>NC_043745.1:37257230-37613063 GCF_902148845.1 Salarias fasciatus | reverse complement strand
TTGTCCCTTTAATCACAATGTTCGATTCTCCGCTCTGCTCGCCCATTTGACTCAGTGTCCTTGGGCGGAACATCGGCCCGTAGCAGCTTTGCTGCCTTTGGTGTGTGTGTGTGTGTGTGAGTGTGACAGTGGATAAATACGATGGAGTCCTCTGATGTAGAAATCACAGAAACCGGGAACAATAGAGCTAATCCTTGATACGACTAAAAATAGGAGTTATTTTCTGCGTCCTGCGCGAGGCTCCATGCCATATAATGTGAAGGTCAGATTTGCATTTTTTTTCCCACAAAGCGAAGATGGCGGTGAGCTGCAGAGACACCGATGTTTCATGTGTTTGTTCGCTGTGAAGATTCAATGCCGTTGTGGGGCTTCTTTTGAGGTCACCATAGAAACACACACAAATAATTACAAAGGATTATATGGATGACGAGTGAGAGAGAGAGAGAGAGAGAGAGAGAGAGAGAGAGAGAGTGTTACTGTGTGTTAAAATTAAGTTGGCAGTTTTCAACCTTTTCTTCCAGCACCCTTGCAAAACATTACCTCTAAGAGGATTCATTAAAAAAAGGCTTTGTGTCATCATTTTGCAGCCGCTGAATTGCAGCTCTCCTGGTAGCACTAAATGCATTTCAGCCTTGTCGGTTTTATAACAGCCGGTGCAGAAGGTGAGCCGAGCCGAGCCGAGCCGAGCCGAGCAGAGCGGGCGCGCTGCTTGAGCGTCCTTCTGGAACGATTACTTCCCGTGCTTTCAAACAAAGAGAAATGCGTGGTGATAAATGATTTTAACAGCAGCAGACGCGAGCGGCTCGGCTCCTCGCGGACGTGTCGGGTTACGTAAGGCCACGTCTGGATGCCCCGGTAATTCTGACGGCAGCGAGTGCTTTTAAACGCTATCGACAGCCTCGGGAGGACCGGGGTCCTTGAGGAGCGATGGAGTTCACACACACACACACACACACACACACACACTCACACAAAGATCCACTGGTGCATCAATGAGTGCGGCTCCAGTGGAGCCGTTTCATGTCTGCTCCCGAGACTCTATCAGCGCGCCGCTCCTCGTACTCTGGATCAAGCGGGCCGCCGCCACCTGTCTGTGATGAGATTACTCACGTGGGGATTTCAGCTGAGTGTGTGTGTGTGTTTCTTTATACTGTTTGAAGTGATACACTCTTAATGCTTCCAATGAGGGAGGACAGATGTCTCTGCCTGGATGTGGGTCTTAGGCGGGGAAAGAAATATTGCGAATGAACTTGGAATGCTTATGTTTCTTCATTCTTGCATCGTTTTTGTTTTGGTTTCAGGAAAGTTTCAGAAAACAGCTTTATCAGATTCACTTTGCAAACTTAACTGATTAGCATGTTCAGTCCCAACAAAAAGAAACTTGCTGCAGTTCTATTAAGTCTTTTATAAACTGTAAAAACATCCTGGACATAAAAGGATGAGATGAAATCTGTTAGTTTTTCTGTTTCCACTGTGCTGAGAGGTAATTACACCATGAATAACCTGTGATTGGACATTCATCTGCAAGCATTGTGGCTTTTCAGCTCCGGAGAGTGGAATAAAAGCCAGTTTTGCTCATTGAAAGAATAAATCTAGAAGAAAATTACAACCAGCATAAAGGAGGAAAACAGAGCTTTGATTCACCCGTTTCAGAGATTTCACACCTTTTAGTCCGAGACAGCCTGGACAACCTGCCGACACAGGTCTGAACAAATCCAATCTCAAGCATTGATTCAATATTTGACTCAAATTTTAAGAAGTGCATCACGGCCTGTTGCTGAAAATCACATTTCAGTGTGTGTGTGTGTGTGTGTGTGTGTGAGTGCTGCATTGAAATGAGACGATCTGATTTGCTTCTTTTTCATTTTACAACCTTGAACGCTGTGTTTTCTTTTTTCATTTCAAAATGTATTCAACTTTAAAATGATAATACGGCTATAAACAGCCTCAGCTCGAATACCTGAATAAATCCAGTTATTTACATTGATGACATTTACTACCTACATTTAGAAACTGCAGAGTTATGGAGTTATATTCAAGCTCGTACCTGTTTTGCTCTTTTAGTCATTTTCAGTAGTTTCAGTTATTTTTAGCCAGTTTTACTGGAGATGCTCCGATACAGATCCCGATATCAGGCCTGATACGGCGTGTGGTACCAGTGTTCACAAGATCCCGATTGATCCAGCTGGGTTCGTCAGTTGTGGGTGAGTCAAGTCTCTTCAGCCGTTTGCTTTAATTTAGTTGTTTTTATTGTCTCAGCAGCTTTGGCTCTTTTACCAGGTTCTATTATTTAAGTTATTTTTGTGGTTTTAGTGGCTGCATGATGGGGTAGTAGTTTGTACTTTCACCTCACAGCAGGATGTGTCATCCTGCTGTGAGTTTGCGTATGTTCTCCTAATGTGTGTGTGTGTGTGTGTGTCAGCTTCACTCTGAGGTGGATAAAGTGACATCAAAGATGGATGGATGATTTGTTTTATCCGTTTTGGTATTAATTTCTACTTTGTGAGTAACCGGAGTGACAGTGTTTGGATACACGCTCACACACACTCACACACTCGCTCACTCATTCATTCAGCGGCTGTAGCTCGGATGTCTCGCAGTCAGAATGTTTCCGGCTCCCCCATCTCCCATCTGTCTACACGTCGAAGTGTCCTTGAGCAAGACGCTGCACTCCAAATTGCTCCTGATGGACTGAGCGCCTTGCATGGCAGCTGTCACCTCTGGTGTGAGTGAGTGTGTGTGTGTGTGAGTGCGCGATTCTGAATGTGACTAACAATGTAAAGCCTGCTGGGAGCTGCTGAAGAAGTGCGAAAGTTCTACGAGTGAAACCGTTCATGCTGGATTGTTTCAGTATTTTGTCTGAAGCCTCATGGGCCCAAAAATCCTCCGTTTAATCGGATTGCAGGTGAAGCGGATTGTAACTGTGTCACATGAACACCTGAGAGGATCGGCCTCACTCGGAGCAGATTGTATCTCGGATCTGGTTTCACGAGGCAGTCTGATCAATAATCCGCTCCGTCTCTCATACGTACCGTGTTTGACAGCCGAGCGGATTAAACGGGGGATTATTCGTTCCGCACATGCGTTCCCTCGCACGTCGCGACGTGATGACGTGCGCAGTAAACGGGAAGCAGGAAAGTCAAAAACAAGCAGAAGAACACGACGGTGGTTGAGAAACACTTTTTAAATAAAAATCTCAAGAGAACAAACACTGGAGAGGAGAGATGGCCGCAAATCTGACAACAGCGAGTTGTTCAAAGAGCTCCGTGGTAGACTACCAGCGGACCGCCGGTGTTATGGATTAACTGGTTCCCATGGTAACGTGGGTGGACGCTGTATAATCCTCTTCACCCAGGGCCCTTGCAAACGAGGATTAAATGCGTTTAATACGATTTTTTTCAATCGGATTGAAAAAAACGCACATGTGAACAGGGCTAGTAATTGTTTTGTAATCAGGATTTTTAATTTTTCTCCTGGTTTATTATTTGATGCTTTTACCTGTTTGAACTTGGGATGCACTGAAATGGAAATTTGATCAGCTGATATTTACCGATATCAACACTGGTATTAAAACAAGTTTCTATGATTTTGGATCCTAAAAATCATGAAAATATTGAATATGAAAAAGTGATGAATTATTTCTTTTCCTGAACTTCAAATAAAACAAATGCAATTAAATAGCAGCGTTAGCTTCAGACTGACTTTAAAATTTGTCACAAGAAGCTCCATGAAAGTTCAGTTTAACTTGGAAAGTTTTTAATTGTAAATCGCAAATGAAAGTACCTTGACAAGGATTTATAACTTGGGTTACGTGAGTGTGTGTGTGTGTGTGTGTGTGTGTGTGTGTAAGTGTTGACACACAATTTTTTTATCCAGACCTCTGTAGTCTCTTCTCTGGTCTATACGGTTTGAGCCAAAATGTTTGAGCCATTATCCATCCATCCATCTTCTGCCGCTTATCCGCGGCCGGGTCGCGGGGGCAGCAGTCTCAGCGGAGATGCCCAGACTTCCCTGTCCCCAGACACTTCCTCCAGCTCCTCTGGGAGGATCCCAGCTGAGAGACATAGTCTCTCCAGCGTGTCCTGGGTCTTCCCCGGGGTCTCCTCCCGGTGGGACATGTCCGGGAAACCTCCCCAGGGAGGCGTCCAGGAGGCATCCTAAAGAGGTGCCCGAGCCACCTCAGCTGGCTCCTCTGGATGTGGAGGAGTAGCGGCTCTACTCCGAGCTCCTCCCTGGTGCCCCTCACCCTCCCTCTAAGGGAGGGGTGTCAAACTGCATTCCTGGAGGGCCACAGCCCTGCATGTTTTCCATGTCTGCCTGCTTCAACACAACCGAATCCCATGAAGATTCATGGCCAAGTCTAAATTACTCTGGCAGAGTCGGAGCATTTTGCAAAAGTTCCATCTTGGGAGCTGTTGGATTTTCAGTGGCTGTGACCCCTTGTGTGAACAGACACCAAAAAACATCCTGAAAGTGTAGCGTTTTGGTTCGTTGTTGTGTCAACGGGGCCTAAACTAACCTGTCTTTCCTTCTGATGCTCCTTTATTTTCACACATACTTCTGTGGTAACCGTACTGAGATGGAAAGTCAACATTTATCACCTGAAATGAGAGGCGGCGGTCTGGAGACGAGTCAGGACGTTGTTTATATGGAAGTAGACAAACCGCTGAGCTGTTACGTAATTCAAGTGTCAAATCAGTCAAACCAGAAAATAAGAAACTGCTGTGCAGCCGGTTCAAGAGAAGACGAGAGCCGCTGCACGACGGCTGAAGAGCCTGATGCGGCGACGGACCCCCCGGGCGGAGGACCCCCGTGAGACGGACCCCCAGGAGACAGACCCCCGGGTCTCTGCTTTAAATCAACATGACTCACACGAATTCAGCTTCTTGTTTCTGCTGGCTGTGGTCGTCAGATCTGCTCCACACTTCAATCTTCCATGTGTCAGATGTGTGTTTGTACCCGTGAAATGGGTGGATGAATTTATAGCAACCCCCCCCCCCCCACCGCCTCCCTCCCCACAGGGGGATCTTTCCTCTCCTCATGTCCATAAATACACGTCCATGCGGGAGGCGTGTCTTGTCTGTTTTTGGGCAGCGTCTGACTGGCAAGCGGGGTAATAACCTCGGAGCTGGGAGGGATTAGCCGCAGAATGCAAATGGCCGATGTGACACACATGCAGACGTCGCGCCTCTGCAGGTCGAGGAGCGTGGAGCCCCCATCAGAATCCCATATGCGGGCAGAAGAAGTGTGTGATGCATTGACGGGGGTATTGATGAAGATGAATACGTGGGGATATTTATAGCCGTGAATTAACGGCCCGGGACGCGGCGACAGGCTGACTGATGCTGTGTGCGGTTGTCATTTCCTCGTCAATTTGTGAAAAAAAGAAACCAGATGTGCCTTTTTTTTTTTCCTCCCGTGGCTTCGATTATTCCCCCTGGGTATTCTCATCACATAAACCGGACTAATGAGAGCGCCGATGTGTAAACAATTAAGCAGCCAGCCGCAGTTTTTATCTATTTTACAAATTGGACGTGTTCATCATCTGACTCTGACATTTTTCTTCCTCACACACAGAGCGAGAAACAGACGTCAGCATTTTACATGGTGCTGAATTAAACTGTCACCACGCCTGCTGTAGTGTATTTATCTCTCCTGTCACACTGTAGACGCTTTGACTTCAGTGTTTAAACTGTACTTTCTGATTTTCTACCTGAATGGATAAAGACTTCCTAAATCTGTTAAACTATTGACGGGATTATTGAACTTTTAGCTTCTCTTATCAGTAGATAAGGAAATGGGATGTTTTATGCTTCTGATGCAGAGAAAACAAGTTAAACTTTTAATGCTTTTGAATAATAACCAGAATCCTCTCTTGATCGATAAATCCAGTCTGGACAGTCACACTGATGGAGACGTGAAGCTGACATGTTGTTCATGTTGCTGTCGGACAGAAACCTTTGACCTCCATATTTCAACTTGTATTTTTTCATGAATTGATGTCCTGCTTCATCACACAGTAATGTCACAGTGAAGTTGTGATAACAGCAGGTCAAAGTTCACCATATTGCAACATATTTATACTTCCTGGTGGATTATGCATTGTAGCATCTGGCAGGACGTTCAGAAGAAAGGCGAGTTTCTCATCTGTAATGCTGCTCACTGTGGGATAGACTCCCCACTTCCTGGTCCCGCCCCCTGCCCCCCCCCTCAGCCAATCACCTGCTAACTCACTCTCAAGGTGCGTTCAGGCAACCCTAGTGAGTAGGAACTCTCAGAGCATCTTCCAAACCCGATTCTCCATCAGTGAATTAATGAGCTCAGTTGTGTGGCTGTTTGTGTGTGTGTGTGT
Organism: Salarias fasciatus; assembly: GCF_902148845.1. Classification (NCBI taxonomy): domain Eukaryota; kingdom Metazoa; phylum Chordata; class Actinopteri; order Blenniiformes; family Blenniidae; genus Salarias; species Salarias fasciatus. The sequence continues at coordinate 37,606,711 of NC_043745.1, read as the reverse complement.
GTGTGTGTGTGTGTATGTGTGACTTGTGACTGCAGGTGTGTGTAGAATGTGGTGGGCTGAAGAGGTGGGCGGGGCCAAATGGGCTGGGATGCAGCGGCAGTGCTGATAGCAGCTAATGTTTTCATCCTCTCTAGTCATGTTTTCATCACCAAAGAGCCACGTTAAGCTCGTCACCTCATTATTTTCATGAATAAAAGAGGCGTCAGTGGAATACAACACTGTGGGTAAATGAGTCTCTTGTAGATTATTGACTCCGTCTTACAAACAGGAGTTCGGTTAAATAATGATTGACACTATAACATTTTTTGAGCAATAAAGTTAAGACACAGCAGGTCTGCAACTTGTTGCAAAAGTAACAAGATCTCACTGAGACCTCAGTAAATGTAATCATGGTACTAATTTCAATGGATTACCAGAAGATTAATGCTAAAAGCAGTCTAATTTCAGGAGTAGATTACAGTATTCTCAGCCATATCTACAAGTAGCAATCACAATAAACACAGTTGGCAGGAATTCTGCCTTTGTCTGAATGAATAATGGTCGCTGCTGCTGAATTCTGCTTCCATTTGTGTCACAGATGAAATGAATGATTTACACACCCCTGTACAGTAAATATCAATCCCCACAGTGAGATCTGTAAACGTGGAAAAATCCAAACACCTCCAGAGCTCATGAATACAGACGCTCCGTCTTATTTTCATGAGATTCGACCCTCCTGAAGTCTTACCTCCACCGTGAGATCAAGTTTATCATTTTAATGATATCTCTTAGTCAAACAATGTGATCCGGCTGCATAAATGACTCTGACACAATAATTAATGTCAATGTCAGACTATTGATTTTCATTGTCGATAATTAACTGGCGCTGGTTGAGTCTTGACCTGTGAGGAATCCGGGTTTAGATCCTGGCTCACGCAGGAAGGGAAGCTGGTGTGAAATCTTCCCAACACAAATTGCAATGATTTGCTTTCAGTGACACCTGGAAGGAAGAAAACAGGCGAATGATACTTTTAATTGGCAAAATGGTGAAACGATGCTCAGTGTGAGACATAAGAAAGGATTTTACGGGAAGAAAATCTTCCACCAGTCAGAAAAGCAGCAGATGACACTATTTTCGGTCCATTTCCATCAACCTGGACACACAAAGCCTCTTTCAGACAGAAGCACGAGGCACTGGCGCAACTGATGCATTTCATTTTCCCTGTAGACCGCAGTGTTGATATTCCAGGTCCAGCAGCTGCTCTTCCAGAACCTTCTGACAATTTTTTAATCGTGATTAGATAACTTTTCAAAAATGCTGCTACCGCACATGTGCATGATGATCATCGTAAATTGTTCTCGTCGCTCGTGTACGTGGAGATGGAAAGTAACCCTCTAGACGGTAGCTATATGTGGTGTGAAAGCAAAACTAGTGCAGAGAACAAAGTATGCTCAAAACATATGAAGAAAAAAAAATAATACATGCAGGTAAAGGACTAAGCAGCGTATAATCATATTTAATGCTATGATAAAAAATGCATGTTAAAATCTACAATGTAACATGAAAGAGTTCAAAACAGGACAAACAGAGAGAAAGAATTGCAAAAACTCATATTTTCAGCCACCAAGAAACATCAAACATGTTTTTGAACTGTGGGAGTAAACCAGAAAGGAATCCTGCCCCCACAGGAACAGAAACTCCACACAGAAACCTTCTGTTCTGATAAAAATCCGACCATTTTTGCACTTCGGTTATTTTCGTTGCTTGTCACCACGCCACCTAACCTCTGTCGTCATCGGAGAAAAGGTCCCTCCAGACGAGCGCTGACATCCGGACTTTAAAATACATCTAACATTTGGTGTGAAGTAAAACTGCAGCTTAGTTTAAATTACCTGAGCTGTCTTCCTGGGCGGTTCTGGAGGGAAAAGCCTTACAATACTCTCTTCTGCTGGTTAGGAAGGTCCATTAGTCTCTCTGTTTGCTCAGAAAGTGAATTGGCACATAATAGATGGAGTGTTAAGGCTATAAAAGATGGGAATAAAAGGCTTTATGTGCAGACTTTTGTGATTTATGGCACTGCGAATGTGGGACAAAGGTGGGGCCGTAGTGATTTTGACATTTGCCACCAAAATCCAATCAACTTATTTCTGGGTGGCAGAGGGAGCGTCAGTGCAGAATTTGAAGAAATTCCCTCAAGGTGTTCCCGGGATACGGCGTTAATGAGAGAAAGGCGAGCAGAAGGTCAGAACACCTGAAAACATAATGCGTTTGACCTACTGCTGTTGCCAGCACGGAGGCATAAAGACAGGATGTGAAATTTAAAATCAGCTTTTACAGCCGGCGGAGCACAATGTGCAGAAGTGCTCACAGAGACATCAAAAACGCATTAAATATCCATTTTTCCAATCATTTCTGAATTCAAATCTGCAAAGGCACGGCACATAAACTCATACCTATCAGCCCCCTTTGTTGCTTTCTGTTGGTTTTCCCATTTTGTTCCCAGTTGAAGCAGTTTTGAATGATTTTCCAGCTTGTTCCTCTTGACAGACAACACTGTAGCTCATTATTTGCACTGATACAGTTTTTTTTTTCAGTAATAATCAGACTTCCTTTGTTGTCCATTCATAGCGCGCCTCATTCAATCAATGAATAGAGACTAAAAATAACACAAATTCTACTCAAACTGAAGCACAGAGTTTCGCAACTTCATATTTCAGTAAACTTAATGAAAGAAATGACGTAAACCCAATAAAACGCCATAACATGATAAATGTTGCAGGGACTTTGATAAGCTCTAATTAGCACCATTTGCTGTCGGTGGATCTGCCACTGGCAGTGTGTGGAAAGATGAGTTTAGAATCAATCAGGCCAGTTCCACGATGTATTAAAGTGGACGGCAGTTTGCTTCCTCTCTCAGTTGAATACAGCAGTAATGGAGGTTTTTTGAGTTACTGTAGCAGCATTCTGTTGTCACACAGTGACATCTAGTGGTATGAAAAACTATGATTTTTATATACAAGTTTCATTCCTTGCAGCGTTTTAATGATAAATTCCTTAGAAAGCCTTTCATCAAACTGGATTTGCTTCTTTGTGCCATTTGAGAGATTTACTTTGATTTTGAATGCGATTGTTTGAAGTGCTTTGTCTTGTGGTGAAGTAGCTTTAATCACGGTGAGGAGGAGACAGATTTTATCAAACCCTGTAACTGATAAGACTGTTTGCTCCAATTAAAATGTAGATCTCAACCTGAACATCCAGTAATTTCATTCCTGTGGTTGAATAAAGGCAGAGTCGTGTCTCCAGGTGGCGTAAATGCTGCTTCGCCTGCATCTTTTCACTGTAAAATATCAATATTTCACAACTCTTTCTTATGAACACTTCTGAATCTGTGAGCCACAGTTACAGATCAATAGACTGCCTTTCTCGTTTTCTCAGGTATATTATCAGGTTCTTCATTAAGATTCAATCTGTGCATGAGAACACGCGTTGCTGCATGGGAGAACATGCAGCGACACGCCTGCTGATAACAACTTCAAACCTAATTGGGTTTTTCTCTTCTCTCTGAGAGCAGCCTGCCGCTGTAGAAATTGCATAAATAATTAAAGTTCAATTTCCTCACTTCTGCTTCCCTGATGACGGTAGTTTTTACCTTTAGGCCGTCTGAAAAACAAACGCTGAAAGATGCATGTGGATCTCTGCTCTGCGTTGAGCTGGCAGCCGTGTGAAGCTGAAGACGGTGACAGTGAGAGGGGAAGGACCCGGAGTTCAGATGACAGTTTGAGTGTTTTTCTGCAAACTTCTCACACGATGAGACTTGTTTCCTCCTGACAACAAATCTTGTTTGAAACAAAAAAAAAAAAAAATCATGAATCGTGATGGAATAAACTTTCTTTACTGTAAACTCTTGTTTTTAAACCAGAGAAGTTTTAAAGGGACACAGAGTTTAAAATTCAGGGGAGGTAACACTAATAATGGAAAACTTTTGCCCTTTTCACTGCAGTGAAGCCAATAATGTCAGATATAAAGATATTTTTTTCTTCATATCTTTCTTTGTAGATACTGGAAAATAGAGCAGCAAATTTTGTGTTTTGTAAAATTAGCATCTATGAAACATTTAAATGCAGCTATTTTCGTTTGACTGTTTTCGTGTTCCGTCCCACCTATGGGTAATCAGATTACACGGCTTTTTCACCTTTACTTTTACCTCCTCGGAACCTTGAACCCCACAGAAAAAAATGATCTCAGGTACATTAAACAAAACCGTTTCAAATGTACTGCAACCTTTCGTCCTTATTTATTTTGAATATATCTGTTTTTCTGGTAAACTGTACGACCTGTGTGCTAACAGCCGTGAGACGTCGGCGGCTACGGACCGGGAAATAAAATTAGCGGCGTCTTCTGGATGTGTCAGCAGGTGAGTGTGCTGCGCTTGCTGAGAGAATCCATTAACTCCAAGGTCACAACATATCATTACCGAACCCTAACAGGTAGAAAACCTTCACTGCATCCGGTGAGTGGACGGGTTGTGTGTGAGCAGCTCGCACATAAATATAGAAAGAGAGCGACGGCAGAGGCTCGGGCGGGGGAGCGAAAAAACAAAGTGAGCAGCAAGTTTGCATCAAATGGGCTTCACGCCGAAAACACAGGAGGCCTTCGCAGGCTGCTTTATTTGAAACGTGCAACGTCTGTGCCGCTTAATCCGAAGCGTCTGAGCACAAAGTTGGAACAAACGAGGAGATTCAGTTCGGTTAACTCTCTCTCTGATGGCATTTCGAAATGCCCCCGATTAACAAGCTTCTTCAAGAATTCAGAAAATAACGGAGAAGGCGAGCACTGGAGAACGTATTACTAATTTTTGTGCGTTTGAATGAACCTGTGGATGAACTCAGTAATGACTCATGATTTCTAAAGCAGCAATATCAGGCATAACTCGAGTGAAGTTATTTTATTGAGAAATAAAAGTACAATCATAAGAAATAAACCTGTTTTGCAACAATGTAACGGATTGCTTTCTGTGTTCTTTTTGAACAGATACTTAAAATGCTGTTTTGTGCGTGTGTTGAAGATCCCATGCATCACATCACAAGCGTCAGTTTTTCTCCTCAAACGCTTCAAACTGTGCATCAGACGCTTTTCCTCTCCACAGATCGTCGCTCAGAATAACTCAGAGAGAGTCAGAGCGTTGATTTAACTTCTTTTATTGGAAGTTAAAAGGTAAAGAGTGTGAAATGCACTCAGAGAAGCCCTTTGAAGGACATTTTTCCTGGAAGGTATGAGAACTTTAAACAGCTCTTTTGAATCCGGACATGGAGGGTCGGCTCTGGGCCCCGCTGGTCGAAGGCTCACCTTCAAATACCTTCCCTCCTTCTCATGCTTGTTACGTCTTTTATTGCATTTTTCTCCATTTTGTCTTATCTTCCTGGAATCCACTGATGGCCAGACAGCGGATGAGAAAGATTTGCTGTTTTGTTTTTTGTTTTGTCTGTTATTGTCTCATCCATTCATATTTAATGACTCTTAATGCTCTCGGTGCTCTGTGAGGCCAAATGAGCTTCTCCGGAAAATTATCCCCAAATACCAAAACCTTTGCTGCAAATGTGATTTAAAAAAAGAACAAATAAGTGTTCAGAGGCATGGAATGAAAGTCAAAAAGTGAAGCCAGTGTTTGTAGATGTGGGGTGGAGGGGTTGATTCCCACCGTGAGGGGAGGGGAGTGGGGGATTTTATTCTCAGAATGCTTTATCCTTTGGATTTCTTTAGTAGAATAAATCATGATAAAGTAAATGAATGGAGTTTTAAACAGACTTTAAAAAGAACAATAACATTTTTGAGAAATGAATGTAATGGGAACGTAATGAAGACAGAAGACCACCTTGTGATGAGCGACACAGGAAAAGCACTGTCTTCTTCGTGAACTCGGTACCTTTAAAATACAGCAGTGCAGGAGAACAACGTCTTTCTTTTTCTTTGTTTCCTCTCTGCACCGAAGTAAACACAAGCTGTGTGTTGTGCTCGCACTCTGAGAAGGTCCCCTGATTAGAGAACACCATGATCGAAGTGGGGCCACCAGTGGCTGCTTTGGTTGTTTCTGTCATAAAAACCACACACGAGAATCAGAATAGTTTTTTTTATTTTTTTTATTTTACGGTGTCTAATTAAATGACCTGTGATTTCTCTTTAAACACAGATGCAAAAAAAAAACATGGACAGTAATTAAAAAAGGTAGTAGAAGCAGAAACTGTTAACATAGTCGACCCAGGTACCGGTAATTGTTTCTTCCTTGATAATCAATAGAAAAGAGGCTATTAATCTCAGTTTGTATCAGTGCACATGTTCAGTGAAGGTTTCTGTTAAAAGTGTGTTTGGAGGACCCTCCGCTTCTCCCACTTACCTCCTGTTCAGAGCGCGAACACACAATATCTCCTGTCCTTCATCGAAGCCGCCCCGTCATGCTGAAGGGTGTCTGCACGGATCCTTCACTGCCACAAAGCACCGAGTGGCAGGCTGGACCCTCCCTCCTCTGTCACCCTCAGGTGGCGAAAGAGGCTCCAACTCCGTCCACGTTTCCATTAAACCGAGGATTTCTGTGGCAACATCATTTGATGCACTTGATGAGCATTACTGATTAAAAACAAGAAGCAAGAAGTGATTTCTGGACGGCTTCTGATTTTTCCTCAAATATAATAACAGCTCAGACTGTTATCTCTCTGAATACAGTGTCACTTGTATTGAATAGATAGATTTTATTGCTGCTGTAATGTAAACATTCACAAAATAAGTTTCCACGCCGTGTGCATTCACATTCTGCACGTCAGCAGCTTCGCTCCATGTTTACGACGCATCGTGTTTCACTTCATTAGTGCAACATTACTTCCATATGGAGACCACGGGGCGCAAAAACCCCGACAATCAAGGAAGAATCCACATATTCACGCAGTATCTTTTACAAATCTCAATCCGATGGTTTATCATGCAGCCCCAGTTTAGCCGCCCCATTTCCTGGAAAAAGAAAAATGACAACAGTTATATGTGATTGACACAACTGAGAGAGTGTGTGTGTTACGCGATGGTGTGTTTCATTCAGATTTATCTCCTGCACTTGTTCAATAGGATCACTTTTTGTGCAGTGTGAATGTGGAACTGTGCTCGAAGGAATTTGAGCAGGTTACAGTACAGAGCAGTGAGTGTTGTGTTTTTTTTTAAGTTCATACTGTCAGTGTTTTATGTACCATCTCATTGCCTTCTGGTCGGTTTAACGAACGCAGCTGAAAATTATTGCTGATATTTTGTCTTTGTTACGTCAAGGTGGGCGTTTCAGCCCCTCCGTCTGACCTTCTCTCACTTTTCCACTGCTGCGCTGTGTTATCAGTATGAATGTGTAGATATCACAGATTGTGTAAAACGTGTGGCGCATGTTATCTTCACCCACACAGAGCATTTCCCACCCATTTCCCATTCATTTAACCTTGTTTCGTGATTAGACTTTCGCACATGGGTCCTTGTTTTTGTCCTGTAGTTCATGTTTTATTGATTTCAGTGTCTTGTTCCGTGTCTTCACCTTCTCTGTGTCTGGATGTACTGCTGCGTTTACACAACGTCTTGAAGTGGAAATGATACATTTTTTGTGGCATTCTGAGCTGGGTGTCCGTCATCCGGTAATTACAGTAGTCCGACATATTTTAACACCACCGGTCAAAATGTCCGGTGAAAAATATTCCCTCCAAGCTCAATTTTTATTTCAATATTCCCTCCAAGCAAAGTTTAAATTAAAAATGGCAATTCCCACATCGTTTTATTAAAAAACAACAACAACAAAACCCCGAATCTTATCTTTTACAAATAGGCGTGGTCTATGTGGAACAAAACTTTTTTTTCAGGCAAAACTAAACTTGTAGCACGTGTTTCATTTACTCCGACAAAGCGCGCAGTACAGCAACAATACAGCGGGAGACACGTGGAAACAGGCGAAACTTAAAGACTTCTTTATTAAACAAAATAGTTCAGAGGAGAAAGGGTTGGAGCTCGATAGAGCCCAAATGTCATAGTCGCTGTCAAGGTGTGGATCCTGACCGTCATTATTGGGGAGCTGTCCGGGACTCCGCTGTTTGACTCCTCATCACTCACTGACGCACAGTGCAGGGTTTTATAGTCAGTTTTTGGAAACAGTCCACTCAGGTTGTTTCACAACTTTACTTTGAAGATAGAACAAATGTTTCTAGGACCAAATTATTTATGTTTGTAAATCGCTTTGTCATGTAGAGCGACAAAGATCACATTGATTGAAAATACACCCCCACTTAATAACAGGAATAGATTTTTTTTTGCAGGCTTGCTTTGCAGGTGATTTGACTTTATATACAGTATATGTCCTGATCTTTGGGCATATCTTTGAATAAATTCCCCTACCACTCTATTGAAATTTAGTCCACACGAAATTTGACAGGCCAAGGTGGGGCCCTTTGAAAAGTATAAGCCCCCCTCCCCCCTCGCGGAAGCTGCGGTGGTATACTTTGCAGCATTTAAGCTCAATAAATTCAGATATTATTTGACCGGGAAATCAAATACTTGTCCGGTAAATTGAAAACCTGCAGGCCACGTTGTCCGGTGCCATCTTTTTTATAGCAGAAACCCTGATTCTGAGTGGCCATTTCCATGATAACGGTGCTCAGAGCCACTGAGCACACAACTTTTTGAAAACGTTACCCAAGGTGGAACTTGTTGAAAATGCTGTGACTCACTGAAGACTGAGTCAAATGAAACTTTGCTGTGACGCGTTTTCACTTGAAATGTTGCATAAACATCTCATCGCTCGTTTTCCTGAGGTTTCCAAGTGAAGGCGGTACATTTTTGTTGTACTTTGTGTTGTTGTTAGCATGACGGCAGCACTGGAAGTTTCCATGTTAACTGTGAAAACTGGACTTTTCTGAAATGCAGAGTAGTTTTACAGCACATGAGCGATCAGATAAGCAATAAAAACGACTGATCCTGGAGTGGTATTCTCCAGTCGAGTGTACGCTCACTACACCATCATCTGCGTAAGTGGAGACACATTTTTTATGTGAGCGACGGAGAAAGAGTGTTTACTGTTCTCTGCAGTCAAGGGGATGTGCGGGTTTATTACGAAAACACAGCCTGGCAGGCAAGCCACAGTGTTTTCAGCATTTTTAGTGTTTTCATGTGTACAATCTAATGATCCTTATCAAAATGTTACCATCTGGAAGTATAATTTTCGTGAAAGAAAGACTCAAATTGTTGCCATTTCCATTCGATGGTTCCCATGCAGACAGGCTTCAGCCTCTTCCTGTGTCTTCATCAGTTTGTCTGTTAAACTTGTGTTTAGTTTGGCTGTTTTTCATTCCTATTCTATGATTCTTTTCTGTTTACTTGTTTTCGTCCTGCATTGTTACCTGCCTGTGTTTTGCCCTGTTTGAGATTTTTTTCTTTGAGTTGTCTCAGTGTCCCATTTTAGAAACATGACTATATTTTTTGTGGTTGTTGAAGCTTCTGTGTGAAACAGTGATTTTCATCAGCTCTCCATGGCTGTGTTCTGACAAGACATTACTTCACCGTAGTAAAAGGAGGTACAGATAATACATGGCATACAGAAAGAAGAATGAGAGATTGTCCTCATAAATTGAGAATCACTTTTCACCAAACAACAATACTACGATACTGGTGGGAAAGCATTAAAAATATTGTCATATAGATTGAGGAAACAGCAAGCTGAGTGAACAATTTTTAAAATCAAACATCCTGAAACAAACCAAATTGAAACTAAACCAGAAAAAATACAACAGTGTTTCAAAGAATATTACCAAAAACTATACTCTCAACAACAGTTAAGGAATGCAAACGAAACTGACACCTTCTTATCTTCATTAAATTTACCTAAAGTCTCCAATGATCAGAATAAGAAATTAACAACTAAAGTAACTGAGGAAGAAATTGTATCGGCAATTAAGAGATTAAAAAATGGAAAGGCCCCAGGTGCAGACGGATTTAATTCTGAATGGTACAAGATTATGCAGGATAAGTTGGTACCAACTTTGGTGAAAACTTTCAACTGTGTACTTGAAACTAAAACCATTCCTCCTTCCTAGAGAGAGGCTATTATTTCTATAATTCCCAAAGAGAATAAGGATAAACTTGACTGTGGAAATTATCGACCGGTGAGTGTACTCAATATCGACTACAAATTATTTACTTCCATATTATGTAAACGTTTGGAGGTCATTCTACCTGAACTTATTAATAAAGACCAGACAGGCTTTATCAGACAAAGACAGGCGCAGGACAATATTAGAAAGGCTCTTTTGATAATGAAACATGTCAGGCAACATAATTTTGAAACTCTTATAATAGGTTTAGACGCAGAAAAAGCATTCGATTCAGCACGATGGGAATTCTTATATAAGGTATTGACCTCCTTTGGCTTTCACTCAGACATAATACAGACATTTTTTGCATTGTACAGCAAACCCACCGCGAGGATTAAAATAAACGGGGACCTCTCCAAACCCATTTTTTTAGAAAGAGGAACCCGTCAAGGCTGTGGAGCATCAGCTTTACTTTTTTCTTTATTTATTGAACCCTTAGCTCAATGGTTGAGGCAGAGTACAGAAATCAAAGGTGTTACTTTAAAATCAGGGGAACAGAGATTAGCTTTATTCGCTGACGACATATTAATCTTTCTAACGGATCCCACCCATTCGCTTCCCAAGTTAATGAAAATATTGGATGAATATGGCTCTTTTTCAGGCTATAAAATTAATATCACTAAAACACAGGTTTTAAAGTTTAATTACAATCCACCTACAAAAATTAAAAGTGCACCCAAATGGAAATGGGATGCCAATAGTATTAAATATTTGGGCACTGTACTGACAAAGGATCCATCTGAAATGTTTCACGCCAATTACGGGCCTCTAATTTCAAAAATAAGATCAGATTTACAAAGATGGAACAGTGTCCCTTTTTTGGGTCTTCATTCTCGGATAGATTCAATTAGAATGAGTATCCTCCCTCGTTTCCTTTACCTCTTCCAATGCCTCCCAATTCAGATAGCCCAAAAACATTTTGATGAGTGGGACAGACTTCTGGCAAAATATATTTGGCAAAATAAAAGAGCAAGGATAAAATATCAGACTATGCAATTAACAAAAGAGAAAGGCGGAATTGGCCTTCCGTGCCTTCTGGAATATTATCACGCTGCACAAATTTGACCTTTAATCGGACTGTGTTCACCCACTTATGTGGCAGGATGGAAAGATGTTGAAGGGACTGTTGTAAAGGACATACCAATTGTGGCATTATTAGTTGACAAGAAACTGCAAACTTATGCCAGCTTTACTGATGACCCGATGTATGAACCTCTCTTAAATTCTTGGAATAGAGTTATGCAAATTTGTAACTTGGAAAATCTGTCCCGAATCCTAAGGTGGTGCGCATACGATTCTGACTTCAAACCAAATACTCTTGACAAAAGATTTAAAAGTTGGGTCTCAAAAGGACTTACTAGCTATTATTCTTTTGTCCATAAGAGGGCGTTTATGAGTTTTGAATATCTACAAAACAAATTTGGATTGGGCCAGGATGATTTCTATAGATATTTACAAGTCAGACACTATTTTGATCAAAATATAAAAACACCATGGGATAAGAGTAATTTGGGGTTCTTGCAGACTTTTCTAACATTAATTAAAACATCTCCTCAAAAGAAAATAATATCTAAAATATACAACGCTATTCAACAAGGTAAACTGGCCAATACAGAATACATTAAGAGAAGATAGGAAATGGAAGGAAACATAGAAATTTCAAATGAAAGTTGGGTGAATTTATGCAGATTGCAATGGGTCACCACAAGTTCTAACACGTGGCGAGAGTTTTGTTGGAAGAACCTAACCAGGTTTTTTACTACACCTATTCAAAAGAGACATCACGGTTGTCGTGATGCCTGTTGGAGATCCTGTGGGTCCTCAGGGGCTAATCATTTCCACTTTTTTTGGGATTGTCCGGTGATAACACTTTATTGGACACAGGTATGTGAACATATTAATTATGTATTTGGCAGTAAAATACCCTGTAACTTTGAAAATGTGTATTTGGTCAATGTGAATGTAACAGAGTGGCGAAAGAAAGAGGAAATGTTGCTCTGGATACTTTTGGCAGCAAGTAAGAAAGCTGTAACAAGGAAATGGTTGAAACCAGACCCGCCGACAATTGAAGACCGGATTATCATAATTCAAGAAATCTATACCATGGAGAAGCTTTCTTTTACCCTCAGGACTCAAAGGGACAGATTTTACACTATCTGGTCAAAGTGGACTGAGTATGTGAAGCCCATAAGGTCAGACTTTCAGTAAAGTGATATGTAAAGGTGTGGAAATAGTATGTAAATGTGTGATAACCATACTTTTGTAAAGGTAATCCTCCCATTATTGTTCCATTCGTGTTCAAAAAATGTTAAAAATAAAAATTACAAAATAAATTGAGAATCATCCCGTCTGCCCACATTTCGTGGTGCTGTTTAAGAAGCTGGTGGACGCTGCTTTCTTTGCAAGTCCCATCATCTCAGTCAGACAGAGGTTTTCAGAACTTCACCAAATCGAGCAGAGAAATAAGGAAGAGGACGCTCATGCAACCGCTCTGAGCTCCAAGCAGCCGTCCTGGCCACAGGCCACGTTTACACGACAACGTTTCAACTGGAAACACATCGTTCTTGTCTTTTCATTACAGTAAAGTATCACATTTACATGGCAACATTTTCAACATGTCAACAGACCCCCAAAGTTCTCTGTTTTCACTTGAAAACATTGTCCTATAAGTGAGCAGCTTAGATGTGAGGAAAATTCCACCTCTTTCCGTGAATACTCAGCATTTAATTGAGAAGTCTATTCGAAAAGGAGATGCTTTTGCTACAGAAGTAAAGACAGCAAATGCCCTGAGCACAATTGATAATAACTGGAATTACTCTGCCATTATATTAATAGAAAAATTATATTTAAGATGAGAAATATCAAACACGAGCACATTTATTTAATTAGCTTAAATTGGACACATTTAGTGAGTTCTTCTCACTGAATAAGTGGCCATAAATCTCTTACATTGTTCGAACTGGCAGTATTGGTGGGACATTTTCAGGTCTCCCAAAAGAGCAAAGTTGTTTTTTTTTTTTTGTTCTTTTTTTTTTTGCAACGCAGTACATTGTCATCCATTTGGATTAGCATGCCGTGCTTCTATATATTTCGTACAATAGGGGTTCTTCAAGGCGCAGATGAATAAAATTCCCCGAGTCTTGCAGAGAGACTGGGAATAACATCAGTATTCATCCAGAGGTGTGTTTCTGGCCACCCGGTGAGTTTCAGTCTAATATTCAGTTTCATCGTAGTGACAGCTGAACTAACGCCATGAGAAGGAAACGGCCCGACCGCGAGCAGAAAGTAGTCGCAAGGTGAAAAGAACACTGATTTTGAGGAATTAATAGTAGTGAAATGGAGTTTTTATGAAAAAGTGGAGTCTGACCTTTGCTGCTGTGACACAGTGAGGTGGGAAAATATCCACCATGGAGGAAACCGTCACCGGATCCTTTAGCCTTCATTCACATAATTGAAAATCTTTGCTGTTTTCTTTAATGCACGTCGGTGTGAAGCTATTGTTTTCTGCTGCTCACACCAAGAACGTCTGCATAAACAATATTTCTGTTGGGGCTCTAAGCGTGGCGTTCTGAGTAATTGCATTTCAGCGTGTCGGGCTGCAGGACTGCAGACACCCCGGCACTCTACCACAAACAAAAATGCAAAGAACAAGAGGTTTATTACATGATTTCCATGGTCGCTTAATTGTTTTCATGAAAAATCGCCCACGCTGGATTAATATAATAATTAAATCTTTTAGCGAACCACAGTAATTTGCGCTAAATCATAATGAACACTGGTATTAAGTCAGCTAATGGTGACCAACATGTGACTCATTTCTCACAGTTAAGCCCGGTGGAGTTATACATTCATGTCTGAACGTCAGAATTATTATAATTATTGTTTTCATGCACGCTTGATCTGCAGTATTTGCCACTTCATATATATATTTTTGAAGTAGCACATTTCTTGTCTCAGCAGGACTCACTTATTGTCATTTATTCTTATGTTGAAGCATCATTCAAAAAATCCTGCTCAAACAAATGATCAAATTGAGGTGTGTGTGTGTGTGTGTGTGTGTGTGTGTGTGTGTGTGTGTGTGTGTGTGTGTGTGTGTGTGAGAGAGAGAGAGAGAGAGAGAGGGAGAGTTATATTAAGAAAGATAGATTTAGAAAGAAAAGAGAAAATTCAGGAAACGGCTCATACTTCCCAGCATGCCTTTTTCCTTGCAGTTTCAACGTGAACAGGTTTTGAACAGTTTCTAATCATAGATATGAATTTATGATAATCTGATCCCAAATGCCTTGGAGTGAAGTCATCCTTTAACTCGTCTCCAGTTCCAGAAACAATCTCATTGACACCTGTGGAGAATTTTTAGTCGTTCCAGTGAAAACACATCATTTCTGAGTTTTCGTTTCAGAAAAGTTTTGCGTTCACACAGTAACGTTTTCAAAAGTTTGTCTGTTTCTATGAAAACAGCAGAAGCTCTGAAAAAAAACACAGTTTTTGTTTAGAGGCACCAGTGAGTGCTGTGGTTAGTTTTTATAATGAAACAATTGCCTAATAATAAATTACAATCACTTTTTAAAACATTATTGATTACCATAATGTTGCATAACATCATGGAAATATAATATAATTTAATTGTAATACAATAAAGAAAACAGAATGTGAAATATGGTGAAAGGAACGAGAATGAAAGCAGATTAATTGTAAAGCAGTAAAATCTATTCCAGCCTCAGTGGCAGTGACCATTCCAGATAAAGACCGACCCCGTCTCTGTTTCCAGCGGAGCTTTTTATCGCATGACAGATGTAAGCAGACACAAAAGGACAAAACTAGATGGAACACATAAAAGCCAGAGACACTGGACCGTGAACAAAAACAGCCGATTTGACGTGGGTGTGTGTGACAGGGAGAATTAGCAGCCACATGGCTGAAAGTGAAGCAGATAACACTGGAGTGGATTCAGAGCAGCGCCCATGATCCTGTGAGGAGAAACACTCGAAGAACAGGAACAGATGGTGGAAACATCCTCAAAAAACATGCTTTTAATTGTTTTCTCTCCAGAATATTTCAAAAGCCTGTGCTTTCAAACTTTTAAAGTAAAGGTGAACCAGAACTGGTGCCACTTCCTGCTGCTATGGTTGTGGTTATGAGACAGTAGAGGAGGGACTCAAACCGGGGTTTTTGGGTCAGGGCAAATGAACCTGAAGTCATAACTTTTCCAGCAGAAACTTAAAGCAAAATCTCCTCGCATGAATGATTAACTCAGTATACTTTATTAAGGATTTTAGTAAATCGGTGTGGGCTGAGTAGAACTGATTACTTTTATAAGACTCGTTGCATCTTGCACTGTAGAATGGATTCATTTTGACGATGCAGACTGATCCTGCTTCCTCCGGGATTCGAACTCAGGTCCTCCATGTCTACTGACAGTAAAGCCACGGTGAGGCCCTGAAACTGACGCAAATCACTACTGTCTTGTATTTTATGTCGATTACATCATTTTTGCTTGAGTAACATTGACATTAACAGAATTTCATCTGCGGTCGACTCTGCTCTCGTCACTAATCACACACGGCAGCAATAAGCACTGCTGGCAACACGGGAGTCAGGACCGCAGACCAGTGTCAGGGTCATGAAAAAGTTCTCATTTCCAGTGTTTATGTGACTCATTCCACTCCTTCTGTTCTTCGCTTGGTCGTCTCATTTTGCGGATTCATGCCTGTGATTGTCTAAATCTAAACGGCTGCTTCGAGAAGGGCATCTTGATCGCAGTGAGACTCCCACATCAAACAATGTTCGGCCTATTAGTCTGATACAGAAACACTCCGACCGCCTCGCCGTTGATCACAGCTCTCTGCTTTATCTGAGCGACACCAGATCGTGATGCCGATTCAGATTCCTGCCGCTTGTCAAGTACGTGTGTGAGGCCACATTTTCCTTCATGTAAATCCAGATACAGTCAAGGTTGAATTTTTAAAGGCAGAAAATCAGCTTTTTCTTTTCTACTTGAGTCAGTGCGTCATTATTAAAGGTACAATCATCATCCCAGAAAAGTCGGGACACTGTTTGAAATGTGAAATAAAACATGATGCAATGACTGACAAACGTCATGAATCTCACGTTACTGACAATCAAATACAGAAAACAAATTAGATGCTTTAGTTTCAGACATTACACCGTTTCAGGACCAACACTGATGTGTCTGTAAAAGGTCCATGATCAATAGAGCTTCTTGGTAACAAATTATGACTGATAGTTTGTTCCAGATGTCAAAACACAGTGGAGACACAACAAAGAACAAATATAGAATTCTACTAACTATATGACAGTTATATTTGTAAGAGAAAAAAATTAAATTAGTATAACGAATTTAACTTTTTGTCTTACAGATCTATCCATCTATCATCCATCGATTCATCGATCAATCCACCTTTTGAACTATCACTTATCAATTAATCCATCTGTAGATCTATCAACTATTGATCTATCCATCCATTGATGAATCGTCATGGTTCATCAGATCTATCCAGATCTCTCTCTCCCTGTCTCTCTTTTTGCTACCTGGTTTATTGTCTCTGAAAAGGGTTAGAAACAAGTTGTTTTGTTAGAAAAGTGAACTCTTCTTGATATCTGCATCATGAAGAGCTCATGCTGCTCAAACTATGTTTTGACCTGTCATGAAAACCACGGATCGAGCCTTCCTCCATTCTGAGGAAGCTCCCAAACACCGTCATGGCGGTGCTCCTGCTGGTGAGGCCGGACCTGTCTGTCGCTCCATGTTTGACTTCACCAATATGACAATATTTTGGCAGATCTAATATCAGAAAGCAGAGGGTTGAAAGCACTCAGCGGCATCTGAGGGGGCACCGGGAAAAATACTGGGAATCACTGTTTTGGGTTGTTTTCACATTTTATTCATGAAGTTCAGAATTTTCAAAAGGAAGGTTGAACAGATTTTGGCATTTTTCTGGTTGCTGAATCATGAAGAGCAAATAAAAAGTGGCACTGTGGGAAACCGAGAAATCTACAACAGAGAAATGTGTGCTGATACTCCAGATGAAGACCCTGTTCACACCAGTGGTTCAAAACGTGGGTCTGGGTCCACTTGCTGGGGCATTAGATATCATGAGGGGGACAGAGCTTTACCTGCTTGGTGGCTGACCAATTTTAAACACTTTAAATAATTAAGACACTTTCTACTACAGTCACTACGTTTACATGCAGCCAATAACTCTTTTCAAACCCTTTTCAAACTCGAATGCTGGCAATAACCCAGTAGCGTGTGGCCATGTAAACACCCGCCAAAACCCGGAAAAGCTCAATTTCGAGATTTGTAAAACCCGATAAAGACCGCTGGGTTACTCCTTTTCAAACTCGAAAGTGCCGCCGTGTAAACGGATAACGAGTTAAGGGACATTGTTTTTGGCTCTGCGCATGCTCCAGCCACAATGAATCATGGTCTTTTGAGTCCAGCAACGAGTAGGCGCGAAACTCACCACACTTTTGTCTGTGTGAGGCTTCCGTAACGCACGATACGAACTGTTATTCTGAGCGTGCACATCGCACATGCTTCCTTCTGAAAGTTGGCGACTTGTATGACCTGCAGAATAATCCTGTACAACAGAACAACCGTTCTGTCTGTGTTCCGTCTAGAGAACGGAGTCACCGCAGCAGCGTCTGCCTCTGCAGTCCAGTGGAGGAGGTTGCCAGATCTGTCGACCTAGGCTGTAAAAAAAATCTGAAACTCGGAGAAAGCAGCCCAAACCTCCATCTCGGTTGAAAATGCACGTTAAAACCGTATTTGTATGATAAAAAAAACACACGTCATAAACACATAATCATTTAATCAACCCATCCAACGTGTTCAAAAAAGAAGCTTGCTTTGGCGGAAACCCCACCCAATCTGGCAACACAGAGCCGCTCCGGTCAGAGCTGTTTTGTTTTGAGAACAGCATGACGTGCGTCGTGGTTTGGAAAGGGAGATCCCGATTGAATGCGCTGACTTGTACACGGGGTAACTCTCTATCTGTTAAAGTATGTAAACGGGGTTTTCCGAACGTTTCAGAAAGCCAGATACGAGGGGGTACCCAAAAGAAACCGGAATTTGGTCAGAAAACAATAATAATAATGAGTTCCGACTTCTGGCTGTCAGATGTGCTGCAGGTAAGCCTCGTGCACATCTGTGAGAAATCTGAGCTCCGAGAGTTACACTGACGCCTGTCAGGTGCTATTTATAGCAACAGAGTGCAGAGGAGGTCTGCGATTTTTTCCAAAATGGCGACATTGACTGGGAAGCCAGAGCAGCGCGTAAACATTAAATTCTGCTTTTTGCTGGGAAAAAAACAGCAGCAGAAACACTCACCTTGTTGCAGCAAGCCTACAAGGATGATGCTCCGGGGAAGACTCAGGTCCATGAGTGGTTCGGGCGGTTTAAAAAGGGCCAGATGTCGGCGCGTCAGGTCCGCTCAGCCGTGAAAACAATGCTGAGCTGCTTCTTCGCTGTCCAGGGTATCGTCCACAGCGAGTCTGTCCCTCCAGGTCAGACTGTAAATCAGGACTACTACAGGAAGTCCTCAGACGGCTCTGTGAGGATGTGAGGAGGAAGCAGAGCGTAGTGGCGGAGTGGAGCCGGTTGATCCACCACCACAGAGCGCCAGCGGACACGGCGCTGCGCGGCACGCAGTTTCTTGCGAAGAATGAGATGAATCTCCTCTCCCATCCGCCTTATTCGCCAGATGAAGCCTCGAGTGACTTTTTCTTGTTCCCCAAGTTGAAGAAGGAGCTGAAGGGACAGCGGTTTGCAGATGTGGAGGAGGTGACAGAAAAATCGCAGCCGGCAAAAAATGGCACAATTACGCGCGGGTCTGACGACGCATTCGTGAAGTGGGAGACACGGCTGGAGCGCTGCATTAATGCGGATGGAGACTATTTTGAAGGCGACAGTGATGTTTTATTTTGAAATGTCAGAAATAAAAAGTTACAGTCAAATTCCGGATTCTTTTGGGTGCACCCACGTATTGACCTGAACCCGAATTTTAGCTGCATGTAAATGTAGTATATGTGAGTTTGTGAGAGTGTGAGCATCCGCCAGGGTTTGGTTTTATGTATTTCCTACCTTCTAAAATGTAAAGTCGGGCAGAACAAGTAGCACTGTAACGAGAAAGTTACCTGGAATATAGTAACTCTGTGATGGAGTGACTTCCAGACTCTTAGTTTCCATGCAGGAAACTCCTCCGTGCTTTTAGTTCATATCCTCCAGAGGGGATCTGATCTGTCTGCCAACGTTTGGCTTCACTGTGAAGTTTTATTTAAAAAAAGATTTGAAAAGATCTTGAACTTCTTTTACATAGAACCTTTTCATTCTGAAATTAGGAAAGATTTTGACTGTCTTTTTGAGACCCAAATTATGAAAATCAAACCAAAAAAAATAGGAGACATCTAAGACGTATAAATCCACTCTGTACAGCAGTGGCTGCCTCCTCCGGTCTGGGAACACTTTGAGGGTCTCCAGAGAGCAAGACGAAGGTTTGCCTGCTTTTGAGACCTCATTTACAATATTTTCATGTGAAAACATAAAGCTTTTGTTGTATTTCCGGGGTCCGCTTACATGATAACAGTGCTTGAAGCTACTGAAAATGCAAC
Source organism: Salarias fasciatus (assembly GCF_902148845.1). Taxonomy (NCBI): domain Eukaryota; kingdom Metazoa; phylum Chordata; class Actinopteri; order Blenniiformes; family Blenniidae; genus Salarias; species Salarias fasciatus. The sequence goes on along the minus strand of NC_043745.1, from coordinate 37,586,944 downwards.
TTTTTTGAAAGCAGCTCTGAATGTGGAACTTTTTGAAAATGCTTTGTCTCTTTGGAAACTGGGGGAAATGCATCTTTTTGAAAACAGCTACCGTGCATGGGCACCACTGATGTTTGCAATTGATTGTTTGGCACATGCTGCAGATGGACAGCAGCAATGATGGCGGCTTCCAGGGTGTCATGACTCCCAGTCCAGACTCCCCTGGACTTGGTATTTTTAGAGTTCACAGTCAACCTAATAGCAGTCCAACCTAATGTCCATGCACTCGCCAGGTTTTTCATTAAAACACTGTCATGTGAAGTGGGCCTAAAAGACCAGTTGCTACTGCGAAGAAAAGTCAATTTTTACAGGATTTCATGAATCATTGTCAGAACCAGACTTTACAAATGTTGCTCCTCTCTTATCTATATGTCTTTTTGCTCTCTCTGTAATGCCTCCTCCAGTTTCTCCCAAACGCCTCCTTCTCTATAACCTGATGCGTCTTTTTTTTCTTGATTTATTGTCTATAAATCTCTATTTTGTCAGCCAAGCAAAAATGCTCACCTGAATCCCACACGAGTCAGCTTGGTTGGGTAAAACATGTTTATTTCCCTCAAGAACAGCTGTGATGAATCTTCATGCCCCTGATTCCTCAATGATCCTCGGTGTCGTGCTCTCGTGAAAATTTGTTTCCTCACTTTCCATTCGGATCGTCTCTGTTTGCGCTCTGCATGTCTTACTAAAGACAGAAATGGAAAAACTGCAGAGTTTCTTCAAAGCTTCTTACAGGGAGGCCTTTTGTTTGGCCTTTTTAATTGAAATACAATCAGGCCTGAACTTTACCTGGAGAAAATGTTCTGGACTTAAATGAAAACAAGGCCCTTTGGTGCACAAAGGGGACTTTAATTCTAGACAAGAGTTCAATGTCCACACGAGGTTGTTGTGTGTCTTGTACTTATTTACTCAAAGAAAGCAAGGAAAAGAGAAGAACAAAGCTTCCCGTTTCCTGTCTCCTCTCTTGCACTTGCAGGAAAACAAAAGAAAAACCCCAAATAACAGAAGTGCATGCAGGTCCCACCTGTCCTTCAAACTGCTCACAATTACCTGAATCCAGCAAAGATGAATAGAAACCCTCCTCAAAGGATTTGGAAGAACAATCAATTGTTGCAAATAGCATTAGGCAAAACTAAGATATTGATCGATCCACCATACAGATAGACTCTATGACTACAATGATTAATAATAATGATAATATTAATAATATATTATATTGTGTTTTATACATTATATTGTAATTGCAATTACAAAGTTTTGAAAAGAGAGAAGGAGAAAATCATCAAGTTATTTAACATCATGATAAAAGTGTAATTATTGCCTAAAGTAGAGAATTCAGACGATATAAAACCTTAAGGTGCTAGTTGAAAATCTACTGATAACTCATTACTTATGATTACTGACTGTAGCGAGCCCTCACAACATTCACAATATTGAGCTAACCTTTTTCAGAGCTGTGTGTGTGTGTGTGTGTGCGTGCGTGTGGGCGTGCGTGCGTGTGGGCGTGTGTTATTTTACTTTGTTCAACATTTCAAGGTGTTTTGTCTTCATGAGAACACTTGTGATCAAAAATACCAGATTTCATAATGAAGGATTAACCTCAAACTGACAAAAATAATGTGTGTGTCTGTATGTGTGTCTCTGTGCCACCGTTTGACTTCGTTTTGGTTTCTGAACAGTTTTGCGTTTATATGCCAATGTTTTGAAAATGGTGTTTGTTCACACGGAAATGCCGAAAACGATTTTTAGTGTCCCAGGAGTTCCGTAGGGTGGTTTTGTCATGAAACCAAACACAGAGAACAATAGAACATAAGCATTAACAATCGGAGGAGACATGGTGTGGACAGATAACAGTTCAGTTGTATTTATAATGACTGTCAACTCTAAAATTACCAAGTCCTGGAGAATCTAGACCAGGACCGGGACCAGGAGAATCTGGACTGACAGTCATGACACTCAGGAGGAAAACAGAGTTGCTAATCTTCAGCTGAGGTGTGCAAATCAGCATCAGCATTTTTGGAAAGTTTAGTTCTACACAGAGATGGAGTTGAAGTATTTTTAATAAGTTGCCTTTTCTCCTGTTTTCAGAGGGTCTTTAAAAAGAGGTGTTTCAGTGGCTCCAAGCACCTCTGCTGTGTAAATGGACCCCCAAACACAATGAGAGTTTCCATTTTCACTTCAAAACATTGTTGTGTAAACAGGGCCTAAAGTTAGCAATGGAGTTCCTCAGGGTTCTGTGTTCGGCCCGATGCTTTTCAAAAGTAATCAAGTACATATTTTCATTAATTTGTAAAACAATGATCACAGATTACAGATATACATACAGCAAAAAAAAAAAAAAAAGAAAAAAGTTGTACTTGGAAAGTAAAAGTAAGAAACTAAGTTGGATGATATTTTGAGAGGAAAGGCTTTGAAATGTCATGAAGATAAAACATTATTGTTGTGGAGCAGTTGTTGCTTCTCATTCTCCCATTCTGGCGGGTAAAGCTGCCACTTCTGTGCTTGTCTGCTATCAAAAGCACCTTGGCATTCAGTATGTTGCCCAAGGACACTGTGGCTTGCAGATGTGAGTAAATGTTAGCAGGTTGAACTCCTGCATGTCTGTTTGAGCTGTGATGCTTCATTCAAACCCTCCTCAAGCAGCACAGGCTGTTGTTAACGAGGCATCTCAAGTCTGAAAAATGAACTTTCCCAGAATAGCGTGGTATCAAGAGCGCGACCTGGAAGGATTTTTGGTCGTTGCGTCAGCCAGGTTTCCACGGCTCGGTGAAATGTGCCAGTCTTGTGGAAAGCCGTGTCGTGTGCTCACACTGCTGCTCTGCATGCGCCGCGGTAATGCTTGTAGCCTGTTTTGTCATTTAGTGGAGATATTCAGGGGAGACTCATATCGCTGTTTTAAACAAGTTGAGGTGAGCGTGGCTCCCGCCCGTTTACGGCCGCGTGGAGACCCAGCAGCGCGCAGAACACTTTGTGGAGCTCTCCTCGGGCGCGTGTCCCTCATGTTTATGTCCTCGTTTTACATTAGAACGATTCATAAACTACTTAATCTCCAACCCTTCTTCCTTAACGGAGGTGGATTTCATCATGTTGCTGTCATGTTTCCTCACCGCAGCCAAAACTCTTTTCCCCCCTTCTCTGTATTTGTACATACTGAGGACTTCAAAGCCGCCGCCGCCGCCCCCGGGGTGCCGCCGCGCTTACTTTGTTTGTGTGCCGGGTGTTGTTGTTGACGTGTGTGCAGAAATGAGTGTGTGAATGTGATGTTCGCTTGTGCATGAGTTCAGTAGGCTGGATAGGTGTTTTGCTTTGTGTTGTCAGTATTTTAATGGCTAGCTACTTACAGACACTTATTACATTTCCTGCAGCGTGATTCATCTCAGTCTCTCTTTTATATGTGAAAGTGACAGCACATTATGAAAATTAGAAGCACAACAGAGACATAAGTGAGATGAGTCACAGTGTTTTCCCCTCATTGCATTCTGATGGATAAAAGGCGTGTTTGTGCGCAGTCAGCTCACTTAGCGGCTGTGTTTACTCGGTCACTTCTTCCTCAATCAGATTGAATTCTTTCTGATTACAGGATCAGATTGGCCCGTTTACATGAACACTGAATACAGTAATAGAAATATTTCGCCAGTTTATAAGCACCAAGGTGTGACCCCATTCATTTCAAATGCTTTGCACGGTCACTTTTACGGTTCGAGTCCCACAACCATGGTGCTAATTTTGATCCATGTCACCACAGCTCGTGTGTGTGCAGAAGACTTTGTTTACATTTATCGGAATATTGCAGTTTAAAGTAAAAACTTTTACTGGTCTGGATCAGGAAGTAGCGGGAATGTGCGTCAGTGACAAATATATTTCTTTGGTTCGCTTTCCACCATAACCTCAGTAACATCAAAATACGTCAAAATCAGAGGAGAGTGTTAACTGCGGAGGTGAAGGGAGAGATTGGACCGTGACCTCTCTGCTTGAATGTCTTCGGTCATATAAATGGAGATGCTGACTGAGCCTTTTCAGATTTATCCACTCTGGGAGCCAGTTTCAAAAATTAGCTCTCCAAAACGCCGGTGGGTGGAACATCTCAACCTATCTCCCTTTAGACAGGGACTAAATTGGCGGTGTGTCTGTTTTTTTTTTGTGGACTGGTGACGTGTGCAGGGCGGATACGGCTTTTCCACACTGCCAGCTGGGATTGACTCCAGCGCCGTGCAGGCCTGAGCTGGATAAAGCACCACAGAAGATGGATGGATTTAAAAACCCTTGCTCATTATTAAAAAGAAAAAAAAAAAGATAGTTAATGCTCAGTGAGCAGGACAGAGAGTGATGGACCGGTGACCTGCCCCGGGTCTGCTCTGCCGCTCCACCAATGTCAGGAGGGACGAGATCCAGCCCCCCCGACGCCAGTCTGGATGAGGCCGATACAGAAGATGGATGGGAGGATGAATCTGTGGTGCCTCAGTGACTCTATCCACGTAGCATTTTCCTCCGGCAGAAGACCATTGATATGCCGAGGGAGTTGTACAGCGCGGAAGAGAAACACAGCACGTGTTTTCTTCCACTGAGAGATTGAGGGCTACAACAAGATCAAAGACAAGAGAGGTACTCCATGATTTGAGTGATATTACAGACACATGCAGCCATTTGGCGATTTTCGTGTTGGACATATAAAGCTCGACATCGATGAGTCGCTACTTATCTGTGACCAGTTCTTCAGGAAAACGAAACAAACACTAACGGGGGGAAAAAAAGGTTTGGATACTGTGCTTTTTTTTTTTAAACTAAGACCACCAGGTGCTTCCACATCCACTCACAATCCATCAGTCAGGATGGGATGGAGTTCATCCATATGTAGAAGACTTTAGGTAATTATCAGTCTGATAGGATTACTCTTTTAATCCCAGTGGGAAATTGATGCTCCAATCGGATTGGTGGATATCGGATCGGGACCGATATCCACAGTTTTTAACTGATTCTATACAGTAAGTGACTGAATAGTTAAAATAACTTCCTACATCATTCTGAGGACTGCTTCAATTCTACAAGTCAGATTTACAATAAATTTTATAAAGTAAAAGCTTCTTCCTTTGAGATTTAGACAACGTGCAGTGTAAGTATCGGCTCGAGAAAGTCCATCCATCCATCCATCTATCAATCCCTTCCTCTTCCACCAATCCAGCCTGCACACAGGGCTACAGGCAGGACACACCCTCCACAGGCCAGCCGTCCATCACTGGACTAACGCTGAGTGACACACAATCACACACTTTCACACCTACTGGCAATTCTGAGTCCACTCGCTTTTTAATGAGAGCAATTCAAAAAAGATCCCTGAAAAAAAAAAAGCAACAACAAACAAAAAAGCGCAAGGTAGACACGGGCCCTAATAACAAACACCATTACTGTGTTGTCTGAGTGCGGTGGGTTTTAAAATCCCCAGCTTGATGGCTGGTGAGCATCTGCATCCAGTTTCAAAACAGAGATCGGCTACAAAGATTGGAGACATATTTCTCCCTTAAAAGAAGAGATTTAGGCTCCATCTGCTCTGTCGTGTTGTTTTCTTTTGTAGTTCAAATATTGATCAGTCAGATTTCAGCAGGCTTATTGCACACAGGTATATAATCTGTTTGGAAAGGGAAAAAAAAAAAAAACATCAGTTAACTCACAATGACTTGGCTGTTTCTTTTTTAAGCTTTCCCAGTTACTTTAGACGCAGGTGCCTGTTTTATAGAGACTGAATACTATCTGATGGGCGGTGAGATTAATCAGACTGTGAACAACCAGCTCGCAGTGCAGAAAGTGGGCAGACATCTGGTGGCTGCACGACAACCTGAAATATTAACTATTGTCCCTGAAACTGGGTTGCAGCAGAGAAGATGGGACGGCGTGACGGCAGCTCGTGAATGAAGGTGAAACTCGGTGCTTTACAAGTGTTTTCAAAGCGCGAGATGATGAGCACCGAGTCTGAAGCAGCACAAACTCTCAGCCCACGGATCCTTCATCTGATGACATGTTTGGATTGAAATCAGACTGGATCTTCATCTCATGCGCTTGTGACGTTATGAAAAACCTGTAAGCTGTAAAATCGTGGCACATTGCCTCCCATATTGTGGTTTTCTTCCTTTAGAAGTTTGCACCAAAGGGTCCGACTCCATCGTGTCCGATTTCATTGAAGTGAATTCAGAGAATGTCTTTCTTCTAGTGGATCATCTGTGAACTGAACGGACAGTGTACTTCCAATATATTTAAATTCATGCTTTAATTCATTTCTTAGTAAATTTAAGACTCAAATTGTTGTAAACCAGGCCAATAATTCATCCTCAATGGTTTTTTTATCCAACTTCAAGTCACTGGAGCTGATTCCAGCTCATCCCAGTCTGTGAACTTTCACCTTGAATAGGTTTCCAGTTCATTGCCGTGAATGTCTTGCTTGCCGTGTAGCACGAGGGCTGACGAACCAATCAGAGGCAGAGTAGGACGGGTCATGATCACGAGGCAAATATTGCTAACCGATAAATGATATCGAGAACATGTGACAATGTGCAAATAGAAATGATGGATTTTTACTGAACAGTTTGTCTTTGAAGACACTGTTAATAAGAAAATTGCATTCCTGGGCCGGTTTAGAAAACGGCAAAAGTAAAGACTTCTCCAGGGACGGCCACACCACCGACAGCCACACACTCACTTTCACACTTAGACGCAATTTTAGAGACAAAAATTAATCGGATTGTAGGAGAAAACTGAGAAAATGAGAGAACATGCAAACTTTACTCAAAAATACTAACAACTACATCATGGGCGACATTATTCTTTTGTTGATTAGATCATTTTAAGTTAAATTTAAAGCTGATTTTAAAATTTTATTGGATTGGTGTGACACTTAGAATGAAATTATTTTCTAAAAATGTGCAGATTAGCAACAGTTTTAGTCTAGTTTGATAATTTCTTTAAAAATTCTTCAAAAAATGTTAAGGAAAAAATGAATGCTGAGAATGAGAATCCCCGGATTTTCCACTCCTAAAGCTCCTGGGCGCCCCCGGTGGAGAACTGTCCCGTACACTGAAAACCATTGCCTTGGACTGTTTGACACTTGCAAGAAACATTTTAATAAAAAAAAGACCATTTTCCATCTCCAACAGGTTATGTGATTTTCTGCCACCCAGGAAATCATTGTTGCTTTTTTTCCTCTGTACTTTTAAAGGTTAGAGTCCTTTCAAAATGTAATCCCACAGCCTGCACCTACTTCTCTGACCATTTACAATCCACAACCATAAATGAAACTGAATTCACTGCAGAACATGTACAAGGTACATTTTTTTAGAATCTTATATTGATGACGTTGCTGTTTTGAATCATTATTTCACCCGTGTGACGTTACAGATTTCCGCAGTTGTTTGATCTCTTATCAGTTGTTTACATTGCTCCAGCCACATTTGCATTTTTCCACAAAAAGCTGATTAGCTCAACAGTCATGCGTGCTCCTTGCAGCAATGTCAGTGAGCGAGTCTCAGAGGCCGCCGCCGCCGCCGTCACTGCCGTCTGACCAAAACACTCGCAGGAGACAAAGCAGAAATCCGTTAAATACTTGATGAAGCCGTGAAGCACCTCAGTAGCTTCGAAACGTCCGGGCAGACCCGTGGCGCCGGTGACCCAGATGGCTGCCCGGACGTTGGGGAGCGTCCTGTCCCTGTGTGAGGACGCCAGCGGCGGCGTGCTCCTCCGCCTGCTGCCAGTAGCTCAGCTGACCTGTTTGTTGTGTGTGTGAATCTGTGCTTTGTGCAGCTACACATATTATATGACCCGAGTGCAGGTCCAGTGGGGATTGAGGGAGAAGGGGAACACGGCTGAAGCTGAGCGCGCAGAGCGCAGCCCGGGTTGTGCACGAGAAACAAGCCCTGCGTGTGGAGCAAGGCAGAGAGGAAGAGGAAGAGGAAGAGGAGGACGTACTGGCGCGAGTGCAGCAGGCTGGCGTGTTAACAACACCAGCCAGGTTTACAGACACACACATACATGAGACATGTGTGTGTTACCCGTTTGACGGGAGGGTGCGATTGGCGTGTGAAAGAGAGGAAGGATGGAGCCGAGGGACACCGATTGGCCGTGCCAGCTCGAGGGGCGTGGCCAGAATATGAATGACTGCTCTTCCCCTTTTCGCGCTGGCAGGTTTTGGGGACAGATACGGAGGAGGGGATGGGGTGCTTGAGATAGAGCGCGCAGAGAGGGGGAGAGCATCCGAGCCTGTGAGAGAGGAGACGAAAGGAAAGGGGAGGGGGAAGAGAGAGAGAGAGGGAGAGAGAGAGAGAGAGAGAGAGAGAGGAGAGCTTGTGAGGAGAAAGAGGGAGGGAGCTGGAGGCAGCGAGGCTGGACCACCGCTCAAACACTGCAGTCTTTCTTTTGCTTCTCTGAGGAAACTGTCTTTCTCTTGCTTCTCGCTCCCTCTTTTCGCTCGGCCATGACCCCGCTGGACACCTTGATTTCTCTGCCCACTTAGAGAAGAGGAGAGGAGCGCTGTGGCGGAGGAGAGGGACACAAGAGGAGGGGGACACCGCACACTTTTCCTCACTGATGAGAGTCTGGAAATTAATTAACCGCCGTCAGCACAGAGGGGAGACTGGGAGGGAGTTGAGAGCGCGGACCGCTAGATGTGCGAGGAGTAGTCTGTGGAGAGTGGCAGCGTAAACCCCCAGACACTTTTCAGGGACAAGTTAGGGCAGGCAGTTTTCAGAAAAAAAGACAGAGGAAATTGGGAAACGCTGCAATTCCATGGGGAGACAATTGAAATCCTGACACCCAGGAACGATCCGCTCACACGCGTCATCCATCCTCCCATGCTTCTGTTCAACTCCCGTCTCACGCTCATAACTCCATCCTTCCCTCTCATCTCATCTCATCCTTCTTCTTTATTTTTGCATGTCAGCAAAAGCACATCGAGAGCCGCAGCCACTCTCTCAACGCTCGAGTAAGACCCGAGCGTAGCGTTCCATCCTCGGCGGATGTTGTTGATCTATTGCCGAGTGAGAGAAGTTGATTGGTCCGAGAACAGGGTGGCATTACTTTTGCGGGCCGGGAGCACCTGCTCGGGGATTTCTCATGAGACCAGGTAGGACGTTTGTGGATCGTTTCTGCCTTTCTCCCCGAGCAGCTGGAGAGGTCGAGCTCTCCGCTCGTTTGCCTGATTGAAGCGTTACGAGATGAAACTGCCAGCCAGCTTATCTCACAAAGCATGACACCTGTGTTTGAGGGATTACAAAGAGAGGGAAAGAGATGTGCAGGTGTGTGTGTGTGTGTTGGGATTATGTCCTAAATACACAGAATTACACAGGTGTTGCAGCAGGATTATCCAACGTCTGGCTGTGAACAACAACAAAAAAAAAAGAATTAAAAAAAGGACTTGAAGTCAAAGTGAAGGGGGAGCAGGATATCTCTGGCAGATTAACTCAGATCAGGTGCTATCACACTTTAGGTGGAATTAAATCTGCGTCCCGGGGTTTGAAAGGCATGATGACTGTTTGAGCTGAACCTGGGATAAGGTTAGAGGCAGCATCCATCTCTCAGCCCCCCTGTGGAATAAACTCCTGGTCCCTGACTGTGGACTCTGCTCAGATCCAAAGTATTGAGAGTGACGATTAAAGGTTCTCCATAATGAGACGCTCCAGCACGGACGAGACTCCGTACCGGCGCAGTCCGTCTCTGGACAGCAAGCCCGACACGCCGCCCTTCACTTCTGGCTTCCATCGCTTCAGTGGGGAGTTTGAGTACAAGCGGCCGCCCTTCGCCTTCGGCTTCCACACGACGAAGGGGCCGCAGACGTCCAAGGGGCGCTACGCCCAGGGGAAGAAGTATGTGGTGTTTTACCTGGACCTCTCCTTCATATTCCTCCTAGAACTGCGGCGCTGCAGGATGGCCGAGGGCTGCATGATGGCCCTGCGATATGGAATGGTCTTCTTCAACCTCCTCTTCTGGGTGAGTTCTTTCTCTACTTTTCTTTAAATCATCTTCCTTGCTTCGCCGAGTGTGTGAGCGACTTTTTGAAGGCTCCTGCTTGCCAGAAAAAGATGTTTGGATTTCTCGGGCTTTTACATTCCCGCGTCTCTGCTGCTCGGATTTATCTGATCTTGTTTAGAAGGAGCCCGGCTGAGTGTGAGTGATGCTGGCGGAGTGAGGAGGGGGCCGCTGTGAGAAAGATCAGGCGTCTCCATCGTGTGCACAAAGCCCACTGTGTGGGTGAGCGAAGCTTTTCCTGTTCCCCATACAGTACTTGAAGTGTGGGTGTGCACTGCATTGTTTTCTGTGTTGAGCCGCGGCGTATCGGAGCCCGCACGGTGTGTACACTCGTTAATCACAGCGTTGCCGCTGTGCTGTAATTTTTCACCTACCTCTGTTCCCCCCCCCCCACCCCTCCTGCTCGGCGGTACTTCTGGGTCCATCAAAGCATCTGCTGTCAGCCTGCTCGCTCTGGCTGATCCTATCTGTTTACTGTGGGGACGGTGGAGCTGCTCGAGTCAGTCCCACCCCGGTCGCCTCACGGCGGATCACTTTCATTCACCGTCTGAAGCCTGTCATGTTCCTAAGCTGTGCTCCATATTTAAACATCCTATTTTTTTTTTCCCCCCGCCACGTCTCCCGCTGTGCAATCCGTTGCAACTTGTGGTCTGGTGTTGAAGGGAAATACGTCCTCTGTGGTTACCTTCATGGAATTACTTTGATTTGTCATTTGTCTCTTCTCATTGGCACCGGAGCGGCACGAGGACGTGCGCGGCCAAATGCAATCGAGCCGCCAAAATGCAATCTCAGCCGGGGAACGGGTGACCTCTTCACCCCTGCGTCTCCCGGCTGCCATAAACGGCTGTCAGAGACGGGTCGCGCTGTTTGTCATGAGTGTGTGCGTCGCTGCGGGGGGATAAATAATGACAGCTTGACCATGACGGGGTAAAGGGCCCCTCCTCCCAGAGAGCCAATCACAGTACAGTCCTGCAGGTGAGAGCAGAGGAGCCCCTTCAATCTCACTCCCATCCAAGCAGCAGCGGGTTTACGAACTGGTTCATCCAGAAATCTGGATATTCAGTGGAGTACGACCTCCATGTTCTTCAGACAGTAATGAGACCAGCAAAGCATTTTATATTCATCGGTGTTAGGAAAAATGTATTATTAAGGCTCTGTCTCTCAAAGTAAGACAATTCCAACTGGCTACTGGACTACAACTGCTGAAGTGTGGCTTCATTTTTGCTTTTATCGTATGTGGAAACAGCTGCTGCCTCTCTGGGAGACCGGTTAGCTTCGCTACGCTAACCTGCTTTCACAATATCTCTGAAGTGTGGGGGAACTTCAAATACAGCATAACTTACATTTACAAGGGTTTTCTACAGATTGAGAGAGTATTTCAGCTGTTTTGTTGTTTCTGTCAGATGACATGTCTCGTGCTGCATTAATTATGTGTTCTCAACAGCATTTGACATCTGACGGCAAAGCTATTGCGTCAGATCGATCAACCTTTTATTCTATACACGCAATTACTGAAAACTCAGTTAATCTGTGTTCTGAATGCTGTCTGCTGTCTCTCCTGCTCCCAGAACAAACTGTATTATGCTTCCCCGGTATCTTTAATGTATGGCAGCTTTAAAAATACATTACCTGACTTTCATAAGCGCTGTCTGCTGCTGTCGACATGCTGGTCCTTTCTCTCAGCTGTTCTCTTGGTGCTTTTTCTTGCAGTGTTTTGTAACAGCAGTTGAAAATACATGTAATCAAGTCCTATAGGATCGTCTAAATCTCCATCCTCTGATTGGCCATGCATGCAGTGGTGTGTATGTGGTCAAAATTCTGGACTTTGATGAAGACTGACACGACAACATGTACGCAGCACCATTTAACTTTCAGCTAACCCAGTCATTAGACGGACCCACACTGTGCTGACAGCTGTGATACACTCCAATACTGCAGCTAGTTATATGAACACTAAGCCCACAGTCCCTCTGGCGTGTCGGAGACTTCTTATACCCACCGATTTGACTTTATAAGAGCTGTTTGTTGTTTTCTAAATGAAGGTAGTCCGTCTCAGCAGTGTTGTTGGTTGCTTCATTTCCAAAGCAAGTGAGTTTTGCACAGTTGTGTAAGCAATACACTTCAAAGTACTCTTAATAAAAGAGTTTTCTTTGACTTTTTCACAGTTTATCTGGTGGTTTGGATCGGAGCCTGATGTTTGACACCCCTGCTCTAAAGCAGTCCCAACAGTCAAAAGCTCCTGATATCAATCATGACCTTACTCTCAGTAAATCACCTGTAAATACTCCTGCATGATATTCAGCATGTTTTATGCACGGTCACAGTAAATCAAACCCTAAATGCTCCATAGATTTCAATACCTTTTTCACAGAACCAGCCAAAATCAGTGAAGAGATGTTGTTAACCAACCTCCACCTCCGTGACCCTCTCGGAGGAGCTTTGACGCTTTTCTCAAGCTAAAGAAAACCAGAACGACACTTCACAGAATCTACAGCAGACCTGGGAATCTTCTTTTCATTCTGAAGGCTGCTACTTTGGGGTAGTTGTGGTAGTGTTCGAGCAGTGTGGTTTGGAGGTCAGTCTGATGGAACCGAAGTAGCGAGCTGTCATGGTAGCATCACTGATGTCAGTGATGTAGTGTCCACAAAACTTAAGGATTCTGTGAGAAAAAAAAACAAAAAAACAAACTTGTTCTTCGGTTTTTAAACCATTTGCTTGGAGCTTCTTGTTGGCCCGTTTTGTCTCACGAGCCTCATATTTGACCCCCTTCCTGAGGCTGACATAAACAAGGTGTTTGCGGATGATTTGAATTCGAACTACGTTGAATCTAATGAGTGAAACAGCGGTGAACCGACACACACAGTGCAACTCCCCCAAATCACAAGTTAATCTCTGGTTTACCGCTACTTTCTTCAAGGAGTGCGAAGTGATCGTCACTGATACGTGAAGATAGGAAAACCTTTATTAGTCCCTCAGTGGGGAAAATGCTTGAGGTGCAGTAAACAGCAGCACACAAGAGAAGTCGCACAAAAAACATTAAACGAAACACTGATGAACGACCATCACTGACTGAGCTGAAAACATGCTCAGCTTCACTTTCCCTGCATGCATGACAGTTTTCCTCCTGTGTGAAATAAAAGGTGCTGTGATCAACAGCTCTCACCTCCAGCATTATTTATATTAGTAAGACACACCCCCCCCCTCCACTGGGAATCAACTCACACCAATTCAAACCAGCTACTGCTGTGAGAGTCTGGAGAAAGAGCTTAAATGTTCTCCCTAATATCACATGAGGATGCAGCGCGCAGTGAGAAAGAGCAGCCGTCACGATTGGGCGTCTTCATCAGAGCGCCGTTGGTATGTTTATTCGCCTCCGTCCAGGTTTGAGTGACCAGTCATCCAGAAGTGTTGCAGCTTCTGCACGGCGCAGTGACAAATTGATCCATCCAGGAAATCGCTTCTTAATGGAGCGTTTTTGCTGATTTGTCAAACTCAGAGAGCAGAACGCGGAGTGGCCGGTGCTGATGTTTCCATTTTCCCCACATTAATTTACCTCAATAAAAAAATGAAGGTTTTTTTTTTTTTTTTTTTAAACTCCTGAAGGCTGTTTTCCACAATTAACCCTTTGATGATGGCAGAAGATGAGAGCACTGTCGTCCCACAGCCTCACTCGGCTCCCAGTCTTTGTTTTATTGTGCAGTTTGCATGTTCTACATGTGTTTCTGTGTCAGCTTCCAGAGGTGGGATCTTCCATTAACAGCTGTGTTAACAACGAAGAATGCATGTCACCATTGCTAACAGAAACTTGGCCTCTACCAATTATCGATGCGATGGTGTCAAAAAAGGCAGCAGAAAAGGAGCTGAGGCGGTGAGACGCAGACAATGGAACGTCTGTCGACTGTCTTGCTGATGTTTTGAGGCACTGTGATGCCGTCAAAACCTGTGAAGGAGGGTGAAGGAATGAAGTGTTTCTGTTGAGACTGAATCTTTAATGGAGATTATATTACATGTAGACAACTCGCAGATTCAAACCCGTCTAAGGAAGTGGCTCAGTGGGTCATTTTCACTATAAAGTCCCATTTAAAGTCAAAAACTTTCAACAAGTTTTGAGAACAGTGCTGCTCTCTGATGTCTCTCCGTCTCGCAGAGGCACAGACATGTTTTACCTCTCAATCCATGCAGGTTAATGCAGCTCAGCTGCACATCTCAATGCTTTTTTGATTTAAAGGGCGGTCTCACCACTCACCTGCAGTGCTTGACCATTAAGGATGTGACATTACACACAGACAGACAGGAAATATCCTCTGCATTGAACAGGAAGTTAACACACACCAGCAGCAACTCTGAAAGATGGACACGTTTTAATGATACGCAAAATAGCTCATTCAGCAATTTGAAGTAATTTTGCATTGATTATAAATGAAAGCTGATTACCAGATTAATTCAGTAAATCGACAAAACAATCTGTTCATCCTCACTTTTGTGCTACAAACAAACCTTTGACCTTGTGTCATATTTGTTTCTTTGGTCTGGATATAAGATTTGTGCTCTAATACTGATGGGAGATGCAGGCATGCTGCAGAGGCGGACAGATAAAGCCTGGATCCACACCTCCTGCCGCACCGCTTCCTTTCCAGCCATCATCAGGTGCTCCGGTTCTGCCTGCTCCTCCAATAGAGCCTCAGTCAAAGACTTTCATGCATTTCCATTTGAAACCCCGTGTAAAAGGACTCTCCGGCGTCCTCATTCCCTCTTCCATGAACTCACTGTTCATCGGTATAACATGATAATCTGAAAAATAGACAACTAATGTAAAATAACCCTTTTTTTAAGACCCATTTCTTATTGTATGTACATGGAATCTGTCGTCCCTTCAAAACACACACCATACTGCCATAAAGACTGCAGGAATGTTCACTCTGTGTTGCTATAGTGCTGCTGCGTCGAGCCGGGATTACAGAGAATGACGGGAGCAAGCGAAGAGCAGCCCTTTACTTATTGCATAATGGACGGAGATCGCTTTTCTTTCTGATCTATTGATTCTACATTAAAGTCGCCCGACGATGAAGCTGCCTTTTATTTAGCCCATTTCCTCTCCCTTTATAATGTCTGTGTAGAGGGATACAAGAACAAGTAGCAAAGAGAAAATGGGGCCGTGAAGTGAGGAAAGACTTTTTCTTTTCCCGGAGATTATAGAAATAACTCAATTTCTTTATTAGACGAAAGAAGTAGTTTTCTGGTGACAGTTTAGTATAAATGTGACACTAATCTCAAGCATTTTTCTATATTTTTCAGAGTGCACACATTAAAATTCCACGCAGTTGCAGACAGTTAATCTTGTGAAAAAGAAATCCACTAATCATCAACAGATAAATGGATAACTGCTATTCAAGGCTCAGTCTGCAAAACTAATAGTTTCACGCACTCTAAAATGAATTACATCCATAAATCTAATGCGAAGAAACATCTTGAAGGACGCTTGTGTCTTGTGCTATAAAATGCTAAACGTACTCGTCTCTGGCCTTGCAATGCTGCTTCTGGACTCCAGATGGCTCACAAGTCAATTCTGGGCCCAACGATTTCAAAGATGTTCAAAATGTCACAAACCGCGGCCGCATGGACCAATCCAGCGACTGCTCCAACGCTCAGAATGAAAGTGAGAGCAGAAGAGAAAACTGGATTTATTTTTTCTTTTTTTTTTTTAAAAAAGTAAGAAAATTGGATTTAGATTCCAATTTTAAAGACACTCGTGCAAAGATAATCTTGAACGTCTTCAACAAAATAATTACTTAAAGTCAAAGTTCAGCCTGATTAACACGCAAAATACTCAGTACATAGTGTAGTTTTGTTGATTATTAATATTTTCTGTGATCCCGTCTTTGTGGTTTTGTGCTGAGCGCTGTCCCTAGTGGCTCATAGCTGTATTGCACCGATAACGAAAAATTAGAGCGTCGTATCATTACGGTCATCTTCACTTCACTTTTTTCTCACCCTTGAAAAGAATTCCCAACAAAAGAGGAAAGATGGAGGAGAAAACTACTATGTCATATTCAAACTACTGTAAATGCAACATGTGCGGTGATTGGACAGTTGTGTCATTATTGCTAATTTACTCAAACTAACTTTAAAACTGTAAATTAAGTTCAAAAAGTCAACATGCATGCTTGTTATATTTTATTTTAACTTAGAAAACGGTGATACGGTTGTTATTACCTCAGCCAGGAGGTAATGTAATCATGTTGGTTTGTTGGTTGGTTGGATGGTTGGTTGGTTTGTTGGTTGGTTTGTTAGCAAGATCCCGTAAAAAGTAATGGACGGATTGCAATGAAACTTTGTGGAAAGGTGGGTCTTGTGTTAACTTAGAATTGATTAGATTTTGGTGATGATCCGGATGACTGTCTGGATCCAGGAATTTTTTAAAGGATTCTTTATCATTGAGAGATAGGGAGTCTTTCACATGGTTGGGCAGGCCCGCCGACAGGGGGCGACAAACGCCTGGTTCACACAAGACGCGCCGCTTTCGACGCGGAAGTGAGAAGCGCTGCGCACCGACTGTCAGATCGGCGCCCCTGTTAACTTATCTGATCGTTCATACAGGAGGTGCGGGACAACGCCGCGTGCATAGCAGCTCGCGCCGTGGACCGCGGCCGCTCCGCTCCTCTCTATTTTCTCCAAGAGCCGTGCGCGCCGTGCACCGCCAGTTGTAAAGCTGGACAGAGCAGATCGCACCAGACAGGAAGTCGGGAATGGAAAATACGAGAGAATCCGGTCAATTTTCAAATTAAAATGAAGCAAAATAACATAAATTATGTTGCTTTTTGGTTTTCCTTTTCAGATAAACACACACACACACACACACACACACACACACACACACACACACACACACACACACACACAGGGAGAGAGGGCAACAGGGTGACAGAGAGAGGCACCGCACGCTGCAGCGCTCTGCTCCGATCACACCCCCGATCACAATGTTGTGTGATTATATCTGGTGTTCTTATGGTTGTTGGTGACTGATTTCAGCTGTGGCGGAGGTCTGCGCTCTCTGAGTGCCAATTTCTAGTTTGCAGTTGAAGTCAAGTTTAAATGCAGTTCCAATAGTTTGAGCCTCCCCTCACCTGAGAAAATGATTGTTCATTGAGGTGTCATAGAAACTGGTTTATGCCATGGTTCGGGTCTTTTTGAGTTTGCATGTTCTCCCTGTGTCTGTTTGGGTTTTCTAACTTAATTCTCTGTCCATCTTCATAGCCTGGCACGCTAACTTCAACATTTTCAGTGTTTCTACTGAAACTGACATTGTTTTCCAAACTTTTCAAAAAGAAAAATGCAGAAACGATGCACATTCGCTTGAAACTCTGTCATGTAAACGGGACTAAAAGTTAAAAGACGAACGTAGCATCGCATACATTTCACATATTACAGCAGTAAGTTTGAAATATAAGAACATAAATGCGATTTGTTGCAAGAACTTTTATCCAAAAAAAAAAAAAAAATTAAAGAAGCAGGAGCTCTGAATAATAATCCCCCCCCTCCAAAAAAAAAAAAAAAAAAGTGAAGCGAGAGACAATTGATTTTATGGCCAAAATACTTTGGATGAGCTTCATGGAGAGGTTAAATGTATTTTCAGCTGTCAAAGAACCTGACGACCCAGGCTCTTATTGAAAATGTGATGACATCCATTGTGATGAAGAACTTGAAGCTTCTGAGGGTAAAAAACTGCGGGAATAAAGGCGGCATGGCGCTGGCCTGTCTTCACAACACAGCAACAGGCACTCAGCGCCGCCGCGTCAAAACAGAGCGAAAATATACATTTCTCAATACGAAGGATCTCACTAGTACCCACTTGAAGCACAGCGTAAAGCCATGAAGGAGCATGCTTTCCTCCTCCATACATGTGATATACACAGCGTATGAGCAGCTTCAGAGGCGAAAATAATCAGGAGAATCAGGCTGTCTGTAGTAAATGCAGCAACTGGATGTGAGGAGCATCACATGCACTGGAAACCTTTGCATCCATGTGTCAGTTCTAATAACTTCATCAATTAGCAGATTAGAAAATGTACAACTTTTGTCCTGATTACACTACAGTGGCTTCGAATGAAAACATGAAACTTTGGCTGTGTTTTTAGGGTCTGTTATGATGGCGGTGCTTGGCGCCTGTTAAGCCCAAGTCTAGAAGCTACTGGGATGCAGCATGAAACGCCACCCTCCACTCTGTCCAACACAGCCACACCGCAACTTTCTCAAATTCATAGTGAATCATTTTATTTCCAGAATTAAGTAAATCAGCAATCATCCATTAACAAACCCAAAGTGAGAGTGAGAGCGACTGAAAACAAACCAAAAATCCACACTTTTCTTAGTGGGTCAAAAATGACCAACAATAATAAAGAAAAACAGACCAAAAGGTCTGGCCTCTCTGCCTGATTTAAAGGTGCTGTAGGCAGGATTTTGCTAGTCAATGCTAATTTTTCTGTGTTTTCTTTGGATTAAATGTTAGAGTATCCATTGATAATCCTTTAGGAGTGTAGTATATTTGCACTACTGCGAGGGCGCAGCGTTTCCATCTGTCTCTGTTCTGAGCTGAAAAGGAATCTCGACAGCTCCAGGTATCTTTGACCAATCAGAAGAGCCCCTGAGGCTCTAACCGTGATTGGTCGAGGGGCGTTCGTCGCACGTTCTTGTGGGAGGGGCTTAACTTGCGTAAGGGCGTGATGTCAGAGAAAACAGGACAGGATTGGCTGTGCTGGGTTTCAAATGGCCATCTTAGATGGGTCAAATCGCCATCTTGCTTAGGTAACCCTAAGCAAGATGGCGGAGATGCGGAATCCTGCCTACAGCACCTTTAAACAAAAGAAAATGATTAAACCAAAAAGTAGCAACTCAGTCCTATAACCCCGAAGTCTAAGCTGAACAAAGGCGCACAAAAAGCTCATGCAGCAGAGGATACGATGCCCCGCCCCCGTGATCGCCGCACCTGGCGGTGTCAGAGCTCCACCATAAATAATCAGCCTCCTCCCAATCAGCCAATCCCGTCTCTGCTACGGCACAGATCCACCGGCATGCTGAGCTGGGAGGGAGACAGAAGAGACACGGAAAAAAAACTAAACAGACACAACCTCAGGCATAAACACACGCAACAAACGGCCGCAGTCGGAACGGTGCCACAGAAAAGGCACGTTTGAGGGAACCCTCTATATCCGTGGAGGCGACGGAAACGCCGCTGCGTGAACGCCACGGTCGTAGCTAATACTTCGGCAACAGTGGCAGCTACATGTAAAAACAGGAAGGTGGAAGTAAAAATCACCTATCTGCTTCAGATGAGTAAAAGCGTGAAGGTACAGACTGTGAAATGCACTCAGAACCGTAAAGAGTGTCTTTTTCAAGGACGTTTGTTTGTGCCTGTTTCTGGCCTTTGAATTGACATCAAACATCACTCATGAATAATTTGACTGGTTGCACCGTGGTGCTGAATGAGCCTCTTTGCTGTTTTCTGCTTCTTTTTCATCCGTGTTTTTACGATCCTCTATAGCAGACGTACTTTCATATTTTCACATTACTCTTCATGTTTCTATAAATCATTTAACATGTCTTTACATCACTTTTCACTTTTGAAGTCTGTGTGAAACACACTGATGGATGAACGAGGCTGAAATTCAATGTGATGTTTGTACGTACTAAAATAATGTAATCATAAATAAACTGTTTTAAAAATGCATGTGGAAAATTCAAATGAAAAAAAAAAAATAAGTCGAATTAGGAACATTTGAAATGATACCATTCTAAATCAGAATTAAACCACATATACAAATATTGGAAGTAACATAAAGGAATTTGTTCTTAAATGAGTCGATGTAAATGAAGTTCTATTAAAATAATCGACATCAGCAAAATCCCTGTTTCCATTTATAACAACCAACAAATTCATTGCATACATCCAATTATTTACATTATTGGGTCATAATATTATGAGCTCAAAATAATCAATTGAATAAAATTAAATTCAATAAAATAGAAGTAAATATGATAGAAAGAAAATGAATTAAGCACACAAAAAAAAATGTAATCAGTTAAAACAAATCTGTTTATTTTAATATCCATTAGTCCGTCCATCCCTCTGTTCATTTTCAACCTCTTCTCCAGTACAGTGTCGTGGGGGCAGAAGACAAAGTAGGTATGCTCAGACTTTCCTGTCCCCAGACTCTTCCTCCTGGTGGATCCTGAGGCGTTCAGAGGCCAGCCAGGAGACATAGTCTCTCTAGCGTGTCCTGGGCCTTCCCCGGGGGTCTCCTCCCAGCGGGACATGCCTGGAACACCTCCCCAGGGAGGCGTCCAGGAGGCGTCCTGAAGAGGTGCCCGAGCTGCCTCAGCTGGCTCCTCTGGATGTGGAGGAGTAAGAGGCCCTCGAAGTTCCACGGTCCAATAATGTTCCCAGTTGAGGTCAGTAGTTCCCCAGTTTCACTGTCAACAGTGTTGGTGCAGACCTGCTTTCACCTCCTGAGGCGCTGGACAGTTTGCCAGAATTTCTTATAGCCTGACCGGCAGTCCTCCTCCATGGCCTCCTGAGCTCCTCCCAGACCCGAGTTTTTGCCTCCACACCCACTCGGCCTGCAGTTCACTTGGCCTGCCGGTTAACTGCTTTGGGAGTCCCATGAGCCTATCGAGGCTCGATAGACTCCTTCTTCAGCTCCATGGCAGCCCTTACTTCTGGGGTCCACCACCGGGTTTGAGAGTTGCTGCCATAGCAGCATTGGAGACCTTACGACCACAGCTCCGAACAGCTGTTTCAAGTGTTTGAGGTGGAGAACGTGGTCCATTAGGACTCAATGTCTCCAGGCTCCCTCGGGATATGAGAGGAGCTCTCCTGGAGGTGGGAGTTGAAAACCCTGCTGACAGAGGGTTCCCCGGACGTTCCCAACAGACCCTCAAAACACGTTTGGGTCTGCCAAGTCTGTCCGGTTCATACGGGGATTTTCACCTGCTCTCAGTCTGGCCCGTCACCCAGGACCTGCCTGCCATGGGACACCTTACCGAGGGTATAAAGCCCCCAACAACAGAGCTGCTGGAAACATGCAGGAACTCAAACTCCCCAACATATTAAAGGTGCATTAAGGAGTTTGCACGTTTTATGCAAAACAGCGCCCCCTGCAGGCCTTGGGCGTAATGCAGCTTAGTGAAACACTCGTGCCTGTGGCTTGTGTGCACGGAAGAGGGGGACTCCTTCCTCGCTCTTGTAGTAGTGCTCGAGTAAAATTGTAATGAATGACTTGTAATGAATATGTCAGGGCACATTGTACACATCATTAAAAATGTGTAACATATTTATGGTGGAAAATAAGTATTTTTAAAGTTGAAAAACTCCTTAATGCACCTTTAAGCTGGCAGTTCAGGTATAGTAACATTAAACATTATCGTGACATTTGTCATTCTCTTTTTCAATGTTTCTTCTTTCAAAAAACGTCAAAACTTTTAATACCTTTCTGAGTAAGACCCAACTTTCTTTTCTTTTTCTTTAATTCTTTATATTTCATCGTCAGCTCATTCAGATGCTGCTGCGTGGTGTTTGGTGATGACCTTGATGAATGAACGAGCTGAACTGACGTTAAAGTTTCTCTTTCTTCTTGGAGCACTTTAGAAGTAGATAATGTTCTATCAGAAATCTCCTGCTTTGTCCTTTCTTTTTCCAATTGAAGATTTATTTGTGGACTATTCCTTATCTGATAGATAAAGGCTGGTGCATTCGTATTTATATCGTAGGGGTTGCAGTACATTCAGAAGCAAATGTGTGACTTTAAAAACAACCTTGATGGCGAAGCAGGAAACCGTCTGTGGAGGGTGTTGGTTTGCAAAACGCGAAAACATTTCAAATTCAAAACAGATACGGTGGACGAAATCTCCCTGAATCCTCTCCGGCCAGAGCTGCATGTCCGCTCTTCATTTATCCCTCATAAATATTCGATTACTCACATTTTCTGGCAAAATGATGCTTAATACATGGCGCCGGTTTCCGGCCTCGCCCGCAGTTTGTCTCGTCAGCCGCCGCCGCTGACGGGAACAAGCGGAGTGAACTGCCGGAGACGGAACATTGCGAAGCCTGGTGCCGTCTCTCAGAGGAATGTTTTCAGGTCAAACGAGTACGAGAGGGTGTTGAGGGCTTCTCGCTCTGTTTTCCTCCCAGCTTGTTATCACGCAGCTCCCTCGTGGTGGGCAGCAAACTGCCAATCACCCACGCTGTGCTGCTCCGGGAGCAGCGGGAGGTGGAGGAGAACCAAATTGTGCTGTAAGATGTCAAGATGCTGTTTGTTCGGGCGGCTGGTAAAAATAAGACAGAGGAGAGAGAAACTAAGATTCGTCCTTCTTCTTCTTTTATGTGAATGCATAAATCAGGGGGTGTCAAACGAGTCGGAACCGGCCAGCGAGATGAAATTCACCAACTGTGAGAAGTTAGGAGATACACTGCAATCCGACCACCGGGGGCGCACCTCCGTCAGCGTGACATTCTGAATCAGTTCAGGTGGTCAGGATGTAGACATGGGATATCAAAGATAAATTCAACAATTTCACAAGTTATTCTGAAATAATATGACCTAGAATACAATATTTTTGAGTTCTTTGAAGATCATGTCATAAAGATCCACTGTAACGATCCACTGCACACTGTTTTTTTTTTTTTAAAAAAAAACATTCATTCATTTATGTGAAATTTAAAAAATCTGAACTTCTTTTTGATAATTCTTGTCGACATACATACAAAACATATCCCCCATTTATTATTTCAGTAAATAACTTGCTTTTTTGTTTTTTGGGGGAAGAAATAATGATAAAGCACAGAAAGAAGCACTCTCCGTTGACCACATGTAGTATAACACTCACACTTGAACTGTCTTTTTTCATAAATACAGGACCACCATTATTACAGGTAAAGTACATAAAAAACAAAAACAAAAAAAAGTACTTATAAACTCAAAGTATTAGTTACTTTATAACCTCATTGAATTTAATTTGTATTAACGGACTCTGATTCAAATGACCAAACAGCTACATTCAAAAGATTTCTCACATAAACGGTAAAGAACTTAAAAAATACAGTTTGGTGAACAAATGTAGATTAAGAACATTAATTTTCTCTATTACAACAATGAATTTTTCAAGGTTTAGCACAAGTTTGAAAGTTCATTTAATCAGTGAGACCTTAATGGTAATAAAAGAGGCTACGTGGTGTAAAGATCAGCTGAGCTTGAATGAAATAACCCATTTAAAGATACGATAGGACTGCATGGTGGAGCTGCTGGAAGGTCTGGGTTCAAACACTGCCGAGGCCTTTTCTGCGAGGAGCTGATCGAGTTTTCTCCAGTTTCCTCCCACAGTCCGAAAACATGCATATGAGGTTAATGGGTGACTCCTGGAAAAACTTCACCATAAAAGCACAAGTACGCTAAATTAGTGCGTAGTTACACTGACGTCAGGTCTCGCCTGCCGGTGCCATTTGCCTGCCGCTCCTCCCAGCTTCAAACTGCAAAGCCATGAGACAACTTCACCGACGAATCAAGAGAGAAATTCAGCTGTGGAGTCGATATTTCACTGGGCTCAAAAAGACAGACCTTCACTGGAAGAAAAGAAAGAAAAAACATTCAAAAACATCTTTCTGGCAGTTGATCTAAAAATAAAAATATATTATTTCTGCGCGCTTGGAGGACGCAGCTTCTCTAAAGTGCAGTAAAACTGTTTCCCATCAGCAAACGGAGCCGTGACACAACATGCAGGGGTGCCGGGCTTCTTCTGGGGCAGAACCGCCGGCTCGTGTTGGTGTCACCGACTAATTTACTCTCAAGGCGACTGCGAGAGGTCGGCCAGTCAAGCTGCCACGGCTTGGTAAGAGCGGTCGTTATGATTGAGGTCAGAGCCGCTGACCTGCAGCGGCTCCGAGCACCGGGCATGATGGGAGAGAAATACAGACGACAGGATCCGCCCGACTGAGACGGGAATGAGCGGAAGGCTCGGCTGCGGGATGACGACAGGCTCCACCAAGCCGAAAACTCTCAATGAACTCTGACCAGAGAGGAGCTGCTGTCTCGCTCCTGCGCCTCCTCGCCACTCACGTCTCTTTCTTAATTCATGATACTGTCAAAGCAGCGGCTCAGTGAGGCATTGTTTTATTTCATCTGTTTTAGGTTTATTTTTATGAAGGAATGTGGGTTTAAACCTACTTTCCCTCTGATTTTATGTCCCACAGCGGTGGAGTCGTATTCCCTGCTGCAGGCTCCCGTCACCCCTCTTTACACAAAACGTGGCCTTCTTTAAAAAAAATCCACAATGAAGACGATGTTTGTGCTAACAAAAAGAGAGAAGAGGAAAAACAAATTATGCATCTGGCTTTCTCTAAATGAGTTGTGCTTTTGCTGCAATTAAGTTCATTTTCAGAAAGCAGCTCTGTGACATCTTTATATTTTATTGGAAAATATTAAACCCCAAGCACAATATGAGCAAAACTGAAGAGCTTTTAACATTTTAGGAGTTTCCTACATAGAGATGATACATTCTTACTTGAAACGTAGTGTAAACACATCTTTATCTCTTTTACTGCCCACTGATCAGCCATTGACATTTCATCTTGAAAAATACAGGAATTCAGTCCAAACTGTGTGAGACCGAGTGCATGTGAGCTTAGAGTGAATCGCATTGTTTTCAGAAGTCGCAGTTTTGCTTCAGCTGAATTTCATAGTGAGATGAATTTCATCCTCTCTTGGCTTCATTAAGAGTAACATGGGTGGGGTGGATCCCTCCATCCCTCCATCCCTCAGGTAGCTCATACATTTTCAGTGACTCTGATCACTGAAGTTGTGTTAACAGAAACCCAAAATTAAAGTTTTCCATTCCCACTTCAGAACGCCGTCCAGTGAAGAGAATCGCAGTTGAAACATGGCTAAAATAAGGTTCATTTATTAATTTACCGTCATGAACATCGACTGTCGTGTTCCAGATTACCCCTAAAAATGGGAAGAGTTTATGAATGTTTCTGTTTTTAAGGAAGCTGTTTCAGCGGAGACGTGTGGCGAGTGTCGGATCTCTTCTTAAGTCTTGCAATCTTGTCTGAGTGTCTTGTTACTCTTTTTTCCCCCAGATTGTGTTTCTTATTTTCGTCCCCTGAGCCAAGTTCAGATTTATTTGCTGTAATGCTAAAACATGTCGAATAACTCCATGGTGTCACTTCTAATTGGTGCTCGAGGCTCCATTTAATCGCTCGAGTTCAGAAAACTGAGAAAATACTCGTCATTCTCATGTAAACCGGGGAGCATGGCTGTTATTGGAATTCTCCTGTTATCACTCATGATGTTATTTTTAGCTCATCACCCGAACAACACATGCAAACCCAGAGCTATTTGTATGAGCATCCAGGTTTTCACGCTTCACATGGGATCTTAGCAGAATGAGGTTCACAGGATCCCCAGCTGACGACAGGTGGAGCAGGTGGAGCGGGTGTACGTTCCACGGCGGGGTAGATTATCATTGTGAGCTGACCTCAAGCCACGCATTGGAACTGCGGGAGGAAATTGGAGTGTGCAGGAAAGACTGCGTGCAATGCATAGAAATCCCTGAAGCCTGGACTCCGACTGGACGAACCGCCGCACCGCCCCAGCTCTCCACAACCACACTTTTAGATGTAATCTTCACGCCTTCGTGTCATTAAAATAAGCACCGAGTCGCCGATCGTCATGGAAACCACTTTTTCTCTGTAAACACTGCTCAAAAAGAAGACGAAGGTCTGCGTGTGCAGTCAGCTGCGCTCGCAGAATATACCTCACACTCGGGTGCAAATGAAATCAGCAGCAGGCGACTCGTCTCATTCAGATTACAATCCGACGGCTCTTCACGTTCTCGGGGCTGCCGTCACTCACTCTCACGGGAGTCTCTATGACTGTAAGTGGAATCTGGAGGCCGAGTCAACATCTCTGTTGTGTTGCTCGTGGGCTTGCTGAACAGCGTGCCAGGAGAGCCTGGCTGTGTGAAAGACGCTCCAGAGAATGGAGCCGAGACGTGAAACCCGACATTAACGTCATGAATCCAAACACTGCAAGGACAACACTTGAGCGCTGCAGCAGCATCCTGCTCTCTCCTCTTTGAAATAATCCACACAAGAATGCACCGAAGCATCTGCATCAAGTTTCACCTCAGATAGTTTTGTCTGCAAGATTCCTTAGAGCCGCCCCAGTGCCTGGCACCTTCCTCCTTCCCTCCAACCAATCAGTGCAAATCACAACTCGTGACATTTCAGGTGTGACAGTCTTGGCGAAGAGGAGATGTATTGATTGAATGTTGAGATTGCGGCGTTGCCCCACTGCACCCGGCTAGCATTAGCATAATTCAGCCATCTGAAGCGGGATGCCAGAGACGGAGACAGTTTGGGGTTTTATCATTCTGGGCCACACACTGAGTGGTGCACGGGTCAGTATGTGTGTGTTACTATAGCCCCTTTCACTCTGGCCAAAAAACCCGTTTAAACCCGCTAATAATCGGCTCCTCATGGCAGTGTGAAAGGGTTCACTCGGCATTTAGACCCGGGTCTTTCAACCCTGCAATCGACGCGGGTTTTTAGCGGGTCGGCTTTTAGTGGGAGGGGCGAAAGGGAGTGTGAAAGGCAGGCGTGAGTCGACGCGGTATTTTACGTGATGACGTCGACGCAGCGTGGCTACGTTAGCGTGAGATTTCCTTTGTCAAGATGACCCAGTATTGGCAAGATAGCGAGACCAGAGAGCTCCTCTGGATCCGTGGGGAAGAGGAGATTCGTCTACAGGTAACGGGGACTGTTTCCGCTGCATTGTTCACTTTCGCTTTGCTCCTTCGCGCTGATGATGTCATCAACGCGGGACACTATCAGCGCAGGAAAACGCAGCGACGCGGCTCGTCAGCAGGCGGTTTAGACTCGGGTCTGCAGGCAGTGTGAAAGGACACAAAAGGCGATTATTAGCGGGTCGAAAACACGGGTCGACCCGCTAGTTGCAGTGGGAAAGGGGTGTATGAGAGAGTTCCCTGATAGGGTCGAAAGGCTTTTCTGAGCAGAGTCTGCATGTTCTCCCTTCGTACAAATAAAACATGCATTGGAGGCTTTCTGGGATTTATGCCTGCATCGCTTCAGGTGTTTTCAGGTGTACCACACACACACAAACACACACACACGCGCGCTTTATTCTCATGTTACAACACTGTCCTCGCTGCAAATATCAGACTTCTTAATATATCCCTCGCACAAAGAGAAATGATCACGAAGAGAGTCACGGTTGTTGAGTCAGACGGTTTAAAGGTTTTCAAAAATCAGTTCAAAGTTCTTTACTAAGAAAAAAAAAATGGACTTCAAGGAAAAAGAAGACAAAAAGCAATAACCAAGGAAACATACGCACTGAAACCCAACACTGTTAATAATATTCTCAGTTGCTATTCACCTTTGTGTCGTGTTTTTTATAAATGTTGACCAGATTTATAAAAGACGATGGAGCCGTGGCAGCACACTGGTGGAGTGGTTTGCATTATGTCCTCAGTTCTCGTGTGTGTGTGTGTGTGTGTGTGTGTTACTCCAGTCAGCTGTGTGCAGCTCCCTCCTCCCTCCATCCCTGAGTCGTATGACACCATATAAAAAATGGATGGCTGTGATGTACTTTGTGTCCTGACCTCTCTCTGTCACCGAGTGTTTTGACCTTGGCGGTGACGGCAGGTTAACACGAGTCAAGTCTGTCCTCCTGCAGTCTGCATTATGAATAGAAGAACTGTGGTTTACGGAACACACCGCTGCAGCGTTCATATCTTCTGTCGCTGAAGTGAATTGTTTTTAATCAAGTTTTCCATCAAAATGGTCTGAATGACTTCCCAGACTTTGATTTCGATGTAATTTCCAGCGACATAGGAAGAGACCACCAAGACGTGAGAGCCACTTCGCCTGGCGCCGCGCTGCAGCTAATTCCACAGCATGGGGGGAAAGCTCGTGGAGAGAAGATGTCTGTATGAGTGGAGCATCTTTTACCACCCGAGTGTGTCGCGCAGGAGGGGATGCATGGCTGTAATGAGATCAGAGGAGGAAGCGGCACCGGCTCAGGCACACAATGACACCAAATTGTTTAAAAAAAAAAGAAAAAAGAAAAACCACACAACAGATGTGCTCGGTTGGAAACTTTGTCATTTTCCCAAAGTCACTGATTGAGATATTAATAAGTTCATGTGCGTAACCGAAGCTTCCATCGAAGTGGAACTGGTGTATTCATGTTTTAAGGCTAAGGAAAAGCCCTTCGATGTCAACAACAGTCACTGTGTAACTCCTTTCAAGACCAAGTGTGTCAAAAAGTTTCACTTTGGAGCCGTTTTCAAAAAGTTGTGTTTTCAGTGGCTCGTTGTCATGTAAACGGGGCCTCAGGTAATCAGTGGTCCGCAAAGTTCAACTAACAGTTACTGAAGTCTAGCCATGATATTTTAAATATTCTTATTCCAGATATTGATTATTGCCATCTGAAAAACCTAAAACACAAACCAGCGTTTTCCAGCTCGACTGCCTGGTTCAGCTGTGGATCACTTTGGTTTCCAGGAGGCTGAACATCAATAAATACAGATAAGGTACGGTTACAGATGTAGCTTATCTGTCGTGTTGTGTTTACCATGACCTCCACTTCCACTTGTACCTGATTGAAGTGGAGGACAAAGAGCCGCTACAAGCTGCAGGGATGGATGAAGAGGAGCTTGAATTGAGAGAAATCATCCTCGGGTCTGAGGTTCATTGAACAGTTCATGATGTGGAATTGGGTCTAGTTAGAGTACAAAGCAACACAGGTTTCTCCATTTCTTCATGAAGTCGATGCTCTGATTGTCTGTGGCGTGGTTTGCGGCTGTGGTTCAGCTGGTGCAGCGGATCCTCCTCTGATCTCATCGGTTGGCGGATTCATTGATCTTCATCTTCACCCGTCGAAATGTCAATTGGTGACACAGTGAACCCGAAGCCGCAAACAGCTTGCGTGTCAGGCGGCGCTGCGAGTGTGTGAATGTGACAGATCTTGCGAAGTGCTTTGAAGGCACTGGAGCAGTGAAAATGTGCCATATGGGGAAGTCCACTTACCGATTACATCTCTCAGATGAAAACATGCTACACAAGCATTGGAAGTGGCTCCACAAGAGTAGAATAAATGCTGGCAGGCACGAGTGTTGGGGTTCCCTTCAGAGTCCTGCCTTAGATAAAGTGGTTTTTAAAGTGTGTGGTGGGTCTATTCTGAGGGATGCCAGGGAGTTTTGGGGTGGTGGGGGTGCAGCAGCAGGAAAAATGTGGAGGACAGACAAACTCCTTCTGAGGTTTTAATGCTTGTGAAGGACAGATTAGGAATAGAAATGTCAGTTACAGAATTGTGATTTTTGATACCTCACCTGAGAAAGAGTCAAGATCATGATCAGAGCATCCAAACACCAACACTTGAGGGGTTGAGATTGAGTCTCGACATTGAATTTGTGGTCTTGAGAACTCCAACACTTCTAGAAATACCTTTAGAAATGA
Source organism: Salarias fasciatus (assembly GCF_902148845.1). NCBI lineage: Eukaryota > Metazoa > Chordata > Actinopteri > Blenniiformes > Blenniidae > Salarias > Salarias fasciatus. The sequence goes on along the minus strand of NC_043745.1, from coordinate 37,557,378 downwards.
TCAAAATTAAAGTAGAAATAACAAACTACTAATTTTCGCCAACATTCATGCAGTTGATAGTTCTCCTTAAAAATTGATATCAACCAATTAATAATGTGGTCATACAGAATAATTTCGGCTCACAATTTCTTCAAATATGCTAGAAATGACCTTTATCCTACAATTACCAAAGACACCAATTGTCAATTCAATACATTTTTTTAATGGGCTCACAGACTGCAGTGTTTCTGAAGAAGGGATGCTTGTGGCCTGAGAACCTGTGCTTTATACAGCATAAAGACTGGGGAGACATTTCACATTGAACGCATGTAACTAGCATGTGAAGAGTTCTGTCTTTTGGTGGAAAATACCAGGAAGTTTGACGTTCAGCCAGTAATAATTACTTGGTGTGAGACGGATCATGTGCAGGGTGGAAGTTTGTGGGGCCACGTTGTTGTTGCAGCCTCCAAAACAGCTTTACCCAGGAGAGTTAGGTCTCTAAAGCTGAAATAACTTCTTACACATGTCCTTCAATGTGGATATGATGTTGTTTAAAAAACCAAAATGTCCATTCAAGTCAAAGTAATGGAGTTGGCAGCGTTTCGCTCCTCACACAGCTTCACCCGATGTCCTTGCTCGGAGGACTTGTGGCAGTTTGTCATCACTGCAGACCTGCTGTTTGGGAGACGCTCTGAGCAGGATGTCTGGGCCTTGTCAGACTGCATCAGCTTGTTGCGCTTGTCCATTTTTCCTGACCGGTAACTTGCTGCCTCACACACCCCGGACCCTGACAGGTGACACTGCAGGGGAATAATCAAAGTTCCTGGCTTCACCTGTCACTGGGCTTAATGTTGAGGCTGACTTGTCTACAACTCTGTCTGTATGGGTGAGAGAGCAGCTCACTTATTTCTGGACAGCATCTGAAAAAAATGGCAGCCGAGCATTAGATTCCTGTGCTCCGGGACAAATGCTGATTATCCGCTAAATGCTGGAGCAATGACTCCACCATAAAATTGCGAGAACGGACCACTCAAAAATATACACAACACTAATCATCGTCGGTGGAAACCACCACGGAGCCGACGAGGGGGAAAAAAGTCCCACGGCTACAAAACACCAAAGTAACACTCCCATTTACAGCCGCTTTTCAATTAATCTTGTTAGAACAAACGCGTGGTTTTCCACTGTGCGGGCAGAGGGGGAGATGAAACCCGGTGGCGGGCGAGTCTGGGACCCAGATGCCATGTGAAGAATGAAGATGTGAGGGGAAGACGTGTCCTCTGAAGTTGTGTTTACTTGTCACCGTAATGTAGGTCAGAGCCCCGTGGAGGATCCATAGATTGCCAGAGTTGTGTATGACTTGCATCTGTCTCCGCTGATTTGGTCAGATCAATAGAAATTGCCTTGCCGAATGTTATGAGAGCCGTCGGCGCCGCGCTGCCCAGCACCTGCCCGCTCGCAGCCCATCGATTCGCGGCCGGACCCGGCGAGACGTGTGCTGCATGAACGCTCCGCAAAAACAGGCCTGCCATTTGCATTTGCTGAGTTTGGCGAGTTTGTGTCTCTGAGCTGGAAGGCAGCATTGTTATTCAACGTGAGGAAGAGAAAAAACAAACCAGGAGCAGCGAGCGAGGAGGTCCGCACTGCTCTCTCTTCTATGCATCATTACCATACGCGCAGATGATGAACTCGTTTACATGAGCAATGCAGGTAATCTGATATTCATGATCAGCAGATCTCACACATTCTCATCCACTAACACGTATGTGCATGTTTTAATACATTATCAGCTTTCCTGCTGTAAATACTCCACTCTGACACAAGACTCAAGTTTTCTGTGGCTGTCCAGGATTTTCAGTTAATTTAACCTGAAGTTGATCTATTTATCCACTTTCCGATGATGAACGTCATGTTTGTTCCTTTTGTCTCGTATGGTTTTGGTTTAAATGATTATTTCTCTTTTACGCATAAGATGCATGAATGTTGACATGTTGAGGAGGAATCCATATATGTTAATCCAACACTCATGGGTCTACCTACAGTCTCCAGTTGCCATGGAGCAGGGTTGAGTTTGCAGACATGCAGTCTGCAGTTCCCTCTCTGTCCGTGCCTCTTTCTCGGTATTTATAATACCTGCTGTTTTTATTTTAGCCAGTATTTGTGCTCTACTTCTCTCGAACCTCTTTGTAAAATGGGACCAAATGGGATCGCTATTCCGGGTGACTGTCAAGTCTAAAACGAACAAATCCCAGGAGACCATGGACCGGGAAGTCGTTGACACTGTTAGTGTCCATCTACTCGCACAGTAGCAGCATTTCAGGAAAGTTCTCTCGTTTCCATTAAGACCTAGCATTTTCAAAAAGTTGTGTTTTTAGTGTTGTCGTGTAAACGGTCACTCAAATTGGAATAAGTATATAAATTTGGGCCAGAGAGAATAAATAATCCTTGAGTGATAGCCGTGTTAATGGTTTTGAATTCAGTTATCCTGAACTTACTTGATCAACTCTCCACTGCTATCCGTCACATTTGGGTTTTTTTTAAACACATTTACCTTCAGTGGTCACTTACAGCCCAACCAGACCAGTTAAATAGTGCATTAATAACCTTTCATTTTGTGTTTTGTACATGATAAATATGACTACAAGCCTCTTACAGGCCGTTTTGGGCCCACGGGCTTTATGTTTGACGCATCTAGTTTGCATGATCTGATAACTCCAAACATCAGGTAAAGATCAGACTTCTGGTGTGCGTGGATAAAAGCTTATTGTGTTTTATCGGGTGGAGAAAATCTTTCATGCTGGATGTCATACTTTGATAACCTGTATAAATTATTCTACTTAAAAAAGATTAACAAGTTCATGGTTGATTTAGGGACTTTAAAAAAAAAACCCTCTCTGGGGTTTTTATTGGCTCAGAGAGGGGCTTAGGTGGTGCCTCCATGCAGCTGCTCGAGCTTTATCGTTGCTGCCAGTTTAATGCTCAAACCCCTTTGATTCCCGTCTTCAGCTTTCAGAGACACCAGATTTTGGCATTGCCATGACACTGACCTACTTGAAGCATTCTTCAGCACTCAGAAATCCAATTTCCTTCATGTTTCCATGCTTCAGAAAGGCAACAGCCACATGCATTTTTAAGCATGAAGTCATGACTTCATGATGTTTACCAACACTTTCTCTCTTTTTTTTTTTTTTTTTTTTACCTTTGTTATAAAAGGATTAGTTTGTCACGAGGACACATTCGACCTCAGTGGTTGAAAGCAGCGGTGGAGGACGCGGGTGAATCGCAGCGCTGTGAAAAACAAAAAGCTTTTCTCGTGCAACGATTGTGAAAACATCAAATCAATCAGGATACACTGTGAAGGAAGGGAAAAAAAAACAAAACATTTCTGTTTGTATCTTGCAATGCGTTGAAGCCGAACTGAGCTGTATGTGTTTTCATACTGTGATGTTTTATGTTGTTTAAAAAATTCATGTGAAGACATCCAGGGAAGTCCCCTGGCGGAGGGAAGTGTGTCAGTAACCGCGTTCACTTCGGCAGAAGAAAGCTGATGTGAGGGTAATTTTTTTAGGAGACGTGATGGCGTTGTTTTGTTTTCAGATGCCTGTTTTCTCCCCAGATACTCAAATAGAGGCGGAGAGAGTTCAGGAAGCTGCTACCGCAGTGCTGGAATCACATCCAGTCGCGAATAAAAAGCACTGCAGGGACGAACCGTGGTACAGTGGTTAACGCTCCTGCCTGACTGGGGATTGAGGTCTCTTTAAAGTGGGGTTTGCATGTTCTCCCTGTGCATACATGCTTGTTTCTTTCCAGATATTCCACATTCTGGCAGAAAACGTACATCTGAAGTCCTTCTGTCAGTTGTAGGTGTGTGTTCACATCAATTTAACCTTTAAAACGTCTGCTCAAAGCACATTTTTAGAGGAGCGTCAAACATTACACAGCACTTGAAATTCGTGAAGAAGCCAACTTACAGAATGTTTAGACGAGTAACCAGGAAATCTTCCCAGTCCAAACTTAACTCCATTCGTCCAAATGTAACTGCTTACAAGTAGTTTTTTGTTTTTTAACTTTTAATTTTGAATTGATTACATAGCAATTGTTGGACATTTCATGTGGCTTCAGGTCACGGCACTGCAACAGTGCAACCGAGAATTTTTAAAAATAAATTAAATCCAGTCATGAATTTTGACCCTAATGCCCAAAACTAACAACCGAGAATCATGGGAGATTCAGGATGTCATTCAAAATGGCCACCTCCGTGATACAGGAATGAGATTCTACTCGGTTATTTTTGGTTTTGACTGAGATTTAGCCACTTGTCGTCCAAGGATATTGTTTTGAGGGGAGTCATGGCAGCTTGTAGCTCTTCCAGGGGGAGTTTTACTTCTTAAAACAAGCAGATGACTTTGAATGTTGAGCATGTAGCATGCTACATGCTACACGCTAAAGAGTTTTGAAGCTGACACACCAGCGATGCTACATCCGACAAAAAGCTTTTGTAGCTTTTGAACATTTCAAGCACTCGGCCGCAGCCTGCTGCCTCCACTCCAGCTGGACGCTCAGTTAGAAGCTACCGCCTCTTATTGGAATAGAAAAAGGCACAAACTCCCTGAAAAGCTCGCTGCTAAAGAAAAACAACTGAAAGACGTAGTTCAGAGTCACATTCAATAAAATTTAAAAACTAATGTACATAAAGTTTTTTACTATTCATTTTTGTTTTGATTGATCGAGCACATATGTTCCATTACTAGCAAGCTGAGACGCAACAACTCCTTCATTTATTGTGTTTTTACCAGCAAGAGAAGGTCATGTCTCCATAACAACAACATTAGCTTCGTCAAAACCTGTTTGTATTTTTCTTTTCTTGTTTTTTTCTTTTCTTGTTTTTTTAAGAGTAAAGTATAAAGTACAGAGCATTTTGTGTGCGCCCAGCATCCTTTTACTGTGCTGGACACATTTAAATGCATTTCTGTTTCCGCAGGTTATTAAAATTTGCTTTAAAATGTATCCCCGCGGCAACGCTGTGGAGATAAAAACCTCCCCTGCTTTTTATTTAAATTGGAAAACATGTTTCTGTCACCTTCAGAGACCGAGATACATGCAAACATAAAGGTATAAACTCCCGAGCGTTTCACAGCCAGGCTGCGTTCGGGACTGTGGGGCTGTAACCTCGGAATCAACACACACACACACACACACACACACACACACACACACACACACACACACACACACACACACACACACACACACACGGAGAGTGTTTCTGCCAGTTAGAGAAAATAGATTGAATGATCAGAGCTTGCCGGGCAGAATTAAAGATGACAGAGAAATGGCAGCGAGCCGCGATGAGAGCCACGCATGTGCGCTTGTTGTTCCAGCTGAACGTACAGAGTAACTCCTGAATATTTGATGGATGCAAAGAACACGGAGCGTGTAAACTGCCTCTCGCAGGCCCGGCAGCAGCGAGCGTGGAAATGGAAGTGACAGGACGGAGAGGGATATGTCATGAACTTGGCAGGGACAGTAAAAACAAACGGCGCCACGATTTTTCAGCACTTTAGGAAAAAAAAAAAGGATTTAAAAATCTGGTTAGTTGTTTTGTAATTTTCACACAAAAAAGTGAAACTGAAGCTTGAAATAAATTGATAACTGGATGCTGCTGTATTGAAGAAAATAAACCCATCTTTCTTTGTCATGTGTGAAGGTGTGGGAGTCACAGATGAGGCTGTAATTGATTTCTTTTGGTAGTAAATTTGTGTTTCATGGGCACAAATTAATATTTTGTGGTCACAAAACACTACAAAATAGGAATTATTATGAAATCTGAAAGCTGCATTTGAGGCTAAAATATGAAGTTTGATTGAGCCATCATGTCTGGAGCTCCGTAAATCATAAGCAGTAACAAAAGTAACTTCAAATCTACCTTGTTACAGAGTTACTAGAATAAACAGAAATCCTCTGTATTTTTTGGTAATGAATTTTCTTGTGATTCATTGTTATTGAGAGGCTTTCCTACTCCTGCTGTTACTAAAAAAATCACAATAAATCACTATACATCCATATCGACCTGCACCTGTCACACTTTTATTTTATTCACCAAAGCAAATTTTCTCATTTTATTTAGTTTTTGTTGCATTTATCAGTTCAAATAACACTTATTCGAATCCATATTTGCAATAAGACATTGGACAGTTAGTCGCTTTGGACTGAAAATGCACCGCATTGCCAAAAGTATTTGCTCGTCTGCCTCCACACACATGAACTCGAGTGACTTCTTAAACCACGGGATGCAACCTGATGTCCGTCCACCTTTTTTCCACTAAAACAGCTTCACTCTTCCGGTAAGGATTTTATTTTTGGAGGGTGTTTATGGGAATATTGCAGTCGTGTTGAAACAGGAGAGGTGAATCTTCAGACTGTTCTTCTCTCAAAGTTGAGAGCGTGAAGCGGTCCAGAATGTCTTGGTTTGCTGAAGGAGGAGAGCAAAGCCAATACTTCTGGCAACGCCGCGTATCTGATACGCTTTAATGTAATGAGTCTGCAGCTGTCCCAGCCGTTCCATTATAGCTTTGCTGGTATGTTATTTTAAAATTTGCAAACCGCTGCTCCACACTGAGCCCTCCTTCAGCAGTATAAACCGTCTCATGTAATTCACAGCAGGCGAGCAAATAAGCTTATTTCCAAACCACTGAACTCCTCCTGTAAGTGCAAACAGCCACATTACTGCTATTTTTCACATACTGTAATGTGCGTGTTTATTTATTGAATAACCCATTTAAAGGAGGATTCATTATCAGTTCCACTTTAGCTCATGAAGGAAAGCTCTCACTTCTGCCTGACATGCTTCCAGAACAGCCCGGGGACCGAGCGGAAGCACTTACAGAGCGACGTGCGCGCTGTTTTGTCAGTATTTTGACAGTAAGTTATTTCCAGTCTGGCTCGACTGCAGTGACGCTGCTTTCTGTACACAGATCCTCAGAAAATATTTTATAATACATCATAAAAATTAATATATTCACAGAGGGATTGAGCCGTCCTCTGAACAATGCTTCCCCTCTCTGTACTGCACAAAATCCATCTCCCCCACGCAGTGATTAAAGCTCGCAGGAGTAATGAAACAAGGCTTCTGCAGCCATCCGTCTGTTTGCTTGTCTTCAGCATGAAGTGATTGGATGAAACACAAAGCAAAAGATGCAATACTATGGCATTATCAAATATAACAGAGACTGGCAGTGAATAATTTGGCTAAAAGAGAAAAACAAAGGCTGAATGGAAGACGATCGGTCACAAAGTCCGTCTTCTTTAATGTCAACAAAGGACCAGCTGAGGAAACGCCTCTCACTACAAGTTGCTTTTGTTCTCCGTAGCTTTTAGCAACATTCCTTTGAAATGCTTCCACAGACTGTGGAAAAGATGTCAAAGTTTTGTTGCAAAAATCTACTAAGTTGACAAGAAGAAGCAAAAACCACTAGTAAAGAAACTGAAGGCGCGCTGAACCGAGCCGAAGCAGCATCTCTGCTGAGCGCTGAGAAGATCCGCGTCAGAAGAAGATCTGCATCGTCACAAGAATCAACAATGCAGCCGTTATTCAGACAGTAAATTACAGCATGAGCACAAATTCTTACCTGCGTCTGAAGGCTCTGCTCAAACTCAAGAGAGAATGGTAAACTTCTGTAGCCTCTTGGGTGTTTGTTTAAACGACACTCGGAGCCACTGGAAAGTCAGCGAAACATTCGCTTTCACTTGAAACCTCGTGGTTTAAACAGGGTCTAATACGTCTGTGTGTGTGTGTGTGTGTGTGTGTGTGTGTGTGTGTGAACGATTTCATACATGCAAACTTGTAATTAATCCCTCCTGTGACGCCTGTTTTGGACGGACTTTGACTTTTGAAACAGGAGGTCTCGGTATTGAACCGTCATCGATCTCTGCTCTCCTGCAGCTTCCGTGTGGAAAACTGTTACCATCAGCTGCTTTGAACCGTTTACTGCAACTCTGAATCATCCTCAGCAGGTCCAGGTCAGGAAGGAGACAGTCTGAAGAATGGAACAAAGGAGGAAGTACAGAGATTCACAAAATTTCTCTTTCTGGTTACAATAACAGACAGAAATAGAAATCTGAGAATTTTACAAACACAATTATAAAGGCAAAGAACTTTGTAGCTTCAAACTTCAGACTTATCCATGAACTTAAATGAACTTCTGACTGTTGTTCAGTATTGATTTTAGTCAAACTAATAAGCATCTATATCCTCCACTTGTTATTTTTCCCGCCCCTCACTCTGAATGTATAACATCATAAACAGCTGTTTAGAGCCCTAGCTAATAAAAATAATGACTATTTTCCTCATAATTAGACACTTTTAATTAAAAAAAAGAGCTAAATCTGTATTTTTTGTCTTGAACTGTTGGAACCGTGCTTCACAAACCCCCTCCTCCACCCCTGTCAGAAACATTTCACCATCGAGTTTCTCACCAATCAAGCACATTTCTATCCAATGTCTTAGGGAAAAAAAAAAATGCAATTGTACTGGCTAATAGTGTAGAAAATTGTGTTTTCAGTAACTGGAAAAGCCGTGTGCGAGTGTGCTGGAATTAATAAGCGTTGAGTAATCACAGCTGACAGATCTGAGTCATGAAATCTTTAAAATATTCATAAAGGACACTTGAAGACTGGAAGTGTCAGAGCGATGTGCGGCTCGCTGGAAAAGCAGCGTGTGGCGGCACTGTTATGCATCAGGTTGTCTCATAATGTAAAGGTGAGTCGTCGTCCCCCCCCCCGACACACACACACACACACACACACACACACACACACACACACACCCCCCTCTGAGGTCAGTATTAAAGGATTACCACATCGCCAGGCAGATTTGGGACATGAGCCTGGGCCCAGTAGGAAGCTAATTAATACATTGAAAGGAATAATCATCCATTAAAGCGGGATTGTCGCCGCGTGGCGCTGACGTTATGTACAGTTAGACATGATTAGTGTCCCGGCGTTTACATTATCTTGTCTGCCTTCATTATGCTGCTCTGATTAATGGCTCTGACGGTTTGTGGCAGGCTTTTGATGGAGAAATGCGGTGAACTTTTAGCTTCACTGTTGAATACAGGACTGGCACACTCGCCATATTAAATACATCAGCGTGAGACAGTCGAAGGCGTTGTTGGAAATTTAAATGAAAACTGGTCTGGTATTAACAGCCTATATTTTTTTCCTTCCAGTTATTGTTGTGTGTTTTAGGGTTGATTTGAGTTGAGGAATGTGCAAAAAAACAAGTTCCAGTTCAGTCATGGTTCTGACATTTTTGATTTAGCAATTTCATAGATGCGAGTTGACGTGATTTCTATTGCAAAAGAAACAAACAAGCAAAGGACTAGTATGTTCATGTTTTTTTTTCTGGTATCTTCCTCAAAACATTCTTTCAGTTTTTTTGAGCATTAATTTTACAGTTCAAGTTGGAAATTTTCCACTGACTCCGGCGTCTGTTATCAGTAAGTGTGATCAGCGAGAGCGTCGTCAGGACATGTTTTGATCTTTCTGTTTCAGCCGACTTCACAGATTTGAGCTGAAACTGATTTCAGTGACAAAACCTTGTGAAGGTATTTTGATTTGTGATTAAAAACTTCACAAGTTAAACTGAACTTTCATGGAGGAACTTGATACAAGTTTTAAAATTGATCAGAAGTTAACTCTGTAATTTAATTGACTTTGTTTTTTAAATTTTTATTTGAAGTTTTGCAAAATAAAGAAAATATGTACTTTTTCATTTTCATTGTTTACATGGTTTTCAGGATAGAAAATCATCATAGAAATTTGTTTTTATACCAAAATGGATATCAGTAAATATCAGCTATTGATCATAACCTCAGTGTTAATATTGGATATCAGCATCGGTGAGATCAAGAGGGACGGCTGAGATGTGAAGGAGAGAGAACCAGCAGGACGGACTGGAGACGAGCGACGGGAGGGACAGAGCGGGTCCGGATGAGGATGAGGATGAGGACCCGGACGGAGGGCCTGCTGCTGTTCTGTGTGTCAGAGAGGAGATGAAGAGTGGAGGACGGCCGAAGACGAGGCTCCTGGACGCAGAGAGGAGGACATGCTGTGAGAAAGTGGGGCAGACATAAATGTGCTTATTTACACTGGATTTTACAGTCGATTCCTCTGTCTGCTTCCAAAAAGAGCTCTGCTGCAGCAAAGTGTTGCTGCAAGCTGAAGTAATTTTTTTTTTTTTAGATAAATGTGTTTGAACAGTAATTTTAACTGAGTTCAGTGCAAACTTTGAGGAAACTGGTTAACTTGTCAATTATTTTATTCATGAGAACCAAAGAGTGAACTTATAGGCCCCGTCCACGTGAAAAAATCAGCAAAATTGTGTTTCTGTGTCAGAAAAGTTTGAAAATGACTTCAGTTTCCAGAGAAAAGGCAGAAACACTGATTTTTATTCATAACAAATCATATTATGCTTAATTCAGGCTGTAGGAATATGGTGCAACACACCATCAAGTTTCATGCAATCAACGCCCCCTCCCAGCGTGATGCCAATAAATTACTGATGAACAACTTTCAAAGGTAAACGTCTGCATCAAGGTGTCGGGATTCCATTGGTGTCGTATCAATGCAGAAGCACATCTCAGCCTTAATAGTACCATCACAGAAAATCACCAATATCTTGGCTTTTGTTTTGACACAGTCGTCACTATAATGAAATTATGCCACATTTCTAAGGCACGTGCATTTGTGGGATGAGCCGCAGCGCTGAGTTTGTAATTTAGCCCTGGCTTTCCACTTGTATGGGATCGTGGTAACAAAGAAAGAATGTTCCAAACACAGATTTCGTCCCTCTCTGTGAATAATGTCGTGTCTTTCTTTGGACGGCTGTCTTTTTCTTCAGGCCAGCCTCACCTGTGAACAATCAGACCAGCGCCTGTCGCCCGCCTGGCCCGGGGGGGGGGGAACCCTCCGTCGGCCCATTGTGTTGACTTGTAGTTATGTTTTTGGTGAAAACACAATTCATTCTTTGCTAACAGAAGCCTCTCTGCCGTTTGGTTTTCTGCACTTTTTTACCTTTTGTTTGTGGAAAAGCCAGAGCGGTTCGGCCCCGCAGTTTGGTTTTCAGTTAGATAAGCGTTTCATTTTGGAGAAGGGTTGAGGGTGTTTGTTGTTTTGACCACTGAGACCTCGACAGTTATACTTTGGGTTTTCATTCTTTTCTCTCTTTGTTTTTTTTTTTTTTTTTTTTTTTTTGTGAAATTGTAAGATATTTGAAGATCTTTGACCCTTGTTTTTTTTTTCTGTCTCTCTTGGATTTTCTTGTTTCTCTGAGGCAGAAATTCTTGATTTTTATATTCCATCAATCTTGACACCAGTAATTCCTTTCTTACTACTTCCTTTCTGATATCTGTCAAATTCTGCAAACTCAGATGTACGGTACGTTACATTTACTCAAAAACACCGTTGTGTGATGTTCATGACATTAATGTTAGTTGTTCTGAAGCTTTGTTCTTTTAATTTTCACCTCGTGTCACCCCGCCTGCATGGATCAAACACGTCCAAGACGTCCTTTTATATAATTTAATGGTATTGCAGCTCTGAAACCGTCAAACAGTTGGCATAATCCAGTGAGGCAGTGGCTGAGATGCATGCTAAATTCACTGTATTTGTGGCGCCGGAACACGATGTGAATTTAAAGGCAACTTACTGAGCTATTGAAAAAAGAAAATACTTTTTTTTTTTTCATTCTTTTTAAGCCGCCTTTCTTCTTCATTCCTATTAAACCCCTATCTCGGGCAATTCAAATGCCTTTTAAATTTTCATTTTTTTTTTTTTTTTAATGTGGAGTACATTGTGTTTTTCTCATGCATGAAATGCTCCACATAAAAGTTTGGCTCGCCTCGCCCTATCGTCGACTAAATAAGCTCCATAACCAGAAATATTTCCTGACGGTATGGAGCGCACAGCTTGGCTTCTCCTCGGAGGTAATAGAGACGCAGAGAGGAAGCAGAATATCACAAGAAAGGCAGAGAGAGAGAGAGAGAGAGAGGGAGAGAGAGTGCGTGGGAACATCACAACCACATATCAGAAGGAAATTCTGTCTCTATTCAAATTGACATTACTTATACACCACTGCTTGTTCTTGGGCATAAATGCCTTGTAAGTGAAGATTCGCACCCACCCCCTCCATCTCCTCCTCATATCATGCTTTTTGATTTTTCTTGGAAATGTCTCGCTGAGGGTTCAGCACGTCCTCAGAAATAATCACACGTGAGCAAAACATTGAAAAGAGGCCCTTTTTTCTTCCTCCCTCTCTTTATTTATTTATTTATTTATTTTTGCATTTTACTTCAAACGAGCTGAAACTCGAGGCATCTTTCGTCATTTCCCGAGATCTATTGATGCTTTCTGATGACTCTGTGCTTTAAAGATGGTTATTGTGTGTTCCTGCTGAATCTGGCCGCGGCCTCCCCTCTGATTTCTGCCACTGGGCTGTTTCTGTATTCCACTCGGGACTCGGCTGCACCCTAAACCCTAAACTAAAGCTCCTTCCTGACGCCTCACTGTCAATTAGATGCATGTATCAAGCTGCTCCTCCTTTTGTTTTTTTCCTTCCCCCTCCTCCTTCCTACGTCGGCAGAGTTGTTGGGGTGTTGGAGCTCACCGCCTCCATCTGGTCTCCGTCTGTAATGAGGCACGGCGCCGGGGATGCCTTGCTCATGCGGAGGTTAATAGCCCGCTGCTGTATGCTAACACATTAAGCCTCCCCATATGCACGTCTCCGGCTCCTCCCTGTTCTGCACAGGACCGTCTCAAGACGGCGTTTCCAAGTGAGGCTCCGTCGTCTGTATTTACTGCTCAGTGCCACCGTTCGCAACCAATCAGCTGACGGATGGCCGCGAGTTTCACCCGTACCTCCATCACTGCCTTCAGTTTGGAGGCAACATGCAAAGCAGGCTGGGAACAGAGATCCTCAGATCGCCGTATGTGTGAAGCTTCACTCGATACGCCAAACAACAGGACCGCTGCTTGTAGCTGCAGCCGAAGACGACCGCCATGAAGCGACAGAACAAACGAAGCTCTGCAGCAAAGCAGCAGTCTGAACATTCTGAAGGAGGAGAAACGCTGAACCACGGCCGCCGTTTGCATTACTCTCGTTTTATCTGCACAGGAATACGACCAGATTAATGCTTCTTGGTTCTGGAGCTGGTTTCATGAAGGGAAATGGGGATGGGGGGGGATCCAGGGTGTGTCAGACATCACTGACGTTCGGGGTCACATCAGTTTTTTTTTTATCTGACTCTCTGGGTTACACCAAGGTTAGAGCGAAGCACCCTGAATATCCTTCAAGTCCCAGATGGCGAATACTAAGTTTAAACAATTATTTTTGAACGAAAAGATGCCCAATTGTCAATCGACCCTTCAGATTTAGTATCCCTGAAGGTTCGGTCAAGTGAATCGACGCTCATGCGTTAATTATCTAAATTAATAGAGGATAGCAAAGTAATTACCAGTGAGACCTGCTGGAATTGCGGTTTAATTTACCTTTCTCCGCCAATCACTTGTGAAATCAATAATTCATTGATTCTTTCAGGAATTGCCTCAGAGAAAAGACAGGTTGCCCATGTCTGTGTGAAACCATGAAGCGGCTTCATAAACCACTGATGTTTGTTTTGTGGCTGCTGTTTTCTCCGTTTCACATGGGATTGTTCACATGATGGTTGGAGGCTCTTTTCATAAGATGGAGCCGCAGCCAGAGGCAGGAACAGAGCACCGATACGCAGGAGCAGGGGCTGAAAAGGGTCCACGTTCTGTCCTCTGTTTCAATAGATAGAAAATCTGAATTGCTCGCCACCAGTAGCCTATTGAACCAATATGATTTGCTCATCGGTCTGATTGATGAGAATAGACATGTATGACTGATGGAAACACTCAGAGGATTTCTAGATCTCTGTTTTGACATTCAGTGCACATCCGACATGTGTCCTGTTAGTGAACTGAGTATTTTCTCCCTCGTACCGAGAGAAAGTCACATTTCAGCTCGACTGTGCAGCTCTCTGTCTGAAACTCACCCTGACCCCCGGGACAGCAGACTGGGTCTCACCTCTACACTCCACACTGCAAAAGCTGCTAAAATTCCAAATCTTACCAAGTTCAGTTTTCTTGTTTTCAGTCAAAAAGTCTCTTCTTGCTTGATTTAAGATAAGTTTAAGATAAAGAGACTTATTTCTTGATTTTAAATTCTTATATCAAGATCTATTTTTCAGTCAAATGTACTCGCTGCATGGACAGCTCGTTTCACTAGCTGTAAGAGTCATTTTCTTTAATTTAACATCTGTATCTTGTATTTAGACTGCACTTTTTACAGTGCAACCTTTTGGACACCATAGCTGTTCACACTGAAATGGCAGAAATCCTGAAAACTGTGTAGTTTTCATGTTGGACCACTAGTGGGTGCTGTCGTCTGTTTTTACACTGAAACCACAAACACAGCAGGAAGCAATTCACTGTAAACATTAAAAATGGGAGATCACATGGACAGACCACCATGCTGGACTGTTATTACTGTGACTGTCAAGTGTAAAACTAGCAAGTCGAGAAGAATCTGGACTGGAATCAGGTCCAGGACGAGGACCAGGAGAATCTGGACTGGAACCAGGACGAGGACGAGGACCAGGAGAATCTGGACTGGGTGTCGTGACACTCAAGGAGGAACATGTTGCTATTGTCCATCCGATAAACATGTGCAGAACGACTATTGATCATGCCCGTGGTGTACATGGTACATGAGCAGTTGCTTTTCCTGAGCGTTTTTCAGATAGTTGTGTTTTCCTCCATTTCCATGGCGACAGAGTCGACAGGTTTTCATAAAGTTCCCCCCACCCCAGAATATGTTAAAACTAAAGTTTTCAGTGTAACCAGAGTCTCAATATCACTTTTTGCTGTAAATGTTTTTCCCATCATCAAAAATATCCTTTCTTTCTCAGCTCAACTCAGCTCTCCTGTTCTATGTTGTTATTTTCTATTCTTTTAAAGCTATTCACATATTTTCTCTTATCAGTAAGCAAAGTTTATTGGTGCTTTTCACAGATAAAAGAAAGCAAAGTGCTTTACAGAAAAGTGTAAAGCATGCATATCCTTACGCATTTCATAGATTTATCCAGTGAAATATTCAACTTAAAGCTTCTCCAAATAAAAGTCGTGGAATGCTTTTGAAGGAGTCCTCAGACTCGGCCACACGGAGCGACAGGGGTGAGTCTGGGGTCAGCAGCCTGACAGGATCCGTCTCCTGGGTTTCAAACTGTGTCTTTGAGACCTTCAGGAGTTTTGGGTCTGCAAATTTTAAATTCAATCTGAAACTCGACAGGAAGCCAGTGAAGAACGAGGGATGTTCTGAACGTACCTGTCGGTACACCAGCTGCAGGTTTTGTACCATTTGGAGTTTGTTTAGAATCGATGTGTTAAAACAAGTAAAAAGAGAATTACAGTCGTCCAACCGGGATGAAATAAAAGCGAGGTTTTAATCTGGCTCTGCTATCGACGTGAACATCGATTGAGATCCGTTTGCTTTGTCTTGAATGTTTTTTTAAGTGGCAGATTGTATTTTTCGATGCAGCAGGCCTTTTTTCCGTCCTCTGTCATTGTGCATGAGTCTCTGAGCGCCCCTGAAGTGCAACTGACCTCTGCACCCTGTCCCTCAGTGCACCCTGTTCAACACACACACACACACACACACACACACACACACACACAGACACACACACACACACACACACACACACACACACACACACACACACACACACACACACACACACACGTTTGTACTTATATCGTTGTGAGGACACTCATTGACATAATGCATTTCCTAGCCCCTTACCCTAACCATCAAAATAAATGCCTAACCCTAACCTATGCCCTAAACCTAACCTAAACCCAATTGTAACTAGGGTTGCCAACTCCCCGAGATTGAAATAAGGAACGCCTCTCGCGGGCAGCTGAGAAAAACTGTTTTTTTGGGGGGTGAAAAACACATATATAACAGCATTTTGCCACAGTTATACCTATTACAGACTATAAAAACACATTAGGCTACTGCATTACACCTACAGTAGCAAGATTGCAATAACTCATGATCAGCTTGATCAGTTTGTATTTGAGGCCTACAGTGAGACAGTTATCATTCAAGTATCATCATCATGATGGACAGCAGCTCTCAGCCACTGCACCGGACGGTAGAGGAGCTCAGCAGCTCCTTCAGAGGAGACTGAGACCCTCAGAGCAGGAAGGAGCTACCACAGGTCTCTCATCCCCACCGCTGTCAGACTGTACAGTTCTACTGTGTGGAATATGTGCAATAATCCTGGACATTATAATATTCTGCACCCCCCCTGAAGAAATTCAGCGACACTTTATCATCCATTCACTCTGCTGTATGCATTCATTCTGCTAAAACATATTGTACATATTATATCATACTGTATAGTTATATATTGCATCATATATTGCATATTGTATTGTATATATTGTATATAATATATATATCCTGTTATATTTTTAAGATTCAGGTTGTACATACAGTTAAATCTTCATTGTCTTTAGCTTCTATTGTCAATCCTATTATGATTTGCACTGTAACTTGTTAATTATTGCACCATTCATTACTTTTGCACCCCACTGTGGGTTCTATGAGCCTATACACCTGTAAATTTATCCACTGTGAGATTAATAAAGTCTTCTATTCTATTCTATTCTATATTTATTGCTAAATGTGCAAAATAACATCAAACTGCTGCTGTCTCTTCTGGATTTTAACATGTTCTTTTTTTTTATTTTCAACTAAAAAGTGCAAAATCAAAACTGAAAAACCTTCTGAACAAAAAAAACAAAAAAAAAAACAACAAGGTTCCGTTTCTAAACTGAAAACACACCACAGTCTGCAGCAGCAGACACAAATCAATGAACTAAACATGATATATCCGATATGGAAACGGCACAAACTTACCTGTCTCTGGAAGCCGTGCTGCGCGCTGCTTAATTGTTTTGATTTCCTTCTTCCCATGCACTCTGTGACGAAACTGACTATTGGCCAATGAGCTGCCGTAGCCTCCGAGGAACGGTCTTTTTTTTTACCAATGAGATCAGAGTGATTCTGTGTTGTTAAGCCCTGTTGTCAGCTCATTGGTCACAGAACGTCAGAGAGCCGGTGAACAATTTACCGTAAGTTTTTTAAAAAAGCGCATGTTCCATTGCTCACGTTTTGATTCTCACAAAAATACGGAACAAAGTGCGTTCCTTTTCAGCTCAATACGGAACGCATATTTTTACATCCAAATACGGAACGATTCCGTTTTTCAAGGAACGGTTGGCAACTCTAATTGTAACCCTAAATCAAAAACCATGTCTTAACTCTCAAAAAGGTCAAAAAAGGCCTGTTGAAAAGTGAGGACCGGCAAAAATGTCCTCACTTTGCAAAAATGTCCACACTCTGTTGGTCAAAAACTGATTCTGGTCCTTACTTTTGGGCATGTACAAGAACACACACACACACACACACACACACACACACACACACACACACACACACACACACACACACACACACACACACACACACACACACACACACACACACACACACACTTGCTTATTACATCAAATGCAATTCTCACATTTTGACACCAAGACACTGCACAGAGTTTTTTTTTTTTTATTATTTCTTATTTTGCACTTCACTTGGTGGTTTGGCTGCTTGTAGGCTGTTTTCGGCCCATTGTTTGCTCCAGCAACGCAACATTTCACAAATACTTCATAAATGGCATGATAATGACTTCACATAGTGAATATGACTTGTTTTTACACACAAAACATTTGATTTCGGGAGATCATTTCCATGTCATGTTGCTTGAAAAGGCATTTAGGATCATTTTTCATGCACACAACCTGCTGTTCATCCCACAGATGCATGGTTCTTGCACAAAGGTTTCCATTAGCAAAAGGAATAAACAAGCTTTTCAAAAGTATGAGAGTTTTTTAAAAGAATCAATGTTCCATCAAAGAAATAATTTATTCAAAACAAGTGTAATGTTTAGATTAGATGAGGAAATCTACTTTAAAATGCAACTAAAATCCTCCATATTACTGTGCATGTGTGAATACCTGTACTTGGATCCTTTCACTCCTGCTTCCTTCTTCCTCAAGGTCAAATTCTTGTTGTAAACAGAGGTAAAAGGACAGAGACGAAGCAGCAGGAGTCACGTCATGCTCTTTATTTTTTTCCTTCCTTGTAATGCAACAGTTGCTGGGGGCACTACTTACCGGCGTGACCCACGTCTTTAAAATTCCACACCTCCACAGGCCTCCTGTCGTATATTTCTCTCCGCACAGCCCAAAATAACTCCCGGTGACATTGCCAGGGTTTTATTCTCACACCTGACAACAAAAATACCACATAACTCGCTGAGAAGTGTTGACCGTGACGGGTTTAATGACCTTTATGTGTAAGATGTTCCCTGAAATGCACACTGCCAGGATGGGAATGTCAAAAATCAGCTTCCAGAGACTAAATACATTCAATGTTAAATGAAAAAAAAGAAGAAAATAGAGCAAGACAGGAAAGCGGCCTATATATGAAGAGGTGGTGTGAGCAGTGAGTCGGTGTTGTCTGTAAACGGAGTAAAGCGACGCCGTCCTGATAAAAAGCGGGGGTGCCTCAACTTCAGCAGAAAACTGTAACCTCTACACATCAAGTCTCACCTCCACCAACCCTTCTCTCCCTCCGAGCCGCGACGGCACCGAAAGCTCATGCTTTCACTCAGAACCACACTGAATTCATACGCTCGCACGTCGTGGGAATAATGAACAAACTCAAGGTGAGGTTCAGATGAAAGCTGCATGTCTGCTGCATGGCGCTCAGTCAAGGTCACCACGACACGGAAATGAGGTAGAAAACATTGCTCCAGTACAGGAAACGTTACTTTAGACCCTAAACAGTTCAGTTTTCTTGCTGATTTCCACTGATTTGGTCAAACACGACCGAAGTCCACCAACTGGACCGGGAACGAAAGTGGGTTTGAACCAACAACCTTCTGATTGAGAACCACAGCTGCAAGAAGGAAGAGAGCACAAGCAAAAAAAAAAAAAATAGAATAAAAGTAGATTAAAATCTTTTCAAGCAGCTCAGTAAACTCAAATAAATGATTAAATTAGGATGTGTAAACTCAGATACGGTTCAATTTTTGTTTTTAAATTGGAAGCGAATATCTCATCACTCAATACCACATTAAGGCAACTTTAGCCACAAGATAAATCACGGAGAATTTTTTCAAAGCATTTTTGCCTAACAGTGTTTTCCTCCAACACATTCTCATCAGAAAATCTCTTTACAATGAATGTAAATCATCATAATCATCATAATAAACTGAATGTAGAAATTTTTACCCCACTCAGACCGAAAAGAATCTCACAGTAATTGTAGTTTTTTTTTTTTTTTAATACCAAGGTGATTCTCCTTCACACGTCAACAGAGGAAAGCTGCTGCTGCAGAGTTTGTGTGCAGTCATGAGCCTGAGGCAGAAATCTCTCTGCCTGAGCTAAATTGTGAGATTATTGTAAAACAGTTCAGTCAGAAGTAATGGTAAAGAGTAGAGTGGTAAAGAGTAGAGCTGAGCTCAGTGTAATCAAGTATTGGTGATCTTTATTCTCCAGGATCAAAAACCATCTAAATATTCAAAAGTTCTAAAACCTTATACTGTTGAATCAAATCAATGGTCACAGGTAACGTTTCCTGCCAGGAGGTGGAGTACTGGGGGGGGGGGGTGCAGGCGTGCATGCACAGGAAGAACATGCAATATGCAGAGTGTGGTCGATTCCAGATTCACCAGGTGAAAATCCACATGGAAAAAAAACCCTTCAAGCCTGGCCTCGAACCAGGCATCGGGTCGCTGTGAGGAGGGAACAGCTCACCGCTGTGTGGCGTTCACACGTGAGTCGATTCGTTTGTTTTGAAAACAAAGCTGTGTTCTCCTCTGGTTTCTGAGATGCTGGAGGGTTGTCTTTTCAAAAAGTTGCGTTTTAAGCGGTTCTGAGCCCCGACGTCGTGTAAACAAACACCCAGAATGCATCCAGAGCTCCCACTGGAACATCCTGCGGTGAAAACAAAGCCTCGCTCACCTGCTCGCCGTCGCCACTAACCCATGAAATCACAGTCAAGGTGAAGAGAAAAATCTCAGTATTTATTCTTCACTGTGAGTCGTCAGGTTATCGATGATTAGAAACATAAAGAACTTTTTCCACATGGAGCCGCAGCAGAAAGCCTCGGGGGTGTGTAAAGGTGTGTAATCTGCTCCTCGGAGTTCTGTAACCCTGAAGTTTCTCTCTTTCTTCACTCCGTAAAGGAGCTTTAACATATTTCAATGCCATATTGTTTGTTTTGTTTATGCTTGGAGTCATTCGCTACTGATCGGAGCCGTTAATATTCATTGAGATTCGCTGCTTTCGACGCAGCAGATGTTTGATTTTATTCCTGTGGTTTTTCTCTAACCGCCGCCCGTCACTCATACACAGTCTGTGAGTTAACAAATCTGGTGAACTACTTTCTGTCTGTCTTTCATCTTCTCACCTTTAACCTTCACGTGAGTAACTGTCAATCCAATAACTTCCTGGAAAATACTCATCTGAATGTTCCCAAGTTTTTTATTTCTTTTTTTATTTTTTTTCCTGGAGCGGCTTTCAGCATGTGCCTGTTGAGACGTCCACTCACACCCCGATGCTGGCCTTCGCTCGTTACTGCGGTGTCGTACACATTAGCGGCACGGCGAGGAGGCAAAAGATGAGCCCCGGCTGTAAAAATAGAGGCTTTTATTAACGCTGATAAAAAAATTCCATCTTCTTATCGACAGGGGAAGCCGAGGAGGGGGGGAGGAGGTTTTGCTGCAGCACTGCTTAGAATAAGGATGCTGCTGGGCAGAGAGAGAGAGAGAGAGAGAGAGAGAGAGAGAGAGAGAGAGAGAGAGAGAGAGAGAGAGAGAGAGAGAGGTGTGGTTTGGGTGAGCAGGGAGGAGAGACGAGAGAGGCGATGTGAATTAAAGTCAAGCCAAACAGAAGCAAAATGGTTCTGGACAATGAGACGACCAGATGGTGTTTGGGAAGGGGAAGAGACGGGACTGGGCAGAAAGAGGTGGAGAACCACCACGGAGAGTCAGAACGGGCGAGCAAGACTGACAGAAAGAGGTTGGGTTTGTCTTCCAGGTTCGGTTGTAGCAGCAAGAAAAGAAGGAGGGAGGAAAAAAACCCATGAAGGAAGGACTGCAGCAGAGTCCGAACAGCATGGATGTTCAAACGGGAGGAAGCCGGCGCACCTTGGGACCTGTGCTGAATGCAGGTGGAGTGGTGCAGAGCCAGAGGAGGAGGGAGGGGGGGGGGTTGGGGGAGGGGCAGGAGGAGGGGTGGGGTCGGTCGGGTTGGGGATGTGTGAAGGATGAGCCGGGGAGCTGGGGAGACATGGAGGTTGCAGGAACAGGTGGGGAAACAGCAGGCGGTAAGGGGCCATGTGCAAAAACGTGGCGGTGAAAAGCGCCCGGGCAGGCTGCTATCGCAAAGCAGCGCGGCGACGCTTTAATGACCCAGACCTGCCTCTTTCCGTTTGCTTTGTTTTGAAAAAAGTGAGAGGGAAAATAAAATGAAATATTAAAATTCATTGAGTGTGATATTTCAGCTGATTTCCCCCCTGACAGCTGCATTTATCATCCTTTTTCCACCATGAGAGGAAACAATTCAAAAACATTACAGATGGTTTATATATATCCTGCCCTACCTACTCGTGAAACATCCTGTGGCATCGGGTTTTTTTTTTTTTTTCCTTTTATAAACCTGAAGAAACTATAAAGTGAGCTCGAACATTTTTACAGTGTTTCCAGGTCTGTTTACAAGTGTCGAGGAGTTCAGCTGCATATGTGGGGAAACGTGTATAAAGGGCTTTTTTTTTCTGCGGCTCTGGAGATAAATGTGAGTGGCTGGGATTTAAATCCGCAAAATCTGGAGATGTAAAAATCTGGGAGTTAAAAAGAGGCGTGTTTATCAGATGTCTGGAGCCCGAATGTCGACTCCGTTTGAGGCTCGCAGCTTTGGGGATACAAAACCTCCCGCATCCCAGTCGCTGCTGGTTGAGTTAGACGTTACTGTAGGGACAGAAGAAGAGACGGAGCGATGTGGAGCTAGAATCAAACCGTGGTTCTCTTTCTATGACTCAATAATTCAATCATCCATCAGTGAAGCCCGTTTTCAGCGGGGTGACGCAGAAACTACTTCTAATAGGTGCTTCCACTTCACAGGTAAATGGAAACTCAATGGAAAACTGCTTTTGTGGCCTTTACCTGTAGATGATTCCAGAATGCAGCACGTAGAGCATGCAGGAGGGAGTTGACGTCCTGAGTCGCTACAGCGATATCCGAGTCACCGGTGCAGGTGGCGCTGACGTCGAGGCTGTGCGGAGGTGGTTCACAGAAACACAAGGCCCTCGCATATCACTTGCCTAAGCGAGTATAACTTAGATTTAGAGAAAAGTAGAATCGGTTCTCGGTTTTGGCAAGCAGGGAAAGGTACTAACTGCTTCTAAAACTGTACTCATTGAACCCGTGGTGTGGGGGCATCTCCAGTGTTTGGACTTTATTCTGCAGTAAGAAACATGTGCAGTAATAAACATGTGTGGGAGAATCCTGACCTACTAATAGACTCAAACGACATGTGGCACAGCTGAAAGATTTAGATCATGTCATCTTTTTAATAATTCATAGCCTGTAGCATCCCTCAATGCCATGTGATCTGCAGAGATACGAGTGGGCGGAGGTGAAATCAAGTTTCATCCATCTCTGGAGGGAGGCAGGCCGACCGGCATTACATGCATTAGTGGAGTGACGTGCAAAAACGCTTCCTCTCATCCTGAAGGGTTCAAATGTGAAGGCTGAAGGTTTCAAACTGGTTTCTGCAGTACCGTCTTCAGGTTCCATACTGTCTGGACTACAAGTCGGACCTGATTATAAATCACTTCTATTGCATGTGTCATGATATGGAAAGAATTACGTCTTATCGGGAAATGGTCCTGCTTTTCTCCAATCCCTCACAAGATTCCCAGACACTCTGAACTGTTTCTGTTCTCGACAGTATTTAATCTGTCTTTTTAAACTAATATTTTGTTTTAAATTCTGTGTGGAGCTTGTTCTTTTGGACCAGCTTGTTCTTGCCTCTGTCTGTTAAATTCAGTCGTGATGGAGGTTTTTGTGTGGCGCTTTAGCAGCTTTCAGTTGTCATACAGTGACATCTAGTGGTTTCAGGTGGTATGTACAGATGAACGTCCATATACCAAACTAACTATTCAAAATGTAGTCTTTACACTTCTCAGTGCTGTTAATAAAAGTTTGACTTGACATTAACAATCAAACTAAGATGTGCTGTGTCCATAAAGTGCATAGAAGCCACAGGCATGTTTCCTTTCACTGCATGCTAACATTACTTATGCAGCACATTTTGCCGCTTGATCCATAGAAATGCACTTAACACTTTCACCACTCATTCACACATCCTTGTCATGAATGTAGGGAAATCAAAATAGACCCTGAGGTGGGCGATCCATAGTCAATCCAAAGGTCTATCTGTGGGGCTATCTGTGGGACACCCCAGGTTATGACTTTAAATTTATTGGCTCTTGATTTAAAACCTGGTTGTGACATCCAGCCTTTGAACGTTGCCAGGTGGAAACAGGTTTCAGTGAATCGCTTTGTTAACTGTTGTAAAGGGAGCAACTGAATCGATATTTTCCATAATAAAGGTGGAGCAGGATCACTTTTCCAACAAGTAGGATAAAACTAACCTGCATCACGGTCTGAAGCAGAGGTGTCCAGCACATTTTAGCTCGGGAGCCACATACTGAACCAACCATTTCAATCTGAGTGGTAAACTACCACAGCAACCTTGAAATTTAAACTTTCGTGTTTTTCTTTGTTGTGGCGCAGCATGTAGTGATGAAAATGTCAATACTTTAATAAAACCAGATAATTACTACCGAAAATGACTCCAGTCTCAACATAAAGCCAATTTTAATGAAAGCTGTTGGTGCAAAATCCAGGGGAAACTTCCTCTAAAGCAGTGTGCAGTATGGGTTGTGTAAGCTATTTTTTTCAAGCACACAAACTAGAAAAATAAAAAACAAACACATTTCCAGCATGGCCCACATGACCAAAAAACAATGAATTAGAATTTTTATCTTGAGAGCAGCGAATGTAAATTGGTGGGTCTCTACCTAAAAGTTCACGCTCTATAATATTGTGTAATATAAGTTTACAACCAACATTTCAAAACTGTCCAAATTTTAGTTTAGCTAATCTTCAGGATGATGATGAATTTTACTATTTTGAGGACAATGGAAGACAATCATATTGGTGTGTTTTGTGCGGAAAAGTGTTCAGAAACTCCCGATGAAAGTCAGTTTTGCTTCATATTTACACAAATCTTCCAATCAAAGCTGTCAGAGGAAAGACTTGATCAGGAGTGGATGGTAACACAGTGCAGCAGGATCATTTCAGTATAATGTTCATCTTGCATATAATATGTGTAAGGGATGTCCTCTAAGCCTCGCTGAGCTTGTTGATGGCACAAATATGAGCCCAGAATGTGTCATTTGTCTTTTCGGAATAAAACATTTTCAGCAGAGGATGAAATATGAAATCCTCCCCTCATACCGCATTGCTTTCCCGACGCCGTCTCTCCCTAATAATTTCTGTACAGTCCCTAATAAGTCCAGGCACACTGAAGGCGGCTCAATATTGTTGTCATATTTATCAGGGTTGTGCCATCTGTCTCTCCTTCACCGTGATGGAAATCTGCCAGAGGCCTTAGCTGCACAGTGCTGCACCCAACACATCCCGATGATTTAGTATTCAAGCGTCCTCCCGGGGCATCCGTATTATCGTCCACCCATCTTCCTCCACACGCTCTCGTCTGGCCGGGCCAAGATACAAAACGACTCCACCTCGCGCACAACAACACGCGGAGGCCAGATAGAGAAATTGCTTCTCTAAGGAGGTGAACGTTGGTCCAATCAATCTCCCAACAAAGCAGGTTGTGCCTGGATATTTCCAGGAGGCACCTCTGCCCTGTCCGCCTTTGTAGCAGCCACAATGAAATCCTCAGCGTCTTGTACTGATCAAAGGCCAATCCTCTGCATGCTTTAAATGAGAATGTGCGGCTGTATCGCCGGCTCTGCAGCCCCCTTATTGATGACTGTGAAGTGATCCTACCGGGAGCGGCAGCCTTTAAGACAGCTTTGTTAACGGGCGACAAGATAAACACACCAACCCAAACCCAAATGTCCTCATGCAATATGCATTAACAAGATATGGAGCATGTTTATCTGAACAGGCTCTGCGCTGGAAGCACCCGAACGCCCAGGCCCAACGCCGTGGCCTTATTTCCCCGCTTTCTATACTGAGCTGTGATGACAAAGCTAAATGCTCTTTGCAAGTTTCTTGTTTACTTCGGCAATTTTTATCTGAAACCGTCGGCCGCCTCCGGCGTCCCCGGGGGGGGTTTGCTACTTAATGCATAGTTTTCTGCAAATGTTTTGTAACAACAGCAGGAAAAAAAGTGCGTGTGACAACCGAAGGTTGTTGAAGTCACGGTGAAGCGAAGCTGTTCAGCCATAAGATTATGACCGCCGACATGTGGGGTGAATAGCGGTTTATCTCTTTATCACAGAACACTTGCATTTATCGAACTACCGTCTTACAACACATGACAAACCTGAGATTGAATAAAAGAACTGCGGCTTCAGCAACATCACGTCTCGGTTGTGGTGCCCATGGAAAACTATCTGCGTACAGTGCATTATCGACACGGCGCCGGTTATTTATGCATCCATAAATATCCAGGTGTCAATCAGCTCACCCACACGCATGTGTTTATACAGTTAATCTTTGAAGATTTTGCACTTAAATCTACATACATGAATAGACACGTGGAGAAACCCATCCACACTGTTTGAAGTGTGTGTGTCTGTTTCCATGCATTTTAAAGGAGCTGGCTACAGCACGGAGGATGGATGGCGGCGTCGTTACAATGGCGCTTTGTTCATAACTGACATGTCACATGGTGGAGAGAAAGAAAGAAAAATCCCCCCGGTGTATCCTCCATCAGCTCGGCTCTGAAATCTTGTTTTTGCGGCTGACATAAAGAGAAACCTGCCTCACAGAGGTGCGTTATCGGGGAGGGCGGCGGAGTCTGGACAGCAGGCTGATCCACACACTCAGCTTTCCTCGGCAGGACTGATGAGACGGACTGTTCTCCTGATGTACTGCACAATCCTGGCATCATACACACCGGCGGGGGGAAAATTACAGACCTGTCATCCAATCCACACACAGATTTCACACGTGGACGTGCAGGAGGACACATGAAAGCGGCGCCGCCTGGGAGAAAAATACACATCCTCCTCACACTGGAATGAGCGAGCGGGTCGATTTCCACTCACAGTGACGTGTTATCTGAGCGCAGCGATATGGAGAAACCCCAGAGCTGGAATACAGAAGAGTTAATTTCACCAGTGGAGATTAGAAGTGACGGAGGACTTCGCCCTCATGACTCCGTCTTTAAACGTGAGCTGCTAAGTTCAGAAGAAGATATGACCCCACTTGAAGTTACATCTCGACTCCGGTCTCGTCGTTGGACTTTCTGTCATTAATCTTCCACACAGACACGGCCTCTGTGGCTCCTCTCAGTCAAAATGCTGAATGACGCTGCCCTTCTCTTCTTCTTTTATAATTACATGCTTCACCAGGATTCACATAGCAGCTTGAAGTTTTTTTTTTTTTTCATTTCATTTTTTTAAATTTAACATAATCAATCCCTGACATGAGTGGGAGACCACAGAACACACCCCGTCTGGCAGCATTGAGCTACTTCCAAATAACCATTATGCACCACTCAGCAGTATCTACGACGCAGATTGCCTATTTTTCTTTCTCGAGAGGTCATGACCTCTCACTCTGCCTCTAATTGGCCGGTACTGGTCCAATGCAGACATGGTCATCATAGAGCCCGGGGGCCAGAGGTGAACCCTTGACCTCTGCTTGACTCGCTCTCAGTGAGCCTCTATTGACTCCTGTGTCAAATTACAGCTATTATGGGCTTTATTACAGCAACCACAGTCACAGCTTTCACAGTATTGGCCATTATAACGCCTCACAAAATTAGTATTTTTGATTCACCGTTCCTCAGTGGGGAGAGAAGGTGATTAATGGAAAAATTATAGTCTTTACTTATTTACTGAACCTGAAATTCCAGAAAATGGCTTGAGGAAAAAAAAAATGATGCCGAGCAACAGTTGCTCATAAAAATGGTGTAAAAAAATCTTTTTTTTTTTAAATCAAGAAATATTCCTTATTGAGCAAAATTCAAGCCAATTTAAGTCTCAGCTCTTAATAGTTAATTACCTCATTTCTCGGCCCTTTGCTTAAAGTAGTTGCCCACCCATGAGCCAATCAGAGGCGAAGGAGGGCGAACCATGACAAACATTGCTAACCAATAAATTATTTGACAATGAACGGGACGGGACTATGGACGGGTTTTCACTAAAAAGAGTCGTCCTGTGTGCCACTGTTTCTAAAATATGTCAATATTGGAGCGTTTGGAAACTTCTCCAGGGACCAAAACAGCACTTGGCTGAGCTCCACCGGGCCCTTGGGGGCCACTGAACCCGCTCCAGACAGGAAGCGCCGCTTTCTGTTCCTGTTTCTGGTTGTTTTTTCAATCTTTGTCTCAGTCTTCACAACGAAACTGTCACCTGGATCGTATTTGTCAACCCATTCCTCCTCGACACGGCCACGACCCAAAGAACGGGATTGATGATACAAGCCGTTCTAACTGGTGGCAGGAATCCCTCTTTGTGAAAGAGCGAGGAGCTTAACCCTCAAAGACACGCTGAGTGGATCCACTGCTGAAGGAAGCCAGCTGTGATGGTTTGGGCGTCTGATTCGGTTGCTTCTTGCTGGAAGGCTCCCAGGCACATCCAGCATGCAGGAGGCGCTGGCTTTGACCTGCTGCAGAGATTCTGTTTCCAGGCTGGTCTGGAAGCGGCGTGCCCTCCCCTCACAGGCATGTCTGGTCTTCTTTGCTATCCATATTGCAAACGTGACCCCATTACTTCCCGTTTCAATAAACTGAATGAAACGGCAGCGGTTTCAAAGTCTTAAGCATTTTCTTTTATTGTTATCATGATGACGAAGTCCTTTCATTCCTGTTGCTGGTAATCCCCAATAGCCAGAAGACTGAGGAGTGCCCTGTGGGCGCAAAGATCAAACAATCCTGCTTGTACGGGTTTGAAGGCTTGTGGGAAGAGGGGATATAAATATGGAGGAAGGCACCCCGTCTTTTCGCTAACAAGCTATGCCAGCATGTGCATGGGAGAACGTGAATATTTATTTTTTTTCCAATCATTAATATTTCTCCATTGACACGAATAACTGAGGGCTGAAATCAAGACAAACCCATTGTGCTGGTTCGCCATCTGTCACGCTGCTCACACTCTCATGTGTGTAACTGATCGAGCAGCAGCAGCAGCCGGAGATCGGCCAGTTTGAATTATAGATCTGTTCTTTTTTTATGCACATGCCTGGGAAAGCAGTTAAAGCCTGTGGTGCCCACCCACCACAGTGCTGCTCTGGTTTTCTCAGCAGTCTCGCACTGACCAGTCTTCGCGGGCAGATGCCACCATAACATCTTTTTTTTCCTTCATCTTGACTCATTGTCAGTTTATTAGCTCCTGTCACAGCTGTATTTGAAGCTTCAGCTGTAATTGATGATAAAGCACTTATTATTCACGATTTTAAATAAACAAGATGTAATTACATCTCGCGAAGCCATGAACCACCCTGATATTTCACAGTATATCTGGAGAGTTTGGTGAATCAAATGAATTAAACGTCTCTGTGCATGAAAATCTGTTGCTGGTAAAAAGCTGCCGGCTCCTGTTCTTTGAGTCTTTCTGTTCCACTGCGTTAAAAACAGCCATGTTTCTATACTCAGAGCATGTAAGACTTCCAGAAACAGACTGAACCACATCAGAAGAGTCTTCTTCCGCCCTCCCCTCTACAGATGCTTGTTATAGGCGCATATAGAGTTACACTGATAGCTGAGGCCCGGGCCGACGATACATGTGAAAAAAGCAGCAGCACAGAGGTTTCAGAACAATATCCTGCTCCTGCATATTGCCTCTTCAGTGGAGGGCCTTACATCTTTCAGCCAAACAATGTTCCGACGACTCCAACTGCCTGCAGTCCAGACTTTTCAACAACAGAAAACATTTCCTGCTTCATGGAAATAAAAGTGACGACAGCCCTTGACTTCAGAGCAGCAGGTGTAAAAGACGTTACAGCCGAGGAGCCGCATGCAGCTCAGTCTCATCGTGGGTGGGCCGGACATTACCGGTAATATACTGCCTCAATAACCTGTAAATTCAGACATGAAACTTCATCCTTGTCATGGCGCAGACAGAGAAAACGTGAAGAAAATGTATTTTCTTTAAAATAATCCGAGCTGAAAGAGGTGATTTGGTCTTGTTTGGGTCTTTTGAGGCTTTGGCCTTGGTCTTGACATGGTCTTAGATGAGGCGGTCTTGAATGAAACACTCTGCTTCTAAGAGGCTTTTAGACCAGAATGTTATCATCTAATGATTATTGATAATAGTGCACAGGAATTTCTCTAAAGACCATGAACATATATATATATATATATATATATATATATATATATATATATATATATATATATATATATATATATATATATATATATATATATATATGTATATATATATATATATATATATATATATATATATATATATAGTCTGCAGTAGAAGATTCTTAGATTGTTAGATTAGTTTGACCCGGGGCAGCAGCAGTGGATGCTGTGTGTCCATCTCAGTGATTCCTCCGCCGTACTCCATACGCCGGCTGTTTCTCACGCTGTCTCTCTGCCTCCGGTTTGTCTCCGGTTTGCTTCCAGCTGCTCAGCTGGTCGACGTCAGGTGATCGGACTCGCCTTGTTGAGGACGCGAGGACGCTCCTCCGCTTCCACTTGACTTGGCTTTCGGTCGCTTGATCTGCGGTGTTGTCTGCCCAGATGATGGAGCGGCTTTACTACAGTTGTGATGCATCTGGCCACGTCGGCGCGAGCGCGACGCCTCTCCTTTGTTGCTCCTGTCAGCAGTGAAATCGTCTATAAAATCGGATGTGCCAGCTCCTGTGACAGCCGCATGCGGCCCGGCCACGCAGACCTCCCGCCATGTTTGACAAATGAGAGGTGGTGCTGTCATGAGCTGCTCCTTTCCTTCTCCACCTTTCTTTTCTATGAGCCGCGGCTCCCCCGTTTGATCAGCCCTTTACGATTCTGTTCCCGAGCTCTGCAGGTTTCCTTTTGGATGTTTTTGCCAACTGCAACCCGCTGTTCTGTTTTCAAAGCTTCTCGGGGATTTCTGTCTTGTGATGAATCCTGCAGGTCATGGCTGTGGACTCTTCTTTTGGTTGTTGACAAAGAAACCCACACACCCACAACCTAGAAAGCGTCGTCTATTTTCTCAGATACCTCGGAGAGGGTTTTCTTCACCTTGCAAATGATTTTTTTGCACCCGATAGCTTTCAAATTCAAGGAACTCACCAAGAAAAAAAAAAATACAGCTCTCTAAGAATAAAAGAGCCATTCCCTTTAAAAGTTTGGTTTAATGGTCCATTGTGTTCACGTGCTTGTGGTGTGTTTGTGAGTAGAGGCTCTCTCAGAGGGAAAACAGCTAAAAATAGAAGGGCAGACTGAAGCCCGGGCTGACTGGGAGGTTGCGACTCTGACCTGTGTTTCCGCTCCTCGGGTTGCTTCACGTCGGTGGAAAACTTCCAGGCAGGTGTCGGTAAGAATGGACTTAGGCCGACGATGCAGTCAGTGTTACCAAAAGCTACGCTTAGAACCCGTTTCCACAACAAGTGGACATACTTTGATTTTAGGGTTTTAGTTTCAGGAATGTTTCGCGTTTACACAGCAGTGTTTCACGTTTTTCCGTGTGTCTCACACAGTTTTCATTCAGGCATTTCGCCATAAAAATGTACATTTGACACTTTAAATTACCTATTTTTTCTTATGTATTGGTTTTAGCAAAGAAACTAAAGCCGGCCTCTAAAGTTTCCAACTCCTTGAAAAGTGTAATATTTCTGATGCGGTTTATTAATTATGATTTCTTTTACATAATCCAACATTCATCTAAAAATGACCTTTTAAATGGAAATAAAGAAAGTGTGTGATGAAAATATGAGTTCATTGTGTGGCATCACTGCTTTCCTTAGAATTAATATTAATTTACAAAATACATCAAACACAATATAATACCTTTACTTCTTCCGACCTGTTTTCAGACACGTTGAATTAGATATGTGTCATATGTGGGTGTTTTTCACTATTATGTCTAGATGTATGTACTTTAGGTACAGATTTATTCAGAGCTGGAGACATAATAATTGATTCATGTTTGGTGTTTTTTTTTTTCCTTCCATTTTTTTCTTTCTGTTCATTGCTTCAGTGTTTCCTGGAGTCCTGGAGGAAGTAACTATGCATGGCCAAGAAAGTCTGGCACATAACCCCCAGCAAAACGAATTGTCATTTCTACACTTTGGTTCATGTGCGGATTAAGCAAACAAGATGTAACATGTTAATCACAGAGCTTTAGAGATGCTTGTAGGCAGATTTTCTTCTCGTTGGACAGAGCGGCGCTCGCTGTTGACTGGCTTGGTGCTCGGATGAAGTTATTCCACCAGCTGCTCATGTTGGATGGTGAAGATCAGGACTGCCAGCACACCGAGCAGTCTGGTCTCATGTGGGCCTGACCAGAGAACTTATAGTGTAATAATTTAAGGATCTTTACATTTGTACTTAGAGACTTTAGCACAATCTGATTTAACGAAACTTGAACAAGATGACGATTCTAAAGAAAAATGCATTTTATTTATTCATTTATTTATTTATTTTTAATATCACCTGATGCAAATTGCATCACAATGGTCAAAAATCATCTCATCTCTTTGAAGTTCCTATTTTCTCTTTGCAAGCGACTGCAAAAATGCACAAAGTGAGTTTTGCTTGATTTTTCCAGATCTGCTCAAATCCTCCCTGGTGCTCTCTTCAGGATGATGTTGATGAAATCCTGAAACGTCTTCGGCTGCACGATTTCTGCAGCTTTTCTCAAACTCGCCCTCACAGTTTGGCTCTGATGCTAAAGCTAACTGGGTTAGAGGTTCGTTTGCTTTAACTGCTTCGTTTTGTCTCGTATGTGCAACTCTCACAACGTCGGGAAAAACTACTTTTTGAACATACATTTTCTCATTCTCCATGGAAACGAGGCAAATCACAACTACTGCGCTTGTGCACCATGGCTGTAGTAAATAGATCTGGGTGAGTTCCTGGACAATAATGTTACTCGCTTAAAAAGGCACAGCTCCTCTTCTTTGTCATTCAGAATTCATCTGCGCCGCCGCTGTAACGAACGTACAGAGGTGTCCGGTCGCTGTTCCCTCCTCTGAATACTGCAGCGTCGGATGAGGAAGTGCTTCAATTTCTGCAGCTGTGATTTCTAACAGCCAGACAGACGATCACAGTAATCCAGTTGCGTTTAATCATATCCATGTTTTGTTCCAGAGGAGGGATGCAAACAACATATATCCTTGTTTAATTTCAATGATTTTTTGCTGCTTCTTCTCCTTTTTTTTTTTTTTTTTTTTTTGTTTAATTAAATCGGCCTCCAAAAAGCAGCATGAAATGTGGGGAATCTTAGTGGCTGAATATTTATTTTTGCACATAAAGCAAACAGCTAAATGCACGTGTTGGTGTGAGTAAGTGATATATACAAACTTCATCGCAATCAGAGTCCTTATTGGGAAAGATTTTGTGTAATAATTTAAAAAGAGAAGTTGCTGGTAAATCTGTGTCTCAGGAAAACCTCAGCAATTCATACTACTGACAGTGACAAGGGCTGCCGCGAGCACTGGAATGCAGAAACAATGACTTTTGGAGGGAAATTGGGTGAAAATGCAAATCAAACACTAAAAAAAACAACCAACATTTCCATTACAGCAGCAGTGTTTTCATTTACGCGGTAACTGCTGGTCGGAGGTGAAGGTGGAAGATCAGCAACATATTTGTTATTGAAATCACTTCTGGCAGCAGCCTGAAATTCTATCATATTTCTTTTTCACTTCCCTCTGCTTTCATTCTCTGTCATTTCAGTTGTCACCGGGGCTTTATTCCACCTGTGGTACCCAATTTTTCTGCTCTCTGCTGTGTACAAAAGCAAAAATATGGGGAGTTGCAAATTGAGGTGTTGGAAGCCAGAGAAAAAGTAATTTCTGAGCATTGATTAACAGTGCTGTAGTGTTTCATTTCTCCTGTTAGGCGAGGAAAATCTAACTTTCTGGACGCCCCCCCCCAATGAAAAGGGTAGAATTATCTGAAACGTGTGGAGGTCTCCGCGGTGAAGCCCGGGCTGCTGGAGTCACTCGAGACTAAAGAGGTTCCCTGATGTGGATAATTACTGTAGTAGAGAGCGATTGGGCGGTGGGGAGGAGGTGCTTTAATTAGGAAAGAAGGGCAGTCGCTGCGTTGGAGGCTGATCAGGGCCTCAACGTTCATCTGGCTGTTCAAAGTGCTCCTAAATATATATTATTGAGTTTAATTAATCAGAGCTTCAGAATCATTTGTTTTCTTTGGCTTTAAATTAATTCACAACCTGCATGCTGGTCCTCATTCATCTCAGGTTTGTTTTTATTGACCAAAGCTGCTCCTGTGCTAAATGAGACTCTGATCACTGCGGTGGAACTCTAAAGGGGTAATTAAAGCCAGACAGCGGGAGATGGAGTCCCTCACCACCTTTCTGTTATTCCTGGGTCGAAATAATCCAATCTATTCATAAAGCTGTCGATATACATGTTCTGGGACTTTATCAAATTAATTTTGATTAATTAATTACAACATCATTTTCACACTCCAATGTGTGAATTTTCTCAGAGCACCTGAGAAAGGTTGTTTTTAGTACCTGAAGAATCGAGCAGCAAACTGTAAAAGGAAGAACAGCAGGCGAGCAGAAGAAGAGGTGGATAAATGAAAGACCAGAACACAGACTTCACACATCACTGAAGGAATTCATGTCTGAGAGACACGAGCGAACATTAGGTTTGTTTTCAGTGTTGATTCAATCGGTCTCTAAACCATTTTCAATTGAAAAGTGTTTGCGTTTCGCTTGGAATACTTAGTTGTGAATAAATTGTGATTAATCGAAATGATCACTTCATAAGCCTCTAGTTAAGTACTTTTCTTTCTTCTTTTTTTTTTTAAATGTTGCCATCGACTTAAAAACTGCAGGTGTCGTATTGAAGGCATTCCTTCTTAAGGCTTTCATTAATTTACATTATTATTATTTATATACATTTAAACATCAGTGGTCGCAAACAAGGCAAGTGGACCAAAACCAGCCTGCAAGAGGCTCCGACTCGCCAAAATAAAAGGACATAATTAGTTAAGATATGAGGTATCACATAAGTTTTTCTCTGTTGAAGTAAGTCAGAACTTTCAGCGACTGGTAAACTGTTCAGGGGGTTGGAACGGCTCCCATCAGGAGAAAGCCGGGGTGTCTCGTGTGCTTTGACCTCCGACCCGGGATCAGAAGAGGAACCGCTGCACCAGCGGAGCCGCAGCTGCCAAACGCCTCTGGCTAATCCGGAGCAGTGCGCCCGGCGGTGGAATGCAGGGGGTTCGGACAGGAAGTGAGCCCGGTGAGCACCTGGACGCCTCGGCCCGGCCGCTCTCGTTAAGACGGGCCCATTAAAGCTCGGCTCGGTGTCAGCAGCTCCCCTCTCGCCTCATCAGGGGCTCGGTTGCGTTTGATCGCTCCTCTCTCACTTCCTGCGCACCACTTTCACTTCCCCGGTGCATTCAGGGCTGTTTGATTCAGCGAGCTCCCCCCCCCCCCCCCCCCCCCCCCCCTGCTCTCCAGACCGCCCCCTTTCTACTTGATGCGCAGCCTCTTTTGAAATATTCAGCGCCAACCCTTCTATCTTCTTACCTGCGTATCCAAGAGGATATACAGTAGCAGTCGGCTCCCGCAGCGCGAGTGTGTACGGCGGGAGAAAAAGCCCCGAACCCTCCTTTTATTTGATTAATCCGCTTATTAATACAGCCGCCGCCGTCCGCTCATCGAGGCGGCATCGGGCGTGTTGAGCCTGCTCAAGTCTAAGCTCCTCTCACCCGGCGTGGATTTGCCACAAAAGGCGAGGCTGGTGGACACGGCGCAGGCTTGAAGCGTTTGAGATGAAAGTGGCGGTGGGCGGAAGGAGGGCAGGTGGAGCAGCAGATGAGGAGAGGAGGCCAGGAAAACATGGCGGGCGAGTCGACGGCCAAAGGAGAGGGTTAACGATCGGAGGAGGGGAGGCGTGACAGAGGCGGGGAGTAATGAGGTCTTAATGATCGGAGTGGGTGAGCGGCGGAGAACGGCCGGCCAGGGACTGGAAAGAGCAGCACAATTAAGTAACAAGGAATTAAAATGTCAGCGAACCGGCCTGGGAGACGGAGTGACGGAGTGTTAAGCAGTTTGCAGGTGACCTTCTTACGAGCAGCGTGCGATTCGCTGGGTGGGAGAAGGCAGATATATAACCTATGGTACACACTAATTACTTTCATACTGCACACACTGGCTTTTTCCAGTGAAATGCAGCTTTTCAAAACGCTGTTGCATTAAAGTTGCAGAGTGAAAGCACCTGGTGAAGCTTCATCAATGCTCAGATTTAAACAACGCACAGCCTCTTGTTTCATGTATCTGTTTGAAAAACCACTTTGCTCGCTCAAACTTTTCAAGACAGAGGTGAGGCCCCGCCCTGTTGCTGCGATGTTTGATTTCACAATGGCTTTTTTTCCTCGAGGTCAAACTTTTGTGGCATTCACAGTCTAGAAGAAATGATTTCTTACAAATACAACGGCGAAATTTGCTCTCTACTCACCAATCCAAACACAATGCAAACCTCAGATCACAAGCTCATTTCTCCAAACTCCGATTTAGTTCACGGCTAACCAGTTAGAAAGAACTCAACAGCTACTTGACCAGACTGAAAAACATCGAAAATCCACAGTCATGTTCACACTCATCAGGCGCTTGGAGCAGGTAGGAGTGGTGTGTGTGTGTGTGAACAGCAGATGCAGTTAATATGGGCCGCGCTCCGAAAGGCATTATAATGCAGCGCAACCGTTCAATCGATAGAAACACACACAAGGGGAAAGCAGATTGTGTTGAGGATTCAGCAAAAAAATGGAGGCGAGACGGTGAGAAGTCGAGTGAAAGGAGCCTGAGAAGAATGGTCGTCCGCTTGACCTTCGTTCACCTCGCTGTGTTCTGTCGCCTACATCAAGGTCAAGTTCAAGGTCAAGTTTATTAGTCATCCAGCAGTAAAGCATTCATACGATGCAGACATCGACACGTTATTGCTCTTCAACAGACTGATGGAGTTCTTGAATCTGAAACGGCGAGAACTGCTGATGGCGGCGGTCCGTCTGGACTGCCTGAGCTTCGATCGAGGTTCTTGTTCTGGGTAAATCGTGATTCTTGTGTCTTCGGTGTGATTTTGCATCGGGCGGTGGGAATGCAGCCGTCACCTCAACGTTTCAGCTTCTCTCTGCAGATCATGTAAATAATGCAGCGCTTGAAAGCAAATGACTGTGGGTTTAATGCTGAACACACTCAGTATTTTAAAAGTAAAAGTTATCGACCACATTGGCCGATTGATGATGACGTTTGTTGGTGTTCGATGCTTCGAGACTTTTAGTTCCTGTTTAACATCATGTTTTCAAGTGAAAAAGCAAAACCTTTAATGCATTTTGGCCGCCTGTTTACACGATAGTGGCAGGCAGAGCCACTCAAAACACAGCCTGGCGAAAATGTCTTCCATCGTGGAAATTTTGGAAAATGCTCTGATTCTGTCAAATACAGCAGTAAAGGAAGGTGTTCTTTTTGTTTTGTTTTATCAATGTGGTTCTGTAGCAGAAGTCTGTTGACTTACAGTGACATCTAATCAAATCAAATCAAATCAAATCAGATTTTATTTATATAGCACTTTTCATATTAATAAAAACAACGCAAAGTGCTGAACATTAAAAACAGTCATAAAAACAAAAAGAATAAAAACCGCGCCATCAAACAGTATGCACCACACACACACTCACCCTCACACTCACCCTCACACTCACCCTCACCCTCACCCTCACCCTCACCCTCACACTCACACTCACACTCACAATCACAGATGGTATGAACTACAACATCACATTTCCTGAATTGTTCAATCAAGCTGACAATGGTGCTTGAAGCTGCTCAAAATGCACCTTTTTTTTAAAACGGATCCCAATGTGGAAATTAAAAAAAAAAGAACAACAACAACAACTCCAGTTGTCACAGCATTTCAGAAAAGTTGTGTTTCCCTCTGTAAGAAGTTGCAATTTCCCCTCATTCCCAATGAAACAGAGGTGGAGCATTTTCTAAAGTTCCAGCTTGTGAGCTGTTTTCAAAAAGTTGCATTTAAACGTACTGCTGTCATGTAAACGGGCCTACAAAACTAATGGAAGTTTTTGGTTTTGACTTGAAATCCTTTTGTGAACAGGACCTCTTCATCTTCACACTGCAGATTCCTCCTGATAATCTGCGTGGCTGCATGTCTGCAGTTACTTCCTCTACATGTCTGCAGTTACTTCCTCTGCTGCAGAATGAACTCAGAGACGATCAGGCATCTCCAGACATCTGTTCCACCTTGACACACCGTGTGTGTGTGTGTGTGTGTGTGTGTGTGTGTGTGTGTTCACACCCAGCAAGCGAATCATCATCAACGCTGCATTTAAAGCCTGCTGACTGTAATTAAAAGTTTATTTGTTTCATCTGAAAAAGTGTCAAAAAGTAATTAAAAATGCTCAATACTGTTTCCCAGAGCTCATTTGGAAACATCTAAAAAGTCAGAGATAAAACAACATTTCACATTTGAAGAAAGTGGAACAAGTGTTTGGTGTTTCTTCTTGGAGGAGAAAAAAAAAAAAAAAACCTGATTAAATGATGAATACTGGGGCGGACGCCATGCTGTGAGTGTGGTAATAAAAAGCCTCAAAGGGTCCCAGTTAATAGGTTTCACCATGTTTTCCACCAGTTGAGATAACACTGCAGTCACCACAGTCATTTCAGAGAGATTAGAAGACAGCAACACAACTGTCGCAAAGTTGGGAAAACTTGCAAATTACACAGGAAGCACCTGCCAGTGCAGAGAAATTACTGCACTTTCTAATCTCAAACACCGAGTCAGCGAGAAAACGACTTAGCTGAATGAGATTGATGCTTCATGGACACTTCATTTTCCCCAGTTGAGCATATTTCAGGGAGTTATTGAAGACACTTCTGGACTGGTAAAAGCAATGTCTGATTTATGAAACTTAGCTGGAGCTGTGAGGCCGGGAGCTTCTGTTGTCGTTTTATTCTGGGAGAATCATAAATCTGATTAATAACACAGAATAACTCACAAATTAATCTTGGAGAATTGAGCTGTGACAAGCTATGTTGTTGTATTTACTTCAAAGTTTGAGGCTGAGGATGAGTCAGCTGTACATGCAGCTCCAATAAATCAAGAAAATAATCTGTTTATATTCTTTTTACTAACCTTAAAAATGGATTTAAAAACAAGACAGTTGCAGCGGTGTGCAATGCTGTATGTGGCTTAAAAGCTGAGTATTAGGTTCTCAGGTAACGTTTTAAAAATCTTTAAAATCAATTTGTTTCTCTGTTTCTTTTTGTTTTCTTTTTAGCAACAACTGATCTTCAATGTCACTGTTTTTCTGGTTCAGTTTCAAATAGCTAAGTTTCAAAATGTGAAGAGAACTAAGGCCTTGTTTACATGACATGACGACGGTGCTCGGAGACGTTGTGAAATGGAAATTTCCAGAAATGCTCCTGGAATTTGTGGGAAAGGGGTTAAATGTAACGTTTCTGAATTGCTGCTACTGCGCATGTGAACCATGGCTGCAGTAAATAGTTCTTTTACACTCATGAAAATGCACAAAACAATGTAAATGTACTGAAAACGGAAACGGGGCCTGTTTTTATCTGTATTACATTAAAGTAAGTTGTTATGTTAAAACGTGACGTTGATATGGAATTCAACCAAACGGCACCGTGGGGATTTTTTACATTTCAATATGGCGAGCGTTAATAAACAACGGGAAAAGTGAAATCAGACTGTAATCATCTGCCAGTGTGACATGGAAGAGGCATGAATCACCACCTCCAGTGTCATTTCCCAGTGATTTATGTCTGTATTATCTCCTCACAGCTACTTCGGTAAAGCACGTGAAAAGCCTGGAAAAGATCGCGGGGAGCTTTAATTGCGCGTTGCGGACATTAATCAAATGAAGGTCATATGTCGTCGGCGCGCTCCGTGATTTCTGAACTGGCGCCGGATGTACACGAGGAGACGCTGTCTGAGATGAGATCCTTGGTGTGTGCTCGGGCGAACGTCCCGCTGCTCCACCGTTCCAGCCGCTCCTCCGTTCGTCACCTCGCTTTCTTTGCTCCGTTGACCCACTGTGATGATTTCTTGTCTGGACGCTTTCCCCGCCGCCTGCCGCTGCGTTTTGTCATGCGGGCCTCGTGGGACGGCCTCTGTGACTCTCGTCCCGCTCGCTCTCCCTCCCATCAATAATTTGCCATGCTTCTCTGGCTCTGCGGGGCACCTCTCATTGGTCTCCATTTCTCCGTCCTCTCCTCTGATTTGTTATGCAGCTGCCTTTTCCCCCCGTGCACGACTCATTGGTCACTGTCCGCTGAGCTTTCGGTTCCCCTCTCCCGCCGTCCTGCCTCCCCTCCCGCTCCGCATGCTGTTTGATCTCGTAGTTTCAGCGGGCAGAGATTTGGTTTTCCCTGCAGCAGGCCAGTCAGTTGTTTCTCATCTGCGGCGCCTTCATCAGCAAAGACGGAGGAGGGAGCCGCGTTTTAGGCCTCCAGCGTCAGATTTGTCCACGTTCCCGTCTAGAGGCGGGGAATTATTCAGTCAGTGCAGGTATCGCCTTATCAATCTGTCATTAGCACCAGCTGAACGCACCAGAAGGGGAAACGGGCCGTTACTGGGAAAACAGAAGGCCGATACTTTAGTGAAAAACTGCACTCCCGCTTCCAGTTAGACATGATTGCAGATGAATTTGTGCGCGGGTGCATAAGTGAGGGGGCAAATTTATGGAAATACCACAGCGTGGCGAAGGAATTTTAACTTTGAAGTCACGAAACCAAAGTAATACATACAGCCACTCAGCCAAATTAGTTCCCACTGAATGCTAATTAGCTGGAGGTGTCAACTTTACAAGAACTGGAACAATTCTCTCTCTAATATGTGAGTTTTAAACACTTCTAAAGGGACTACTTAGCTTTACACAAACCATGAAATAATTTTTACATCCTAATCTTGTGCTCACATTCAACGGGATGATTAACCTGTCATCATGTGAGAGGAAGAGACTGCTTTTGATGTGCGCCGGTTTATCTGTTCAAACACTTAAAGAGACTTATTGTTTTCTTTTTTTAGAGGAAGATTAATGACTCTTCAGTGGTAGGAGCAGAATTTGCATAACAATATTTCTCTATTGCAAAAAAAGAAAAAAATTCAACTGAAAAAAGCAGAAAGTGTAATTGCATTTAGCAGAAAGTGAAGAGCTAAGAAGCCTCCCGTGGCATCGAATTGAGAGCGATTGGGCTTTGTTTCAGGACGGACACACTCCTGGATTTCATAGTTCTGATTTTTCTCGTCAGCTCGGCTCCACCCCCTTTAAGTTGGCTGGAATGGTGCAGAAGTTACATGGATTGATGGATTCCTGCTTGCTCGTACTGTAAAGCTCTCCTAATAATCCCATCTCAGGCACATTCAAGTCAGCTTCAGTCTCAAAATAGCGATTAGCTGTAATATGAATGGAATTCACCTGTGTGGCACTTTTCTACCACTTTAAGTACTTCGCACTGTTAATCACGTTCACATACTGAGGTGGCTGTCATGCAAGGTGCTCAGTCCATCCTTTGGGAGCAAGTGGAGATTCGGAATTGAACCTGCAACCTTCCAAGAGACGACCACTCTGCCAACTCCGCCCTATGCATCAGTGTTACACACTGCAACTTTACAACTTCCTGCCAGAACTGGTATTGACTCTTGAAGCGGTTTCAGCTACAGTAGCTCATCTTTCAATCCCCTCCTGCACCTCGAGCCCTTGAGCCGGGTTTCTGGTTGGAACCCCGCAGACCGGCAGCACGCTACAGGAGGACAGTTGTGGTCTTTGTCTGACTTGCTCCCGTTTTTTCGCTTTTTTGGTTTTCTGTCCCCAAGACATCAAGTTTGAGGAAAAAGACCTGATGCATTCCACCCACTAACAGGTGCTGCCATCACTTTTCACTATAGATGCACTTTGCATTTTCAGCGTGGTGGTTTACAGACATTTATTTTGCCATTAGCGTTGCAGACGAGACAGTTTTTTGAGATTTTTGAAACCTAGTGCCATTGTGTGCGTGCTCGTGCACGTGCACGCTTCCAACACATACAACTTACTGTTTTGTATGAAAGGCAATGTTACAGGCTATTTCTGAAATTGCATTCGGTCCAACAAAATCTATTGTACTGTATCATGCGGTGTTTTATCGTTTCACATCTTATTTTATTGTATCGTATCATTTAGTCGTGTTTTGCTTCGTATTGTATCATATTGTACCGTCTCATATCCGTATCATAATATCCTGTGTCGTATTGTATCATATTGTATAATCCATGTTCTCCATTCACCTGTCAGTTGCAGCAGCGTTTCTTGTCAAAATTGATGCAACCCTCCACTTTTACTTCCTAACAGGAAGCTGCACTCATTTCTCTCTCAGATTAAACACATGC
Source organism: Salarias fasciatus (assembly GCF_902148845.1). NCBI lineage: Eukaryota > Metazoa > Chordata > Actinopteri > Blenniiformes > Blenniidae > Salarias > Salarias fasciatus. The sequence continues at coordinate 37,515,382 of NC_043745.1, read as the reverse complement.
TACAGACTAAGTGGACAGTGACTGCTGAGTTATTGCCAGTGTTAATGCTGCAAATGTGAGTTTTCAAGGACATCTATTGGCTGTGGTCAGCTGTGTCGCTGTGTTCTGATTGGCTGCTTGAAGAAACTCCCACAAGTGTTTGATTTGGTCTTTGTCTGTAATCATTGCATGTTGCATTGTAGATCTTAAAAAAAAAAAAACAACAAGCTCTTTTGTGTTCCGTGGTGTGCCCTTGTTACTTTCAATTTGTTGGAGAAAATCACGCAGATGTCACTCCTGGTGAAAAAACGAAGGTGATTTTCAGCAGATGTGAGTTTCTGTCCCAGCCTCCAGTTCTTCGCATCACACTGACTGCGGATCACGTTTGTGTTTGGGAGCAGTTTATACAAGTAGGAGGGCAGTGAGCAGTCTGGAGTGATTGCTTCCTCCATTTTAATCGCGTTGCTCCTTCTATTTCCTCAAAGGTCAGCGCTGTCAAGATGGTTTGTATCTGGTCAAAAATTTACAAGCTCATCAGGGCCGAGGCCTGCGCAGATTCTCCCTGCTGCAGGGGCAAAGTCCAGCGGTTTCATAAGAGATGATTTCGCTTGAAATGTTGCCGTCATAAATAGTGCTTTCGTATAATCCTACAGGAGGTCAAGGTGGAAACAGCAAGACTATCTTTTGAAATGGTCGGAGGCGTGGAAGGTTTGGTTTGAGCTTTGGTTTGGTAAAACATGCAGACTGATACCATATGAGCTCCTTCGGAAGAAACGACTGCAGGCAGCGAGCTCAACTACCTACAATGTGTTACTAGGCTGCGATACATAATACGCTGCTTTTTTATCAGCAAAGCACAATAAAAAACCTTTTTCTTTTTTTCGTGTTTTGCCACTACGTGGGTTTTGTGGTTGCAGAAATCTGCTTTTACAGTGTCACTCCTGCCTTTTGCTGGACTCGGAGGTGGATCGGTGCCGCCGTGAGCAGGAGGGAGTCATTAGGTCCTGCACGGTCGAATAAAGGCCAGGCTGTACGACGGCAGTTTATAGCGTCACGTGTACCTTAAAGAGCAAATCCTGCTTTCTCCCCATCTTCCTGGATTCTGTAGACATTCACGCCCACAAATTCAACTACCAAACCGTTAAATTCATGAGTGCTCTCATGGACACTGGGTTCCTTTCATGGACTGCTCGATCAACAATTAAACACAGGTGAATGTTTATGGCGGCCCTGGTTTTTGGTGCATTTCTGACTGATACTGTGTAAAAACAGATGGACACCGAGCATGCCGGTGTGCTTTTATCACCGTCTCTTCTTGTGAAAACATTCTGCACATATTTCATGGCTGGGGTTTTCAAAGAGTGGGTGAATGTGACTGGAGCCATGTGCCCCGACAAAATGTATTCAAGTTATTGAGCTTTTTATTGGCGCCTTACAGCACGTGCGTTTGAATTAGGCAAAAATAAATAAATTAATACATCTGAGAAATGATAATAATCAATGTAACAAGTAAAATTCGTAGTGAGCAATTCTTCTAACCGCAAAAGCAGCAGCAGCTCTGCAGAAGGCTGAGCAGGTTTACTCAACCTTGCAATTTTAAACAAGTGCTCATAGTTTTTTAATCACTTAGAATTAACTCCTCCTGGTATTTTGTATGATCAGGGACACACGTCCGATATTCCATATTTATGGCTAACCCTAACCAGTGGAAAACCAAAAACATGTTTCTTCATGTCAAAATCAGAGCGTTGAGATCACTTATCTCTTTGATTGCCTTGTATTTGTGTGGAGCTCCGACCCTCGAGGGCCGGCGTCCTGCATGCTTTAAGCTGATTGCATGGATGGGCTCATTATTTGGCATTTTCCCATCTTCATGATAACATCAACATCCAACAGAGGTGTGCTGAAGCAGAGAGAGATCTAGAACATGTAGAACGCCGGCCCTCGGGGGCCGCACTTTGACTCATTGTTAAAGTTACATAACAACACAGGTTTAGGAAAACGTGGAAGCAACGTATTGGCAGTGAGGACATTTGAATCCAAAATACAATTTTTTTCCACATGGTCTGACCAGGAAGTCTTGCACACACACGAGTGGAACATGAGCTGAAGGAAGACCAAAGACATCTTAGCTCACGAAAACGGATCAGGAAGAGCTCTGGAACTTTTACCAGAGAAACTGATCAATAAGAACAGCTCAATCTTCAAAGAACCCAGTGATCAAAGAGCTGATGGGAAAAACAGAACATGAGCTGACAGACACCATCCCTGTCAGTAGACGTCCACCGACGTGCACGACATTGTATTGGCACAGGTTTTTGTGTGTGCAGTGTGCTCAGAGATCAGGTTCTTCACTACAAAACCATTTGTTTGTCCTGATTACCGTTGAAAGTCTGGAACCCTGGTTCAAATCCAGGCTGTGACAGGAAACAACATCAGGCCTCAATACTGGGGTAAGTTAGGAAATATGCATAAACAATAAATAGTTTTCCCCTCCGTCCCTCCTTCCATCGTGATTTCTTCTCACAAAGTAAATAAGAAAAGGACCCTGCTCCCCAACTCCCCCGCCCCGCCCCGCACTTTGAAAACCTGCTTGACGGCACTTTATCCACACACTGTTCAAGGAATGTCTCTTATCCGACTGCAGCACTGAAATACTGAGTCAGTCCAAAAGTTGAACGTGAAACTTTTCTTCCTGCTCAGAATAAAGCCGTCTCCCCAGAGTTCACGCCTGTGATGTATTCATATTGTATTAACGTCCCCCGCTGCTCGCTGCATGTGAAGCTGGGTAATGGGCGAACTGACTGAGGGAAACATCTTGTGCATCAGTTCAGCGTGACGTGCCGTTTCCTGGGACTGCGGTCTGATTCCAGCCTCTCCGGATGCCTGGATCGACTCTCATAACGTGGATTCTGATGAAGGGCATCACCTGTGTGGATTGTAAGGTCACTTTTTGTCATTTCAATTCATTTAGCTGTTCATTAATATTTGTCTCCTGTTTGCTTCCTTTGCTTTGCTGTTGAACATACATGAAACGAACCGAGTGGTTTGACAGGCGGAGTGTGTTTCAAGCATGTGACAAGTTCAGTGTTTGCCCTTTATTCCAGAAGCAGTGTGTATCTGTCTAGTATTTCTGGCAATGTTTGCAGCTTGATTGCTTCTGTATTGTTTTGTTTACCAGTAATTTGCAGGTTCAGGAAGGATCATGTATGTTCAGCTGTGTTTGTGGTGAGAATAAAGAGTCAGTCTGTCTCAGTTGTTAGGTTTTTATTAGACGTCTTCGGGCTCGTGTTGTTTTGGGTGGATGGTCGGTCTGCAAAGGCCAGAGCCGCGACTTGAAAGTCCTGTGTGCACGACAACGGAAAGGAAAACCTGACTTTGTCATTGTTTCAAATGAAAACGCTTCACTTCTGTGTTTTCTGCAACATTTTCACAGAAATGCCACAAAACCTGGAGGTTATGCAGTTTCCATGCCAGACCACAAGTTGGATCTGTTGCTTGCTTTTGTAATAAAACCACAAACATACGAGCGCAGAGACATTCGTGACACTCGGGAGGCAAACCTGGTTAATGTCCATCGACGTGCAGCTGCTACAGCTGTGGTGATCAGGCGCAGTTTAGCATTTCAGAAAAGCTGCATTTTGCCCTGTTTCTAGAGTCAACACGTTTTCGAAAAGTTTCACCTTCCATGTAAACGGATCTCCAAAATACCGTTATGTAAAATTCCACATTTTAAAAAGCACTACGCAAACAAAACCGGAAAAATAGTGTAGTTATGCTAAAAAAAAACTTGTTTCAACATTTATTTTTAATTTTTTTTATTTTAAGTTTAAAGAAAACTTACCTAAGAGGGAAAAAAAACCTCAGGTTTAAATTATGTACAATATTACATACAGGTGCAACTAGCTTGTATTTTAAATTATTCAGGAAAAAGTATATAGATTTCTTGCAAATAAGTTCATTGAAGCTGATCTCCAGTTTCCAGATTTCTATTGATCTTCTGAGCTTGTTGTTTCATTGATTTCTGAGTGTGGTGCAAACATTGTGTATCGTAAAAGACATGAGATAAAGCATGAAAAGAAGGTATAGGTTCTGGTAACAGCTGCAACCAGAGAGAGTTAAAGCTGTCCTCAAGACAAATGGTGTGTTTTTCCTGTTTCCCATTCTTACTGTCCTACAGTTTCCTTCCCCCTCCACTGGATGTGTATCTCTTTTATTTGTTATTATCGTAATCCGATATCTTCCCATCCGGGGGGAGTTTAATGCACTCGTGTGCAAATGGCGAAGCGACTCGTGCACAAAGAACCTGTTCATAAATGAGCGTGCTTTAGGATCGAACGGCGCTCGAGGGGCTCTGGAGCTAATCTGCTCCGCTGCGATTCCTCTTTTTTTTTTTCTTTTTTTTTTTTTGAGCATCGCCTCTCAGATACGGGAGGAATTCTGGAAATGATTCTTGATGATTGTGATACAAAACCTGCAATTTGTTGTCTTGCAGAAAGCAATCTCTGCCAATCAAGCTCTACGGCCTCTCGGTGATTAAGAGGAAAGACTTCAGCTTATTTATCCTGAAGATAAGCATGTGCATTATTTACCAAGACGCTGTGATGTGCCTGGAGACGGCTGTTCTCATGCAGAGCCCGCTTTACGGCCGGATTTAGCACCTGGCGTTAGGGAAATGAGCCTGGGCGTATCAGCCTCACGTGAGCCGGCGGTTCCGCTCTGACTTTGCCGTGGGACTGGACGGCTGCTGTCACCGGTCTCCTCCCGAACGCTCTGGATGTAATGAGAACCTGCGGACCTGCAGGCGGCTGGAGGCGGCTGCACCGCTGGAAGGCTGTTTACGTATGCCTGGGAGCTCCTGGCTGCACACCGGGAAGAGGGAGGGGAGAGGAGGGGAGAATACTCAAGAGATTAGAGATTTATTGATTAGCCTCTTCTCCCCCTCTAAATCCCTCCTCCTCCTCCTCCTCCTCCTCCTCCTCCACCTACTCTATCTCCTCCTCCTTCAACAGGGCTTCCATTCTCCACCAGTTTATTTATAGAGTAGAGCAGGGCTGTTTTTGGCTCTGTTGGTGTGCTACAGACTTCCAGTGACCCTCCTCCTCGTTGCGGAGCCTCATGAAGCACACAGACATCAGCCTCGGCGTAATGGAAGGAGAACCAGGAGGCAATAAGCTCCGGAATCAAGCCAGCCGCCGTCTCCTTTCGTCTCCATAAACGCTCCTTTGCTGCCGCACGCAGTTGCACTTTGAGCAGTGTTAAAATGTAAATGCAGCCTCTCGGTGTTGGAAGACGCAGCTCGGTTTTGGCGGTTCTGAGAGGCGTTTGCACGAAAGAAAAAGAGCAAAAAATTGCAAATTGTAGACATGCAAATGGTCGTGCTTTGCTTTTTGCTCGTGCTATTTGATAATGAGAGTGTTTGGAATATGAATGAATGTAAACTCGGGGGGGCGGCAGGGGCCGGATGAGGGAGCGGGGGTGGCCATCAGTAGAGACTTGTCAGTTCAAATGGAGATTTGCTGAATTCTCTGGAGGTCTCGCATACAATCAAACCTACAGTGAAACGTGGATTCAAGCTATTGAATCTCATCCTCCGCTGCGGTGAGAGCAGAAATGATAAATCTGTCTCTCCAACAAAACAAAACGTTTCAGCCGATGCTCCAAAATGACACACAGTCACAATGGAAGTCCTCCAGCGACTAATTATGCCTCTTATCCTCTGGGAGTGTGAGAAGGAGAAATCATGTTGGCATTATTGTGGAGTGAAATGAAGTGTTGGGTGGAGGTCAGGGTGGATGGATGGCTCCATAATCCCTCAACACACCGTATTCTTTTCTTACCAGTGCTCATTTATTTCTTACAGCCAATTTTCTCCTTTTCCAACCAATGAACTCTCGACGTTTTCTGGCAACGCGTAAAAGTTTGAGTAGAAATATTTCGGTCCTGTTGACACCGGTGTCAAATCTGAAAATGGTGAAGTTGTTCTGGAGGGCAGTGAGAAACAATGAGTCATGCAGCAGCAGCCTCCTAAATTCTAGAATATATATATTTATTTCTCATTTTATAAGCAGAGGAGAAGTTATCTTGGACCTGAGATGAACTTGTGAGCCCCTCGGGGAAGAGCACAGGAGCAGATCTGACCTGCTGCTGCACCGCTGTGCAGGATGATGAGTCCTGCTGGAAACTGCAGATCAGCTCGTTATTAGCTCTGGCGTCACCCCCCCCAAAAAATATGAGCTAAACTGCGTGTTCATGCAAACACACTGCTCTTTCAGTTTATGGGTGATCCGCAGAGCTAACAGGAGTATTCAGAGGAGGAGGGTTCAGCGCACGTCCGTGTCTGTTTGCATGAGATCGATCCGCTGGAAACTGCATCGTCTCAGTGTTTGCTTACTGGGAGTGATTGGAAGGAGCCCTGAGCTCACACACCACAGGGCTGGAGGTGTGTGTGTGGAGGAAGTTATCAAACTTTTGTACATTATTTCATATTTACTTTGTTTCACTTTATTATCCCTTTTCTCTCTGTTAACTATGGAATACACCTGTTGTGGGCGAAGAAACTCCAACTGAGCAGGGGTGTGAAACATAAGGCCCACGGGCAAAAACTGGCACACAAGAGGCTCCAATCCAGCCTGCTGAGCACACGAAAATCTTCAAGGCAAACTGAATTTTTTTTTAAACAAAATTTCCAAGAGTAGTGGAAACAATGAAATTGAATAAAACTGAGCTGAAATCCAAGCTGAGACATCAGTGATGCTGTTAAAAAGAACTAGCTTTAAAGTCAAAGCATTGCTGTCAGGGTGAGTTTGGAAAAACATGCAGAATACAACCAGTAGAGAGTTTGGGACATTTTTCCGTATTTTGGATGGTTTCATTAAAATTTGCTTTGTTATTTTAGTAATTTTCAGTTGTAATTGGTGAAAATACATACATTTACATTATGTATACTCTTTGCCACAACAAAGACAAACTTTAAAGTTTAAATTCAAAGGTTATGTTGACACGATTTTACTGATCACTCAAGGTGAAACGGTACTGTTTGTGGTTTCTGAAGTCAAAATGTGTTTGACATCCTTTGATTAAACATATCACAAAATCGCAGTAAATGACGCTGAGATTGGAAAGAAAGAAAGAAAGAAAGAAAATGTTTCGTTTTAAAGTCCTCAAAAAGAGTCATTGGGGGCCAGGAGAGGAAACGCCTCTCTCCACAATCAGCAGCATCTCTGCTGAAGGCTGAGCTGATTTACTCCACTTCTTAATGTACTTATGTACAGGTGTGCAGGGGTTTTTTGTCTTGTTCTCAGGGGAGAACCTTGGGTTGTTGCTTGGTCCTCACATATTTAAATACATTTTTTTCCACGCCTACCTACAGGAAGAACAAAATAGAGGGATGTGTGGACAATGTTACATAGCCTGCTTTAATTTCAACTGAAAATGAGGAGAAGCAGTGCAACAGAATATCTGAAACCTTGTAACTTTCACAAAATATAATGGTGTTTAAAGTTCTGAAAAATAAAAGTGCTCGTACAGTATCTGCTTTTTATCACTGAAACCAGCGGTTTTCAAAGTGTGAGGCGCGCCTCCCCTGGGGGGCGCCAGAGGGCTTCAGGGGAGGTGAAGCGAGCTTTTTGTCCCTGTGCAGCTGCCATACCCCCTGCGCGGAACGTAGACTAAACAGAGCAGTCCGAAGTATTATGCGCGTCATTTTACTTTCAACAGCAGAACATTACACCTGAAAAGAAAGCTCCGAGTGAGCGTCGTCCCCCCCGGTCCGACAGTACGGGTGAACACTAGCTTATCCGACACACCTTGCTATCAACAAATCCTGGTTCGCAAATGAGCGTTACGATGTTTCATCAAGTACGCATTTTTTTAATTTGGTAGCGCATGCGCACCAGCGCACCGCTTATGTGCACCCCTGCTTATGTACATGAATCTATCATGATAATATGCAGAACATGTGCCTGATTTTCTATATTTATGAATACAAAAAAGTGCTAAATGGATTCTCCATGTCACGCATATTCAACACAGTCCTCGGTGTTTCCTGTTTACACAAGTGTTTGAGCACAAGATGACCTTGGAGCTCATCTGAATAATTACAAACTCTGAGAATTGTTAAAATGTCACTGTTTAAACAGCAAAGGGGATCAATACAACTTCGGTGCTGTTCTACAGGAAAATCATGTCATAATAACATCCACCTCTGATTCAGGAAGTCAGTTCATTATTTTAGGGTGTAAAGAGGAGGTCGGGTTTGATGAATATTTCAGTGTCATTTTCAGCTTTTCCTCTTGAAGGAAGTTGAAAAAAAAAACATTTGGCGGTAATCTACTAAATGTTAATGAAATCTACTTTTCTCAAAGGGATTAAAAACAGTAGCTCCAGATGCATTGGCAGTTTGATTCCTCCCTGCCAAAAGTGTCACATCTGATTTGCTCCTGGCAGGGAGATGATTGTATTCTGCGTGGATATGTGAAGCATATGGTCAATCGATGATGAGCAGAGGTAACGCCTGGTGCTGGGCAAACACATTTATTTTCATATGTATATAAAACATTTCTAGTTTTTAGGATTTTTAAATTTCAAACTATGATTTTCCAGTTTTCCAGAACAGTTCCATGCTGCACTGCAGACATTATTTCACATAAATATCCTTTTAGTGTTTGAATCTCCTTTTTCAAAGGATTTCCATGTGTGCTCTATAAACAGCGGTGCATTAGCACAGTTTATTCCCCTTTTCATGTCTTACCAATGCTCCTTCTTTTCCAGCACTATTTACTGTTTTGTAACTGTTCCAGAAGGAGATAAATATTTCTGTACTGTGACTCTGGTGTCAGATCTGAAAACGCTGGTGTTGTTCTGGAGGGCAATCAGAAACAGTGAGTCACGCAGCAACAGCCTCCTAAATTCTGGAATATTATTGTTTGTTTTCAAAGAAATATTAAGATCTCTTCAACCTCGTGTGCTCCAAACCTCGGGCTCTCAGATCACTGAAGCAGCTCTCAGGCTGGCGAACGGGACGATGAATCCCACTCCATCATAATAATAGCATGTGCTCAGTTCTTCATATCCATCTGAAATAAAACACGGGGCAAGTGCCGAGCAAACAGTTCAAGACATGGAGCTTTAATGAGGCTGTGAAGCCATAAATGATCTCAGCTTTATTGGAAAACAAGGCGCTAATCAAAGAAGACGAATGGATTTTTATACAGAACGATGAAAAAAAAGCTTACATTTTGCCTGGTTTTGTGATTTCAAATCAATCTCATTTAGCATCATTTCTCACTAACAGAGTCTTGAGAGGGCTTGAAATGACATTTCAAGTGAAAAAGCATCAGTTTTGCATTTTTTGTTTCAGGTATTTTTTGCGTTTACACTGCAGCATTTTGAAAACCGTGTCCGTCTACACGGTAATGGAAGAAATGCTGAAAAAAATGTGGTTTTCTACTATGCAGGATTTATATGTTAGAAGTCAAGATGTCTTTCTCCTTGGTATGGGTAGGCTCGACCAGTTGTATTTTTCTTTTTCTTTTTTTGAAAAACAATGTAAGAGTGAGGCAAAGCGTCCCTGGATGTCGCAAAACTGGACAAAATTCTTCACTTCCATGCTTCCCAGCTAGTGTGGTCGTCCGAACTGAAACAAACCAGATTTACATCCATCCATGAAGTCTGGAAGGGATTTTCATCACCAAAGCAGGACAATAAATCACTTTATGAATTACTGTACCTCCGCTCCGTGAAATAATCCACCGCCCACCACAAAGGGCTCGGTGTGACGGAGGATCGTGTGACACAAAGCAGTGAAGGCAGACTCTCGGTCCCGTCAGGAGTCAGGAGACAGTAGTATACCTCAGTTTCCTCTTGAGTGAGAGCTGCTACAGTACGATCCTATCGAACACCTGGGGGTTAGAATATTCCTTTTATCCCTCTACACCCTCTTAATAGATTGGAAGATATCAAGTGTCTGCGTTGAAGTGCCTTCGTGCTTCTGAAAAGAGCGCTGGCAGATAATTTAATGGAGATGCTGAGAGCCCCAGCAGGGTTTAAAAAAAATAAAAATAAAAAAAATCAATGTATTTAATTAAATAGAAAATGACACCACGAATACACTTCACACTAGGGCGCAGATGTTTACAGCTCATCTAAAGCAAATGTGTTAGTATGGATTCTGTTTTAGAAACAGGCGTCTTCAGTTCTCACTTTTAGAGAAGTCAGTTTCTGTATTGAGTGTTCAGTAATGGAATTTATGGTATCGTTGTTCAGAGCTGAGATTTTGTTTGTGTGATGAGAACAGCGGAGCAGGAGAGTTATCCAATCTGAGGTCTGGGAGCCTTTTAGGGGTCAATACTCGAACTGAGAATGTCCCTGGTTTGAGTCCAGGTTTTGGAGCTTCCATGTGTGTCCCTGTGTGTGCGTTCAGGTTTTGTCAAGGCTCAAACCCACAGTTCAGAAACATGTGTTTGAGTCAATTTGAAGGCTCATCTTCCCTCCATGTGAATATGACTAAAAACAATAATTAAATTAACTAAATAACTTCATTAACCTGAAAACAACAGTGCAACGCTACATTCATCCTATGTTCAGAAAATTCACTGTAAACCACTGAAATGTTCATATTTTAGCCTTTCACAACATTCCAGTGTGCTGAGAATCAAATAACGATTCCTCCTCTCTACTTTTTGCTCCGATTTGTTTTCTTTGAGACATTTTCTGACCTTAACACAAATTCTGATTAACGGAAATTAAAAAAAAATTGACAGCCCGACATTAATTAATTGAAATTCTTATCATTTGGTCTGGCAAGACTTACAGCTTCACAAAAACAAAAACCAAAAAAAAGAATCTCTTAATAATGTATAAGAAGTAAAGGAGAGTGTCAAGGGACAGGTCTGTTGGTTTATTGGAATCTTTGGAAAGTAGCTTCGTCCTTAAAGGGACAAAGATCACCGAGGGGACGTCAGAGACCAGGCGTCACATGGAGATGTGCGTCGGTGAAAACAGCTGATCAACCTCCGCTCTCGCTCCAGACGAGGATTGCAGACAAAGCTCCTCTGAAATCAACACTGCAGCAAAGTTTGACCTGTGAAAATAAAAATGTTTTTTCTGCTTTTACAAACTAGTAAAAACTTTAAGTGCACGGCGGACTTAGTTTTTCTTCCGTTCATGAGGCTTGTAAGTGAGTAATAATCAGGGCTGCTTGTGAATTCTGATGTGGGCTAATTGAGGCTTTTACCCTGTCACGCTCCTCCTGACTCTGGAAACCGTCTAAGTGCAAGAAATGGAAATGTAAAATGTCTGAAATGGAAAGAAAAAGAGAGAAGCCGTTAAGGAGGTGTGCGCCATTAGGGCAACTTTAAATCTGATTGCTGCGACTCAGAATCACAAGATCGTTGCCTTTACGAGCTCCGCTCTCTCCTGCACCTCTTATTCTGTTACCGTCCCCGTTCTGCCGAGCAGACTCTTCACTCTGACTCCTCTCAAAACTCCTTCCTCCTCCCAGACGGGAGCGGCTGACTTCCAGGCCGAGTCAGAGGCTGTCGGGCTTTTTATGGCCGGAAAGTAGGTCAGAGCGCCGGAGCGAGTTCTCCAGGTACGGAGCAGATAATGCGAGCGCTGCCGACCGTCCGTCCGCTCTCCGGGCTTCACCAGACGTCGAACGGACACGGCGATGCCGGACGTGGGACTGAGCACATACAATCGATGCAGCAGCGTTCACACCGACGCGGCGCCGCTTTCCCTCTGGGTGGGTTTCCGACCCGGCAGAGACGTCTCCGCCGCCTCGGGGTTAATTCTGGGTTACGCTGTTCAGGCTGGAGTTAGACATGCATTAAACCTCTGACATGAAAATCGATGTGACCTGCAGCTCAAACTGGACGCCGACATTATGTCGACATTCGAAGTTCACCTTTCAGGGTGTTTGAGAGTCTATGTACACGTAAATTTATAGCAAACTTCACTAAAAGTGAAAGCTGCAAACTACTGTAGGTTCACATATATTCATAGATAGATGATAAACTCCAGCTTATATGAAATAAATAAGTAGAAACCTAAAAGTGTAAGAATGTCAAGTTGACTTATGTGGCGCCGTTCATACACCATGCAATTCAATTAAAGGCAAAGAAATACATAACATGACTTTAAAATCTTAGAAACACAAGGCATCAAGAAAACAAAAGAGCATTAAAAAGGCAAAAGGCAATTAAAACAGGAGAAGAAATGAAGAAATTTAAGATGAAATAAAATGCTAATCCAAATATCCATATTATTGTTACACTAAATTCATTGGAATAGACGATTCCTAGAAAAAAATGATGGCCATAAAAACAGGTTAAGACCCCATTTACAGAGCGTTTCAAGTGAGAGCTCGTTGTTTTTGTTTTAAAAAAGATTCTCGTTTACATGGCAACACTTGGAAAACGATGTCCGTTGAACACAGAAATGGCAGGAAAGCTGGAAGCGATGTGGTTAGCATGTCGGGCCACTGCTGCCTGCTGTCGTTAGTTTGTGTTTAATGAAATCCTGCTCTCATAAAGAAGTGAAGATTCTACATGTTGAAATACCGATGCAACTTTCCTATAAAAGTCAAAAGACACACATCTCTGCCCTGAAATGCACTCCAAGCATAAAAGTGAAAAGTTGGCCTTTGAAGGACATTTCTAGGCTTTCTGTTCTTTGAGTCCATAACTTCAAACATCTGGCCTCAAGAAGACCGTTCTGAATCTTCTGGGTCATCAGTATTACCTGGATCTGCTTCACCGTGTCGTTAAATCTCCAAGTTACGTCTTGATCATGGATTTGTTTTGGGTTTTTTTTTTACTATCTTTCATGCAAGAAATGCACAGACAGAAACTCAAAAATTCATTATTCTATTATTCAGTATTTTTGTTGTCAGTCTTGTGGATAAAATGTAATAATTTATTTTCTACCGTATTAAAGCTAAAACTAAAATAACTATTCAGATTGGTGAGTATAAAACAGACAGCGGAAGGAATAAATGTATTTGGAAATAATAATTCCGCATTTGTACTTTTTAATTGTCTATTACAAATGCAGGAAGCCAAACCTTTGCAAATGGTATTATGTATTATAGGACATGCAAATTGTAGAGTACTGTAAGTAAATAAGTTGATTTTCAGTGGAATTTCCAGGCACTTCTCAGATCACAGGCATTTAATGGTATCCTGCTGTCCCACATATCGTTAGTGTTCAGACTTGTTATTGTGCTCAAAAAGATATGCCTCCTTATGAAAACCAGCTAATTGGCAACATTTTTAATTAAAGTTTATGAAACGTTAAGCCCAAAAGGCACAATTGTCCATTTATTTCTTGCGCGCAGACACACGCCGTCATGTTTCCGTCACTTTAGAGGACGTCGCATTAAGCTGCAGTCATTTCCCGGAGCTTTCCTCATGTAATGACTCTAATTAGCATCTACTTAATCCTAACCTTAAACCAAGTCCTGGCCCTCATGTTTGAGCATTCGAGATAGGGGGAGACTTGTATTCCATCCCCGACAGGGTGGCGAGTCCCTGTAGTGTGACTGAGCAAACAGATTTATGCCCCAATGTCATGCATCGCACAACCAGCGCGCACGCCGGCGGAGTGCAGATCAGTGGACTCCGCGGCGCGGCCGCCAGAGGCGAACACTCCGAGTGCGACAGAGGCAGAGGCCAACATGCCGGAGCTCATCAGGAGCACAGCTGATGCCTGCAGAGGAAAGGCACCGGGCACAAAGTGACAATTTAAGCAGATGAGGAGAGGAGAGTCGGAGGCACTCTACGGCTGATTAGTGAAGTGATGGCGGGCAGGGGGTGGGGGGTGGGGGGGGGGGCCTCAAGTGATGCAGCAAACAGGAAATCAGAGCGGATCAAGAGGCATGCGGGCAGATCGTGAAAAAAAAAATAAACAGACTACATTAAAGAGAAAAGTCACTGGCACCAGGTCGACTTTGGAAGGGTTCACTGTTTTATTTATTTGCACATGATAACAGTTATCAGAGACACTGAAAATGCAGCTTTTTGACTGAAGCTCTGACTCCGTCTCCATGGAAACAGGGGTAAAACAACTTTTAAAAAATACTCTGACTCCATCCAGACTGTCGTGACTCCCCCGTGGCGGTCCTGGCCTGTTTTCCGCCCTGGGCGCCCATCGTGACCTTTGTTGACATGGGGGTGAGGGAGACGCGCATCATGTTCCATACTACAAATGAATTTACTGTTCTTCCCTATGACCACAAGGGGGCGCAGGAAGCCGTTGGAGCCGTGCACGCTGTACCCCCCCCCCCCCCCCCCCCCCCCACATCGCCCATAGCAGAAACCGCCCTGTGACTCTCAGTCCCAACAACCAGCAGCGCCACCCGGTGGCCTGGCGTGCTAACTACACTGCTTTCAGTCTTTCTGTTGGACGTCGTTTTTGTAAACGTAAAACTTCTCTGATTCGAAAATGAAACTTGTAACATCGTGTGAATGGGGCTCCAGTGTGACCAGCAGGGTGAAATGCTTTGACATTGTCGTAGCAGTCAAAATGTGCTACGTAACCAAAGTTCAGTTGGGAATTCTCCTGGAATCTAATCGCTGGTGTTCTCTCTCTCTGTCTCTGCCGTAACTCCATCGTCTTCACCTTCAGTGCCAGTGAATAAAATTTTAATCTACTTGACCATCTTACGCCAATGTAATTAAAGCTACCAGGACCTAATTATTCTAATGCAAGCAGCCTGAGATAAACAGAGATGCTGTGTGATAATGCCGCGACTGCCTGTCAGTCAGGCTGCTCTCTGTCAGTCACCGCTGAAAATGAAACGTTGCCAGGTGTGTTCTGCACTGATCGTATCAGAGGAGAGAGTCGAGGACAGAAGCTGGCTCCAGTGAAACGGTCCCGGTGTGGCAAAAGAAAGACTTGTACCCGGTCTGCAGGACACAGTTTCAAGTGAAAACGTTTTGTTTTTGCATTTCATTCTGGTGTTTTCAAAACGTTTCAGTGCCTCCAAGCAAAGTTGTCGTTTCCATTTTCACTTGAAAACATGGATAAAGATAGGCATGCATGATGAATCCCCCAGTCTCTCTCACACTTGGCAGTTGCGCACACACTCAAAATTAATTTCTGGAAAAAAAAAAAAAAAAAAACCCTAAAGATCCAAAACGTGCTCTGGGACCCGTTGGCTTAAATTACCTGTCATTGCAGATAATGTCTTCCTTGTAATCCCTTTGTTCTGCAACTCTTGGATCCATTACTTTCTTAAAGTTTGGGGCGTGGATTTGGCGATGGTCTTTATTTCTGCTCAGCTCTTCCACTGCAGAGAGCATCCCATGACAAGCGCTCCTGAAGTGAATGCTAATGTGGATGAGCTGGCTCCGCTTGGCACCGGGGGCCCAAAACGCTCCAGGTGTTTGGAAAAAAAAAAAAAAAAAAAAAAACCTCTTTACTTCCACACCGTTAGAAAACATTTCGCTCACTCTCACTCGCTCAGCTTCTCCTTTGAAATCAGTTAATAAAACCCCAGTGAAGGCAGGAAATCCTCTTTAAGCCCCAAATGTTTGTTTCTTTCCGCAGTCAGATGAAGCTAATGAGTTTCCATCGACTCCTCGGAGGAGGAGGGGATGTTGCTGGTGACGCCGTCGTGCGCCCCGGTTAACCTTGATGCCTCGCAGCAGCAGCGAGCGGCGGACTTCGACTTGGCCGCTTTGTGTGACTGAACTGGAACGGCCGGTTCTGTGGAGCGTGTTGTGACGCTGGGCGGGAGCTGAAGTGGTTCCTTCACACGCTGTCGTCTTTTCTCCGGTACGCAGCGCCTCACGTGACTTTTCACTCAGAAGGTCTGCCTGGAATCGTGCCGGCAGGCCTGTTTCTGTTCTGTTCATCTTGAGGGACAAACTGTGCAGTTAGAGCACAAACAACAGGAGTTTTGTGAGCGCTGTGGGCGAGTGTTCACCCCACATGCTGTTTGGATGAATTATTGAAGCGTAAAAAGAACAGCGGTATTAAATGCCTGTTATTCTACTCATGGAAATGAACAGCCGTGTCTCTGGCGCTGCACTTTGTAGACGTTGGCCTTCCGGCCTTGTTATATCTGTCATTATCTGGCTGGAAATCCATTCTGCACACGGAGAGGAACTAATGTGACTTCCTAAACACAGCAGCGGCTAGAAAATGTGACGGTTTCAGCTCCTCTGAAAAACAAACGAGGAAGCGATCTTTACCAAGAATTCCCTGCAACTCAGTCATTTATGCAGCCGTTTCATGGTCTGCATGTATCCTCCTACAGGCTAGCGATGTCTGGTGTGTCATTCAATAATTAATTTATGGAGCGCGCTTTGATCTGGGATTAGTTTCTTTTTTTCTCTCGCTCTGCTATGTCTTATATTACATTTGTGCTTTACAGAACGTTTAATGCGTCGGTACGATGTGACTACAGGGACTGTTTGATTGTATAACACCACATCCTCCTGGCTTTTATTACATCTTACCCATCCGAGTTAGTCGGAGGGAGAAATAGATTAGCTAAACTTTCACACTGTTGGAGGAACATTCAGCGGAAACCCGGTGAGAGAGAGAGAGCAGCACTGAGGCGTTCCCGCGGAAAAGCCTGCTGTGAGTTTCCAGCCGTAAACAGGAGGATGAGGTGCAATCCGTTTCATTTGGAAGTGTGTATCTTCATCTCACGGAGGATTAACCAGACACGTGACGTCTCCAGCACACTTCCACACAGAGCACCGAGGTGTCAGCGTTCCAAAGCTGGAAAACACCTTACTTCAGCAATGACAGGAATCGTTCCTCGATGTATTCACGTTTCTGCATCCATCACCGACCTGCCAGTGAAATGCCGGTTGACCTCTGCAGAGCCTGGACTCGTGACTGTCCTGGTAGTGAAACCAACCATCAAACTCAACTACAGCCTCCGAGTCCCTCTCAGTCTTTACGGAAGATACTGGTACTTAAGCACCACTGAGGATTATTTCTTCCATCATCTATCTGTGCTTCGCAGCGAGGGAAGCTTAGAGCTTCAGCCAACTGCTCAAGATGAAAAAGAATCAACACTTCCTGTTCCTGTATTTGTCTGTCGCATAGATTAGAGATTCTATCGCACCATGCTGTGCCTTATCTCACCCCGACTTAATGTACCTTCACCCTCTTTACTCCACCCTGGAGTAAATTCAGAACCTCGCCTCTGTTAATCGATGCAGGAAACCACATCAGACCGTTCTGTACGCCACCCAAACCCACCTGGTCTTAACCCATCCTATCGCACCGCATCGTATCTCACCCCAACTTATCGCACCGTCACCATCTTTACTGTCAGACGCTCTCTCCTAACCCGTCCAGAGGCGACTCCACCCTGCCCTAACCTGATGTTACAGAGTCCTGCTGTAATGTAGCACGCTGTAAATTTCACTCTACTGTCTTTACTTCACCTGACCCTTCTCCTCCAAGCGACCTCCACTGCTCTGCTCACTTCTCTTTCTAATAACCACGTCCATATTCTAAACTTACCTGTAAAACACAAGAACATGCATTTACCTTTTATCGGTGTCATTTCGGCTGCCTGCTTTCTGTCACTGGGACTCATGGAAATTCTCCCAGTACCTTTAAAAACACTTTGATTTGCTCACAGACGGGCGTCGTTCAGCAGACTGTGTCATGTTGTGCTTTATTTCCTGGAGCTGCCTTCATAAATTCCATTACACATACTATCGCCCCTCGTGAAAGGCAAACATTTGGGACGACGCGCCGTTGGTTGAACTTCAAGGCTTCTGCGTTTGGAGGCGTTTGGAGAGTGACAGGATTATGGATGAACCATGCAAATAGAAACGAAAGCTTCTCTGGACTGAAGAGTTTTTAAAATGCAGCCTCCGCTTTAGGAGTCCTTGATGTCTGAGCTTCACAAAGCAACTGCAACCTTCTGCCTTGATGTTTGTCAAATATTTAGCGAGAGTAAAGTGCTCCATTACGCCATTCACACACTTCAGATTGGAGCACAATCGTCTCCCTCCTGCTGAAATCCAGATCAATGTCATGTAAATGCACTTCAGCGCCTTGTTATTGACTCTCTGATTTGGGGCTCATTCGTGTGAGTCTGAGCTCAACTGACTCATCAAGAACGTGCAATCACATTCCCAGGGGCCACCGGGGGGGAAATCTCTCAAAATTAACAGATGAAGGGGGGGAAATGAGCATATCTCTTCTCATAAATTAATTCCAATGAAAAATTGATGGGGGGTAGTTGTGAATTAGCTGGGATGAATTAATTTTTCTTTCCAAATGGGCTGCTGGTGAGAAACTTGATTGGTGTTAGAAAGCTTTAAGCAATTTAGGAAGCTCCCAACAAAATTTGCAATATTTTTTTAATTACCATTTTCATTTGGGCAACATATGTTTCGCTGCAGCTGCTTAAAGACGTTAGTATGTCATAATTTAATTAGCAGGTCTAATTAGCTTCATGTTCTCCTGGTGACGGCGATCTAATGAGCTGCTAGCTGCATGGGATTAAGCTCGCTCTAGTGCCGCAGTTTGGAGGAAAATGCAGGGAATGCCGAGCTGCAGGGAGGTTTGCTGTTTGTGCTCTCCTTAGCAACGAGGGCCAGGATGTTTCCAGTCTCTCAATTCCCAATCGAAAGGCAGCAAACAGCCCGAGGTGAGGCGCAGCTCCCTGTTTACACAATTAAAAAAAAAAAAAAAAAACACTTTCCAAGCAAAAGCGTGCACGATTCCTGACTGATATATGTATTTTATCTACGTTCAAAGTTCAAATATCTGCTCTCTTGAAGTGTCGTGCTTAAAACACACTTTGTTTTTCATTTTTGCTGCTTCCTAAATAACTTTTCGTGAGCCTGGATTACACAAGTTTCTGCTTCTCACACTGTAAAGTTTTATTCACAGTGAAAATATTATCAAGCATTTTGCTTGAGCCGCACTCCGGCGCCACATGGCAGCAAGTTTTCTGCTGGCAGCGCCGTCCTCTTCGCAGAAGTTGCTCAGTATTGACACCCAAGACGTGTGTGGGCTGAGTGGAGATAGAAATGTCATTAGCAAATATTTACCAAATGAAACATGCCGACCCTCATAAACGATCCAAACAGGCCTCGGGCGCCGACGCTCTGACAACACGTATTAATTCTCCTGCTTGTATTAAAATTGAATATGTGAGTAGATGGTGTATTATAAAAGTTTGAAATACTGAGGTTTCATTTATTGGCTCATCAGCCAAATCAATTTCAAGGCACATAATAAATGAGTCTGCTGAGAGCGAAGTGGCTGTTCTTACACCAGAAATACCAACAGAATGAACGATCACGGCTTCAGGAATGATGAGAAGACATTAATAAACTCCAGTTGGAGGTGCAGCGCGAATGGAAATTACAATAAATAAATAAAAAGAGACTATGTCAGGAAAGAAGCTGTTTTTACTCGATCGGTGAAACTTTGAACGGTGTGTTCACACAAGTTAGTGAGACGTTAGAGTTCACACCTCACTCCGCACAAACTGGCACGGCGGCATTTTCCCATGAGCACCGTTGCTCACTTCTTTCGTCGCAACTTTTCACAGCTCCTTGAAACATATTTTCCTTTTCTGCAACATCGCTTCACTTCTTCTTCTTCTTTTTTGTAGAGTTTGATTTATTGCACATAAGTGTTTTTTGTTGCAGTGATTGAACCCTTTTTTTATTAGACGTTGACTAAACACGACATATGAATCTGCGTTCTTATAAAATGTTGATCGTAGCCAGACAAAGATGGCTGTCGTACAGGAATTCCAGGAACCGGGAAAGTTTAAAGAGAAGACAGGAAAGCGTTTCAGCGCCGTCTCCATGGAAACGGGGCAAACAATTTCCTGACAGCCCATGCGGACGTCGTATTGAAAATGTACTTGTGTCAATGCGAAACTTTTACGAACAATACATCATTTGAAACGAGGTGAAAACAGAAGAGACAGGAGAAGAAGACGTGCTTCAGCAGAGGCCCACCGGGCGAACAACGTAAAAACTGAAACAATCCAGAAACTTCACAAGACATGCAGAACGAATCCATGAATAATTAATCACAAAGCACGGACATGACAAGCAGGAACACCAGAGTCATCAACAATAAATATTAAATCACTGTACAGAAACACAAGGAAGCATAAGTGGAAGACATGGGAATAACAGCAGTCTCAGAACATAACACAGTGAACCCAAAAAGATGTGAATTCCCCCAAAGCATCTGTATTTCTTTCACGAAGGCAGCAGACAGACTCCTGTTTGTTGTATTTATTATCTTACACATTATTACATGATCTCATTTGGTGAAAATCTCTTTAACACCATCACTTAATCCAACAATTTCCAGATTTCTGCTGCTCTTGCCAAACTGTCTCGCTTATGCTGCGTGTAAACTGCACAAACCTCCCTTATATACAACCACAGGCAATTATTCCAGAGATGAAAACCCCACCTGCAAACCCCGAGAGGCAGAAGGTCAGAGTAAATGAGAAGCTGCGGGAGGAAAGTCAAAGAGGGGGGAGATTTTTCTCTGAAGTTGGAAAGGACCGAGCCAAAGATAAAAGGATAAATGTCCTCCTGAGAAAATACATCAGCCCGAGTCGTCTCAGTTCATTCAAGTGTCGAAGCTCTCTATCAGCCGTGGCAGCTCTGACCCTTCTCCAGCAGGGGCCAAGGAAGAAAGTTGGGTGGTGCGATTATAAAAACCACACAGTCAGGAGAAAGGAGCGTCTCCACTTCTCTCCATACTGTCACTTTCTTTTACCGTTTTGCCTGTTTCCCAACTCCAAATGAAATACAGCACACCAGTGTTTGTGTTAATGATGATAGAAAGTGGTGATCTTGCAGCCAGCCGCTCACACACACACACACACACACACACACACACACACACACACACACGCACACACACTGTCCTGCTCGGCCTGACTCACTGCCTCCTCCGGATCCTGAACGGCGAGCTGTGCCTGAAGACATGATGATTCCCACTCAGTCCATTCAGCAGAAGACGCTTCTCTCCCGAGCCTGTGTGGCAGGAATATTTCAACATTCAAATTGGAGGCAGGGTTTTCTGTCGCGTTTGCCAGTTTCTTGCTAATGGCTGGTTTTGTTTTCTCTTCCTGCTTTAACAGAGACTCTGTAGTCCTGCAATCATTTTCTATTGAAGCCATGTTCAAAATAAAACATTATTTCTTTTAGCTTGCATTATTTTAAACATTAGGCCAGCCATGCCTCAACTGAAAAAAAAAAAAAAAAAGAAAAGAAAAGAAAAAAAAAAGGATGTGAGATACGAAATTAAGATTAAGAGATTACGAAATTTCGGTCAGCAAAGTTATCTTTTCATGAACAAATGAGTTTTATTCGAACAGCATGTTGAAATGCAGCGAGGAGAATGATAAACATAAACATGTAAAATGTATTTTTAACGAATACAACTCGCTACATAACTGAGTCTACCTCTTAAGAACCCAAAACAGCTTGTTGCTCCAGCTGGGCCTCATTAATTATGAAGTCTGAACAATTTCTAAAGGCCATGTTTTTTGTTATCAAGGGTACAGAGATGTTCAGCCAGAGGTGCAAACAGGAAGCGAACATGGACCAGAGTTCACTGGTACGGTTCTCATAGCCTACTGGGAACAGCTGGAGCGACATTCAGACCCTTTCAAGTGAATTCCTCTTCTTTTATTCACAGTATGCAGTATGTACTCGTATGATGCACTGATACCGATCTCCCATAATGATATTGTGGTTGTGGCTGATAATCGACATTTACCGATATCGATACTGGTATAAAAACAAGGTTCTATGATGATTTTCTAGAATGAAAACACTGAATATGAAAGTCATTTATTTTTTTTATATTCCAAAACTTCAAATGCAAAATACAAAAGAAATGTTATTAAAAGACAGCATTAGCATTAGGCGACAAGTATCAGAACCATAACTGAACTAGAAGTTGTTTTTACACATCACCTAACTTAAAGCAGCTCTGACCCGCACACATAACGGTAGTCAGACAGAAATAGATATCGAGTGGTAGTATCGGACCACTTTTACTTATCGGACCAATAATTATATGTTTATTAAAATGAGCGATATTGGCTGATTCCAGTTCCAGTTTGCATCCCCAAGATGTACTATGCTCATTTTGTCAGGGTTGTGTCTCTGTGGTGCACCAGGTTATTCAAAAAAGGTTATTCAAACCCCCGTCTTGGTCGTTCATGCGTCTTAGTTGAAGCAGCACAGTGAAGGCGCTGCTAATGGCGAGCGAGTCGCTCACAGGACAGCAGTCAGTCAATGAGTGTGTGAAGATACGGGAAAGTGAGTGATCATGTAAAGTACATTGATTCTGCTGAAGTGGTAAAATTTGCTTTCTAGGTGAAGTTCATCCATCCATCGATCTTCTGTATCCGCCAGGTTCACCTGACACTGATCGGGATCAATGACATTCAGACACTTACAGCCAATTAAGGGGCACAAACTCACCTGGCTGTCATGTCTTTAGAGCGGAGGAGGAAGGCAGAGAAAGCCAGATCACACACAGGGGAACATGAAGACCCCAGACAGGAAGGTCCGGAATCGAACCGGGTCACTCCAGCGAACCACGGCACCGTGGCAGGAATAGCCTACGTTCAGTTTCTGTGCAACTTTCCCACCGCACCTTGTCTTGATTTATGTGAATTACCACGGATGAGAGGGCCGTGTGGTTTGTCCATCTGTCTGATCCATCTGCCAGTGATTAGATTTTAAAAGAGAAAACGGCGTCTCGTCTGTCAACAAACAAGCAAATTGGCTGCAGAGCTGTAAAGCAGGTGATATTGATGTGTTCACAGCTTAAAGTAGCGATCCATCTGCAGAGCTACTGTCGGCACGGTGTAGACCTGATCTATTGAACATTTGCAAGTATGAAAATACATGAAAGGACATTAGGAGGCTAAAAAAATCACGTTCTTCATCCATTTAACCAGGTTCCATTCATTAATATGGACCAAATGACACCAAATACCAGAATGAGTTTAATCTAAAAGATTAATGAACATGATTAATGAGCAACTGATTCAGTTTTTTATACAGGTGTGAATTGGCTCAGCTTTCACATGTGATGCTGTAGTTTTTGTTAGGAGAGGCATTTCTTTAGCTGGCTCACCACAACTTTGATCTGTTGACTTTATTATAAGATTAAGATATTATAAGATTATAAGACTCTTTCGCTCTCACAGCGTTTTGTCTTATTTTAGTTCTTTTTTTCTTTCAGATTTGACTTTCTGACAAACCATCTCCCCTGTTGCTTTTCAGTTTTTTCTCTCATGTTCAGACATGATGACAACCTGCTCCATCCACAGGCCCAGCTTCTCCGTCCAGTCTCTCCATTGCTTTGCTCCACCTGCCCATGGTGCCCATGGGGCAGAATCAGCGTCTCAGAAAAGTTGTATTTTCTATCGTTTTACATAGAAATCCAGTCAGAGTGTTTCCAATAAGTAGTGTCTTCAGTGGCTCCAAATGCTGTTGTGGTGGAAACAAGGTCTCAGCGAATCAAACTGAGTCAAAATAATATATAGGGTTTTTTTTCAAGCACTAAGCTTGAATAATAAGTTGAAGGCCGCAAGACAAAACGGTTGCACAGATTTACTGCAGTTCTCATTTTTAGATTAAAAACTTCCAGCTTGTCTTGAAATGTCAGAACCAATAGATGAACCCTCACTAAATCACAATTCAATGGAAATTTACTACTCGGTGTGAGATACAATTTGTGTTGTTCCTGTGAGTTTAGACTTGGATTTTAAAATAGATTTATTGATTTTTTTGGTGTCTGGTCTGCTGCTGAAGTAACTTTATTGACTTTGCTGGAGAGATTAATGCTATTCCAGCCTGCAGCAGAGGGCATTAGAATATGTTGACTAAAGGTTCGGTATCTCCCGTCTCTCCTTCGCTCCATGAGCACAAATTAAAAATGTATTCCGCATTTTAAAGGCTGGCCAATGTCCATCCTCAAAGAGTCCACAAAGTTGACAACGCTGTGAAGTATTAAAAAATATATAAAAAGCCAACAACTTGTGAACTTCACTCGTGGGCTGTGACCATGGGAAAAAGATTTCAGGACAAGGATTCACTCTCCAGGGACAGACTACACACACGGCTCGCACTTCAAAGTATCGCAAAAGAAATAAAACATGAGGCATGTGAATTTGAACTCGTGTTCTTTTGGTGTATCACCCATTCCATTAATCTTCACTCCTGAGAATTCCCCCATTTTATTCATGCATACATGTATATATGTATGTACGTATATGCGCGGGAATTCAGATTACGACCTAAATCCTGATAATAAAGTTCCATTTAAGTGTTCTCCTGACCCACGCCGCGGCTCCAGCTGCTGTAGGTCCGGTGAGATCAGAGCGCTGATATTCATGTACAGCGAGCGCAGTCATTAAAAATCCACCTGTATTATACATTCTCCAGCCCATCAGTCATCCGCTACACATGTATAATTTATCGGGGAAATTACATTTCCATCGTCACATCAAAACGGTGCGAGCGGGAACCTTTCATCTCACTGCTGCAGTCTTTATTTTTCCTCACATGATATAATCACTTTAGTTAATGGGTAGGCTATGTACTTGTATATATATATTGCAGAAAACTGCTGCTTTCACTGGCAGTGTTCTCTCAGTCTCGGACCCGAAGCGGCAGCCGAATATCCAGACCTGCTGTGACGCAGAGCGGCGTCCAGATGGCTGCTGCATCCGTCTGAAACATCCAAAATCTGTGTGACTGGAAAGAATTCACCGGCTGCTTTGTGTGTGTGTGTGTGTGTGTGTGTGTGTGTGTGTGTGTGTGTGTGTGTGTGTGTGTGTGTGTGTGTGTGTGTGTGTGTGTGTGTGTGTGTCCGTGCTAATCAAGGACAGTTGTGATCAGAGTGGAAATAAAGCTGCTGCAGTCAACACATTTTAGAGAAAATCACACGATTAACGGGGCAGTTTCTCCAACCTGTCTGGATTAAAACATCCAGAAGTCACTTTCATTTTTTATCATAGTCAATCCTCCCTTAATGTGATTAGTGAAATAACTTGTTTTCTGGAAAAATAAAGAACAGACGACATTTGTGATGCTCGAACATCAGGATTTAAGCTTTCAAAAAGAAGGGAAGAGTCTGCCACAAATATGTGCTGAACAAGTAAAAATACTCTGATGTTACTCGTCAAATTAAACAGGAGAAGAAGAATATATAAGAATCTTTTTATTCATTTCAGCAGGAGTTCAACACCACCCAAAGGAATTATAAGACAGATAGCATAATTTCATCAACCACCTTGATCAGATAATCATTTCAAATCGTGGTTCAGGAGATATAATCTTTCCACTTTCGGTTTGTAATTTAAAAAAAAAAAATATTTAATGTGAGAATGAACTTCGGCACATGGCAAACAGTTCTCCTTATTTCAGAGCTTCAAATGTCCGGATTGGAAATTTGTCAAGAATCTAAGGGCCCGTTTACACAATGTTTCAAACTAAATTCCATCGTTTTTGTGTTTTCACTTCAGAAAGATTAACCAGCAAATCGATGAAATCGATGTGTGAAAAGGGCAGGATATCAGACTGCTGTGGTGCTGGTGCGCAGCAGCAGCATTTCAGAAACGATGCGTTTTGGAAAAGTTCCTAAAAAGCACTTTTTCACTTGTTGGACTTCAGATGTCTTCCTGTTTCAGTAAATCTGATTCAAGAGTGAATTATCCTCGTCGGACTCTTCACAGACCTGTTAATGATCCGACCATCCGTCTCCTCCCGCCTCTTTATCCCAGTTCAGGACGCGGGGCCTTGGAGTCCCGCCAGCCGACGACGGTCAAAGGGCTGAAAACACAATAATCCATCACAGACACACACTTACACACACCGTGTCGAGGCACACAGTTAAATAACCCGATTCATCGAAAACACTCGTCAGCGGGCTGTGGATGTGACCTGGAACGCAGACGGATAACATGCAAACCCCACAAAGAAATGTGTTAAATTAGATGGAACAAACACTTATTTATCAGCGCCTTGTGTGAATTAGACATCTGAGGCTCCAGTTTCTGAAAGCAGTTGGACTTTAGTAAAGTGTTTGGGTCGTCACAGTCGCACAGATAAAACTTTAGTGAAGATTTGATTGATTCTGCCTTTAAGAGAGCAGAAATCATTACAGCCGTCGAGTGTGGATGCCGCCTGGCGTTTGCAGAAGATCTCCCATTTCCATTAGCGTTCTGTCACGTCTGATCGAATCACCATTTGGGCAACAGGCAAATATGTCAGCTTTGACAATAAAATCAGCAGATGAAACCTGTGATAATGTACCAGGAGTGACACCGACTGCATTCACACTGTCACATCCCATTTTTATTGTTTTTTTTTTTTCTCGCGGGCGTTTGAAACTGACCTTACAATCTATTGTTAGATTCCCCCTCTTCATCCTCGCAGCTGTGACCGATCTTCATTAGAAAACACACTCTGGGACGTAATAAGGTTTGTTGGGAGCGACAGTGACAGTGATTCATTTGTAAGCTGCTAAAATCTCCCAGCAGTCATGGGAAACCTGCCTTGGTGAATGGAGCCCCGCTCGGGTGTGAGTGTGTGTGTGTGTGTGTGTGTGTGTGTGTGTGTGTTTTTACTTTTGCTCTGCCCTAGTTCTTGCTCAAGAGCTCATTAAATAAGATCTGGTGCTATAGCTGGAAATAGAAAATGGGGAGGGGGAATGAAACAATAATCACGTATTTAGCCGTGTAAATCTCATTGCCGTTGGGAGTTCTGGCAGATGGCCGCAGAGTGTGTGTGTGTATGTGTGTGTGTAAATGATGGGCGCTTCATAATAGGTACATCTGAAAAACCTTTAGTTTACCCGACATCATTATGTGCCTCTGAAGGCAAACATGATTTGGGTCTTAGGCAGAAGAACATCAAAGTACCAAGGCTCCACGCTGACATTGGCCTCCAAATAGCACACACACACACACACACACACACACACACACACACACACACACACACACACACACACACACACACACGTATTCAGTCTTCAAACACCAGACCCAAGTGACTGCAATTGGTCACGCATAATAAAAACCGTAATGGTCAAGTAGAGGCTGTAATGACTCTAATGTCACAATTTACTCCCTTTAATAGAAAATTTGCCCTATCTTACATTGAAAAAAAAAGAAAACTTTAATTTCAGGCTCGTGAAATGAAACAATCAACTTTAAGCGAACTATATTCAGGAATTTTCTAAAAGAACCATAAAGACATTTACATTAACGAAGCCCGTCAGCTTTGGTGTGAATGTTCAGTCTGTTGTCCTTCACTGACACACACACACACACACACACACACACACACACACACACACACACACACACACACACACACACACACACACACACACACACACACACACACACACACACACACACACACACACACACACACACACACACACACACGTGAAAGCTGATCTCAGCTGACTGGTGAGGCACAGATTGGATCTTTGTTTGGCAGCAGTTAACAGGTTGTTTCAGATCTCACAGACCAGAATGGAATATTAATAGATTGGAATATTAAAACATCAAATGACTTAAAAATGAAATTTGTATAAGTAAATATGTACAAAGATATATTAATACTTACAAGGCAAATGGTGAACAAATATATGCACAGAGAAGGGCTTGACAGTGAAAAACTACTCAGACAGAAATATCTCTGGCCTCAGTTGGTCCCTGTTAACTAACCAGCCGGTCATTCCAATAAAAAAAAAGATTCACTTACTATGAAATCCGAAAAACAGGCTCAGCCTCAGCCGAACGTACATCACTGAGGCTGATCTTTCAACAGTATGCACTGAACCTCATCTGACAGAGGTACAAATTAGCCTTAACATGTTTTCCTTCATCGTTACAGAAAGTCAGACGTGTGTTCCAGATCACACAAAGTAAAAGTTAGTCATGCAATATGACTCACAAAAATCTGAAAATGCTCACGGTTGCAACAGTTTTTGAAAGCATTTGAGAAGCAGTTGGAAATTTGCTAAATGTTTTAAGGAGATGCTGCAGTGAGAGGCTCGCCACAACTTTTATTTGTCAACTTTTTCGGAAGACAGTTGCTGCTTTGTACTTCACACTTTAACTTTTCTCACCTTTCTTTCATTCTTTGTCCTTTCCCAATTCATATTGTTTTAATGCTGATATTCAAAAACTTTCTCCACCAACATGTATTTTTTCTGCATTTTTTTTTTTTTTATCAATTCCTCCATATTAATGAAAACAGAACTGATACTGTTTCCAGCTGATGGATGTGGATCTAAAGCATGCAAAATCCTCATTTCAACACTTCTGTTTGCAGTTCGTGGTGCAATTCTTACTAGATTATCCACACAGCATGAGCAAAGAAAAAGTGTAATATATTCCTGTAGGCTTGCAATTTAGCACACTTCATGCAGAACCTTAGTAAATTGGGCCCAATATGTGAGCAAAAAATCTTAACTCCAGAGGTTGGTTTGGTCCCTGGGTGGGAAAAAAATTACACAAGCAGGTCACAGTCGTAGATGTCAGCAGTGATAGAGGCATATCGTTTCATGGCTAACGGCAGGCTGCAGCGTGGCCACAGCATCAAAGTTCAATCCAGAGGGATAAACTGCGATCCCCGCCACTGAATATCAGCACTCTCATCTAATTGGACTTAGGACTCCTCGAGCCACAGGGTCAGGGGAACGCGCAGTCCATTACGTTTCTCCAGCTGCTCATCGACCGAGACCGGCTGGGTCTTCAGGCGATGCCTGTATCGACGACCACAGACGGAGGGTGGCCATGGGCCGGATCCAGACCAGTCTGTCCATGAAGATGAAGATTCAGGCCATTATGGATGGATGGATAGATGGATGGATGGAAGGATGGATGGATGCCCAAGCATTTTCAAAAGTTGTATTTTAGCCTCTCAGCACCATCATTGTGCAAACAAGCCTCAGCTAGCAAGCCTGAACGCTGGGTTCTTGTTAAAATCTTGTTTCATACAAATAGTCATGAAGACATTTCTGACAGTAACAAGGCAGCTGTCTCCAAATCAAACCCGAAGCAGAAAACAGAAGTCATTTTACTTACACTAAAGCTGTACCCCACTCTAGCTTTCCATTGAGAATGTATTATTTGATGCCTTTGTTTGATTTAAGTCATCACATAGCAGACTTTTGACCTGTGGGTGAGCCTGTGCTTAATCAGCGCTCTTGCCTCAGTATTTACCTTTCTGTGCATCGGTTTTCCTCTGGTTTCCCCTCACATTCTAAACACCCATCTTTAGCATTGATTGGTGACTGATGGCCAGCAGGCGTCAATGTGAGCGTGTGTCTCTGTTTGTCCTGTGATGGATTATTGACCTGTCCACTTTGTAGGAATCGTGTCCAGCTTCCCAGTGCAAGTGGTACAGACCACACAGTCGGTTTGTGGAGGTCAACATGAAGTCTGTCAGTCAAACAATACCTCGTGTTAAATCGTGGCTTTAATCTGCTTCTAATCAGACTCACCAGAAAGTGGAGCCTCAGTTGATTTAGCAGAACTGTCGAGTGTGAAGTGGTGAGAAACCGAAGTGCTTCAGGCTGCTATATCACACAGATAACAGAACAAGAGCAGTTCTATAACGATCACTTCCCATTATCGGCTGTGTCTTTGTGAGCTTTTAGTGAATCACGCAGGGCAGCTCCCCAATTGTTCATTTTGTTTTTCGGTGCAGGTTAAGTAAAAACAGTGAAATATGTTAATTGGTGAGCTTCAAAGGTGCTGGCAGAGGGATTACTGTTAGCGCTGCATAGCTCGGGTTGCTGTTTCCAGCCTTTATGCTGCAGTTAAGCTGCTTCTGGCTGTAGCCTCACATTTTCCAGACAGATGTAAGCGGTGTCAGTCTTCTGTAACATTTTGCAAAAAAGGCAGATACTCATTTCTCCTCAAATGCAAAGTACATCCTTTAAAGTGTGGAGTTTGGAGGCCCGGGCTTCTTTACTCTGCTACTTATTTTGATCTTCTTCCTGAACTCTTGTGGCTGTTTTTCACAAGACTTTGTTTCCTTTCCTGTGTCATCTTCTTTACCCACACTTGTGTGCAGATTAGAGGAAAACAAATACGTAGTCACAACAAATGTTTTGGGCGTTGTGTTTAGTGTGACTGTACGGTGTGTGTGTGTGTGTGTGTGTGTGTGTGTGTACTGACGGCCCGTCTGTGTTTGCTCTGCAGCTGGGAGGATGTGGCATCCTGGGGGTGGGCGTGTGGCTCTCGGTGACCCAGGGGAACTTCGCCACCCTGTCATCATCCCTCCCCTCCCTGTCGGCGGCCAACCTGCTCATCGCGGTGGGAACCATCATCATGGTGATCGGCTGCCTGGGCTGCGTGGGAGCCGTCAAAGAGAGCCGCCCCCTGCTGCTGACGGTAAGTCACACCAAGAAAACCGACACTTCTTTGCATTTTCCTCACTTCCAGACCTGGATAGATCAGAGAGGTCATTATCATGGTCAAACAGTGTGTCTTTTGTGATAAAACATGTGATTTTTAGCTTAAAATCACAATTTTTGCAGCTTCCGGCATACTAATTCGGTGAATATAGCAAACAAATGCCAGAAACTTGTCTTTATCTTTAAAGGTATTGTTGAGAAAAGATTGATGCCTTCCCATATAAATATATATCTATAAACTCAAGGCACGTCACGAGGCGTTATTATAGTTATAGTGACAGTTTCATTTTGCACCAGAGCACAGCAGAGGTAGACGAGGCCTGCATTCCCTATTCCTCATGAAATACTGTGGAAAATGGGAAAATCAAAGGTTTCATGGAGGTTAAGACAACAGCAACCATGAAAAAACACTTCCACCCCAGGAACAGAGAAAAGTTGAAAAGTTACGTAGTGTTTCGACTTTTGGGACAGAGCTGTGTTGATGTGAACGTTTTTGGATCAGTTTGTTGTTGAATTATGAAGGATATTCATGGGGAATAACACTTGTAAATCTTCATAGTGGTTCTCAGTCTCACCTCACAGTGAGTAAGCTGTGGGTTAAATTCTTGACAGAAAACTTTTGTGGTGTTTTAGGTTTTCATTTACACAGCAATGTCACTCAGAGTCACTGAGAACTAAACTTTTTAAAAACAGCTCCTAAGGTGTAATTTTTCTAAAAAATTCTGTCTGTCTGGAAATGTGTCAAAAAAGAAATTTTCTGGAATGCCGTCATGAATGACCTGAATACGACAGGGATTCATTCATCTGATGGATGCGATTTTTTTCTGTTCACTCTTGGATTAAGCAGCATTTCTACAATAAAGTAGAGTAAATACGTTAACTCCATCATCTGCATCAGATACATGTTATTTCTGACAAGCAAGCAGTACTGACAATGGAGAAAGACAGTTTGAAGAAACTCAGAAGTTTATAGTGTCCTGTTCTCTTTGTGCATTTGTGTTTTTATTACATGAAAACAGCTCCCACTAGTGGCCATGTTGGAAATGACATTGTGTTCAGCACTCATACTGTTTCCGTGTATACAGACTTCGCTTTGAAAACTCAAAAATGTTGCGCTTTCACTTGAAACGTCTTCGAAACAGGAATGTAAACGTGTGTGATTGTCCCTCTGGTGAACACAAGCTGCTGGTAACGGTATCGTTTTAGCATATTTGTTTCAAAAAGTTGCGCTTCCAGACAGCAACATTTAGATTATAATGGCTGAACAAACAGAAATGTCCAAGATGCTGCTGTTCCTCCGCCAGGCCTGCTGGTTGGAGGTGAGTTTCTGTAACGCCAGACGTGCTCAGAGTGCAGTCCAGCCTCCCTCAGGAGCTGATGCCTGTAAACAAGCCGCCCCAGATGACGGTGGCCAGAATATGAATTCACAGTTGGAGAAGCGCCGTCAGATTCAAAATGTTGGGGAAAAAACAAAGATTTAAGATGTATAACATGGAGAGCATTTTGCAGTTCACCATAGTGCACAAGTGCAAAAGAGACCAAAGTAGAATAATGTCAAAAAAATTGCACTCCAGAAGTCATTTTCAAGTTTTCAGAGATTCCCAACAAAAACCCCTTTTTCAAAACACGGTCACATTAGCGGGGCCTCTGGCTGGACTGCTGACCTGTCAGGACTTGTGCTGCCCTTCGTCAGTCAGCTGGGAACCGATCCAGACCTCCGCGACCCTCATTTGGAAGATGGATGGTTGAATAAGCTTTTACACCCCCGAACAGGTTGCTCTTGTGTTTTTTTGCTTCTTGTCTCTATCAATGAGCAAACTGACGCTGCTGTGATTCGGCGGGTCTCCGTCTCGTGTGTGAAGCTTGTGCATTTGGCGTCGTGAACAGCTGCTGTCTGGGCGGGCTTCGGCGGGGAAAATAGCTCGTGTACAAGAAGCAATTCATTTCACATTTGTGGTTTGTTTGAAGCAGAACCACACTTATGAGTTGCAATCATCACCCAGGCTTTATAGACAAACAAATATTGAACAGCTCTGACAGAAACAAATTAATGCAAGAAGCACTTTGAGTAATTACATTTGGTTGGTGCTGGTTAATGTGTCTTTAGGGATGCGGGATATGTATAAATCTGGCAGTGCAGGTCTGTGAGGTCTGCTAAGAGCTGAGACGGCTTTTTCCCCATCATGTATTCACCTGTTTACACACACTCTGCCCATCCTCTGACTGCATGACCAGTCACACACACTGGTGGCTTTCCACTGCTTGAGTTGTGCCGTACATTTTAAAAACCTTTGCGTACAGAACCAATTGGAATAGAATCGAATGTCTCCATGGGTAACAAACAGCTCTGCCTGGACAAAAAAAGAAAACATCGAAGCAATAAGTATGCAAACCCAGACTATACATTTCGTGCGTGACACATTCATATTCGGTTCAATTTTTATTTGTACGGCGCCTTTTGTGGCTTCGCCATTCCTCGGCGCTTCACATCCACATGAAATCTAGAGAAAGGAAAACCCAACAATTGTCATGTGCATGCAAATGAAGGGAAATGCTCCTCCTTCTACCAGGAATCAAGTCGACACACATCCTGACTCATTTACATGGCGTGGGATTCACGGAGGAAGGAGGCAGAGATCAGGAACTTCTGGTCACATTAGTGGCTCCTTGATGTGTCCAACTAACTATCCTCCAAGTCATTTATCAAGGGGAAAAAAAAAAAAAACAACAACAAACGATAAACTACAAACTTACAGCTTTTGGCAAACTAAACAGATGAGAATGATATAATGGAGGTAATGAAGATGCACTCACAACAACAGCCAAAAATAATTCCTTCTGTTTTTTTTTTAACTGACAAATGAGTGAATTAGCATTAATTAGCTTCACCTGGCTCCTCTCTCACACAGAACTGATGGCCATAACAATATTGTGACACGGTTAAAGATGTAAATAATGACCTGCCAGCAGCTTGTTAAGGCAATTAAAAAAAACTGTTGTCCAGGTTCCAACTTCATTTGTACCCATGGCCTGTGGTGCTCTGTGTATAAACAGCTCGCGACGCCTCAGTATTATCATATATACTGCTGTGATATTAGACGCACGGCTGAATCGCAGCAGCTACAGTATAATATAGTTCAGACATATCACATCCAGGTCCAGTAATGAGAGTAACGGCGTGAAAATAAACAGCGTTACTAACGGAGTTGCTGCTTTCAGTAGGACCGGTCTAATTCCTTTTCCCAGCGTTTACCACACCGTTATGGTTACTGTCAACAATATGACGTGCGGTCCCATTACTATAATTCCCCGCTTTCAGCTGGATTTTCATCCGCCGGAGTCCATCTGGAGTTTGTGTTCAGGAAGAAGGACTTGCCCAGCACTGATCACGTTCATCTGGTTTGTACAGTCATACAGTGGCTAAAACTCTCGCCTCATCAGCATTTTGTAGTCTCAAAGCATGTGATGAGTCTAAATGTTTTCCCTTTGCATTGAAGCGTTTCGTCCAGGCTCTCCAGTTTTTTCTCACGTTACAAAAACCTGCATGGGAGGTTGATCAATGAGTCTAAATTGGCGGTAGGTGTGAATTCCTTCGTTTGCCCTGTGATTGACTGGAAACTTCCCCCCAGAGTTCTTCCACCCAACCCTGACCTGGAGGAAGCAATTGAGAAGACGAATGCATACAACCACACTGCAAACAATAAGGAACTTATTTCCTTTTTCCATCACCAGAAATGAATTTCCTGCAACCTTTTATGAAATAGTCAGGCTCCCAGCTCCTTTCTGGAGGTAGTGAAGCCTCAAATGTTGAAACAAATACGTTCCCTTGCTGTGCTGTTGGAAGGAAACTTTGACTATACTGCGGGTAAAATGTTGGCTGCATTTCAGTGTTTTTGATCAAATAGAGAAACCATGATCACCAATCAGTCAATTAATTGATCAGTGGTTCAGCTGGTCGTTCAAGAAGCCACATTTCACCATTTAAACATAGTGACAATAATAAAAATTCATACAGTCAAAACCGTCATGAGATTATACACAATAGTCAAAGTATTCATCTCTCTTGTGTCTCAGAATTGTATTAAATTTCCACAGGATCTTGAGTTGTGACAGTCTCCAGTGTTTCTGTCGCTGTGCGCTGCTATAAAATGCAAAGTACAGCCATGTTGTTTAGGAGCGGCGTGCAATTTTCTGGTTGTCATTCCGCCTCCTGCTTCATTACTTTCACCTCAGGGGGAGATACACTGCGTCTCCAGCGTACACTGTGATTGAAGCGACTTAACCAGCATAACACAGAAAACACACCAAATGGATGTTTGTTAAGATCGGAGCGTTTCTCACACAGAGTGGAACTCACATGATTACACACTCACACTGCTGCCCTCACACCAAGCACTGCATTCACACAGAATTATGGATTTCTTGTACTTCTTAAATAAAATATTCCATTTTTAATGGCTGATCAAGCAAGTGAGATTCATAACAGTCTTGGATTTAATTTCCTCTTCATGAAATTTATTAAATAGTTTTACTACAACATGAAGTTTAAAAATCTTGGGTTTTGATACCATGTAATCTATTTGACATTCAATGTATTATTCTTCATTTGATTAAATTTGGCCCCATTTCAACAACTTGAACAGTGAAATGAAAACACTGCTTGTGTATAGAATAAGGACATTCATTGTGATTTTGATTAATTTTGGATGCATAGAGAATCGGTTTATGTAGAAATCTGTACAACATCCCAACCGAGTCCATGGAAATGTGTTCTGTGTTTGTATTGAAAAAACTGACTCTGCTCACTCCTCCTGGAAAACGATCCTCAGAGCAGATGGACGACATGATAGAAGGTTTGTTGTCGGGGACAGAGATCCGACTGGAATCCGAGCCAGAACCCCCGTCGCCATGATCCTCCTCGATATAGTTCAGTGTTTGGGAGTGTTTATAGCAGCTTCCCGGTCCTCGGCAGAACAGCAGTTTGTTTGTTTTAGGGCGTAGCAGCTGCTCTTGTCATGTTGAAGCATCAACAGCACGGCCGTAGTCACAGGACAGGAAGGAGGTGCCGCACGTGACGCCGTCCACCCTTCAGCAGGTGTCGCGCCAAACAGAAATCCCTAAATCAGCGCCAGACACTGCAGCAAATTCCGATCACGCTTTTGATCCTCGCAAAATACGTTTGACTCCTGCGCGCCCGCCACTTCAATAACAACCATTTCGAATTCATCAAAAGCAACAAGCGCCCTGCAGCTGCTAATAGCTTCAAAGGACACCTTAAAAGCACAAATATCAGCAGTGAATTAGGGATTGGATCCTCAAAATCATAATGTGGTGCAGCTTCTATGAATAAAGCTGGAGTGGCGTCAGAGGTAAAACTCTGACGGTGCTGAAAACTACACGTTTGCAGAGTATTGTTTTCTGCTTGTTTGTGGTTTCTGTACAAACCAACAGCAGCCACTAGTGGCCCGACATCAACACAACATCATTTTCAGGATTTCTGCCTTTCAGAGTGTTTCCGTGTGAGATTTTTTTTACACAAATTGATGGATGATTGGTACAGATACATCAACAGGACCAGAGACTTGAGATCAGCGAAATGAACACGTCTCCCAAATTATATGCTGAGTTTAAATTCAGGGTGAAACAACAAGTCAGACGTTCTCTCAGAGCTGAACCTCATCAGGTTAATGAATAGACTCTGGAGAATTCAGAGGTCAAATCAACACCATCAGCCTCATGTTTCTCGAGCCGTTCCCTACGTGCATCATGACTCGTTACAGCCGGGGAGCCATTAGCGTCAGGGACTTTACTGCTGACATGAAGAGTTACACGTGGACTGAGCCCTCCGTTAATTAGCTGCTGCGTGTCACAGTAACATTCTCATAAATGGCAGGACCCAGAGGTGCAGCGGCAGAGCATTAACCACTACCTCCACTGCTCCCGCTCCTCCCACAGCGCCTCTGCAGACATTATCACCTGATAATGGAAACACGGAGTGGATCGCCTTCCTCTCAGACCCCGTTTCAAGTGGAAATGCATAATTTTCAATTTTTTGTTTCAAAGCGGTTTCACATTAACGGTGCAACATTTTGGAAGAAAAAAAAAGTCTGTTTACATGGAAACAGCAGAAATGCTGAAAACTCTGTAGCTGGCATGCCGGGCCACGAGGTGGCGCTGTTGGCACACTCCAATAGTTTTCAATTTGATTATTATAATATTTAGATTTTTGCTTTTCACAACATTTACAATTAAATTGGTCCCAAAAATGTCTCTTTTTTTTCCCCCCTTTTTTGCTTTACCTTTCTAAAAGATTGTCGATAAAAGTTGAGATGGGAATAAAAATTTGGGGATTTTAAACAGTTTTATTTGCTGTTTCAGTCTGGTGGATAATTGTGACACATATTATACAAATCAAATACACTCCATTGTCATAAAAAGCCGTTTGATGAAGACTGAAAACCCAAAGCGTGGAACCATTAATACTTATTTTCACAAACAAACTTACGTGATCAAACAACGCAGCATTTGTCAGAAGGAACTATCCTGCGTGGGGAAAAAATAGCATTAATCATCGGGCAAATTGCGCAGCAGGACTGAGTAATTATGAGCTCTGTGGGAACGAGCCTTAGTGTTGATCATTAGCATGATCCATGACATTTCTCCCCACAGTGACCAGGCCAATTCCTGCGCTGTGTCAACATAATGAGACGGGCCAAATTAGAAGTCTGCTTTAATGAATGACGGCGCGGCTCCTTCTTCATGCAGATTAGACGGCTCCTCGCTCTAATTAGCATGTTGATCGCTGAAGAGGGGACACGGAGCTTTCTCGACGGCGCTCTGAGATGTTTGAGGAGTGGCTGTCGTGCTGGAAAAAAAAAAAAAAGAAAAAGAAAATGTCCCCTTTAATTTCCAGCACCAAATATCAATCAGTCCTTCAGAGTGTTTTTCTGTGATCAGTGCAACGTCAAAGCTTTTTCTAGCCTGCTATGTGGACGCAAACGAACATACATTTTCTTTAAAAGTGGAGCCAGTTGGAGTCTTGCATAAGTTGTGGCCGCCATATTTGGCAGCAGGGCTGCAGCAACCCTTGAACGATGTTCCAGAGAAAAAAGGCCGGATTGCACTTTTAGCGTAGAAACTCATCGCTCTGGAAGAAACCTTTAAAGACCTTGACAAAACATTCAGGCTATTAGAAACGAAGCCGTTATTCTGTGAGAGAAGAAAATGTGTAATTTCATGAGCAGACAGTGTCAGGGTACAGTTGGGCCTCTTCCAGGAGTTGGACGGATATGAATCGCCGCCGCACAATCCCCCGGCTGCCCGGCGCAGCGCGGCACCCGGTTCGAGGCTAAATTGTATCTGTTGACAGCAGCGAGCGAAAGTTAAAGCCACTTAGCTCCGCTCAGTTTCAGATGCTGCGTAAACTCGGGATGAGCCGCCAGCTCCGGAGCAGTCGGCGCACCGGCTCCTTCTCCATAGTAACGGAGGCTTATTGGAGATCTGTCATCGCGGTGAGGTTGCCAGGCAACCAGCGGAGACTTCAGGAAGTCACTGCACCAGGTCAAGAAAAAAAAAAAAAAAAGAAGAAGAAGGAAAAACTCCAGGGCTGGAGTCCAAACTTTAGCTTCGTTTACTGTCCAGGAGTTGATATGAGAAGCTAAACTGAAGCCTCGTGGCTGAACAGTGTGGAAACATCCATCCAGTGCTTGAACTAAACCGGCAAATAAAGAAAGACCTGATAAAGACATATATAAACATAAAAACTGTTGTAATCATGATATCGTGGAATCCACTAACAGGACGTACTGATGAGATGCGGAAAAGCATTGATTTTCACTGGATTTCACTCCACAAGGTGTCATTTGGCATCATATTGACTTCATGAGGTTGGAGTCATTCTTAACGGTAATTGCTTGGTTTTTGTGAAAATATAGACATTTTCATCTTGTATACTCTGCACCACAATTTAAAGGTTATTATGACACGATTTGACACTCCTGCCTGGACTGTGCAAAATACTTACTCTGATATGTTGTGTAATGTGCACTGGTTACTGATAACATCTTAAAACACTTGTTTATCGTTTAAGCTGTTTCTACTACATTTGAAAAAGAGAGAGAGGGAACGCCTGCATTCAACGCTTCCTGTTCAACATCGACTACATGAGTGGGAAGTTGCCACTTACTAGATATAGTAATGTTGAATGTGGAAGTTTTTGGGAGTTCAGACAAGTAAATAAAAATAAAGTTTGTATTTTCAATGAGGAATCAATAAAAACAAACAAAAAAAAAAGAGGCATAAAGTGAAAATAGACTATTAGTTTCGGCAACTGTCTGGCTCGGAATGAAAACGCAGGATATCGTGGACATTATTGACTTTACAAGCATTTTTCTATGTCAGTAAACTATTTGACTGAAAGAGCTGTTTTTCCACTTTCTATAAAATTTCACTGGAGCCGCAAAATATGTTTCAGCTTTAAATCAAGGCAAACAGCTCGTAGTTTCATGTCCAGATGTAATATAGAATCAGCATTGTTTTAAACCCTCTTGGCTTTTCTGCAGCAGTTTTGCATGTTTTTTTTTTTACCTTTCAGACCATTTCAAACTATTGTTTTTAACACATTCAAGTCATTTTGGCTTTTTTTAAAGTTGTTTTCGCATTTTTTTTTCCAAAGTTCTAATGGTTTAAGATGTTTTTCCCCATTTCGTGCCCTTTTCACACTGACGAACTCGCGAAGTCCTGCAGTTCACCGCAGCCGTGGACCGCGGTGCGTCATGGCGCCGGGCTACATAAGGAGCAGTTTGTCGTTGAAAAATCTCATTCATCTGCAACTGCGGGATGTAGCACTTTCCCTTTTCCTACAGAAGCTCCTCCTGGAGCCGCTCCCTTTAAAGCCAGCCAGCTCCTCCAGGTAATCACTGATCATTGGTCACAGGTGTTCCCTCTCACCTCTCCTGGCTTCCCTGACGTCTGCTTCACGACCTTTCCTCCACAGCTGAGCTCAGACCGAGCCCCACCACCCACTCCGCCACAGTCCGCCACAAAATGTGAAACATGTTTCAAAATTTGAAGCATCTTTCCTGACATGCACGGCATGGGCATCTTCGCTAATGCCAAAAAATGAATATGAAGAAACTGGTGATATCAGTTTTAGTCGCATTAATCACAATTAATCCACAGAGAGCTGTTAAAGATTTTTTTTTTTTTAAATTGTGATTAATTGCAGAGTTCGGATTAGGGTTCGCAATTGGTTCAAAGAAAATAAATAGGAGAGAAAACTTAATTTGCCGACATTGGGACTTCATTGTTCCCTGCACATCCCTGTGCAGTTCAGGTGGATTATGAGGATTAGATTCCTCATTAGAAGCTTGAAAATATTAGAAATATCCTGCTGTAGCTGTCTGTGTTCTGGACTGTTCAACACAGAAATAGAACATGGGACTGGCCTTCCCTTGAGCATCTCAGCATGAAATGGTGGATGGTTCAAATTCCACATTTGTGAGTGTTTTCTGATGTGAAACTGCTCCACTTGAGTTAAAAGATTTAGATGAAGCCATTTCCATGCATTACGTTGGTCATTTTGTGTGTTAATTTCAAGCTCACAAAGGATGCAATTAACTATGGTCAGAGTCCCCATTATTTGGCTAGAAATGTTTATTGATTGACAGCACTAGAACAAACTGAATCATAAAAAAAACCATCTCTGGCATGTTCAGCGGTCTGATCCTCCAGCCGCTCATGCAGAAGCATCAGAAACGTCACCAGTGTAATAAAGTCGTGGTGAGTTTAGTGTCTGTCCCTCTGCTCAGTGTTTTATAAAGACGTAACCACAGAAACCCCAATAAACACAAGAAGATGTGCTGCAGAGCCACAAGCAGTAAAATATACTCTCACACCACAAGATACACACTCTCTGTTCTCTCCACAGGTTTTTTTAAGCTCATTTAGGGTTGACAGCCACGCTCAAACACAACAAAATAAAGTTGATTTAATTGTACTTTGGCTCAAGAATCAGATAAATGAGAGAACTGATGGTTTTACGCTTCGTTTTTAATTCGCTAACTGCTCACCTCAGGATGGTAAGGACTAGAATAGAACACAATACAACAGGGGATAAAAAGAACCTTTTCACATAAATTGTATCTTATTTATATCCATGTTTCCTAATTTCAAACACTTTAAAGAACTGACTGAATCAATATTTTTTGACCTTTTGACTTTTTCCTATGATGTGTTAAGGCTTTTAAGGTTCTTTTCAATGAGAAAACGTGTGAATGAATTCTAACTATTAAAAATGATTCCCTCCTATATGTAAAGCACCTGTCATGATCCTGACCACACAGCAAATGCAAAGGTGGCTGCAAAATGCTTCACTCGTTATTTAGATTTATCAATTTTTTTCTTTTTTCTTAAGTGTGAAATCTGATTTAAACAATTTTTCCTCTTTTTTTGTAACTAAATTACAAGTTGTTCTTTTTAGTTCTTCTCTTTGATATTTCATAATTCATGATTTTCTTGTTAAAGACACCGTTTTATGCTGTTGTGCCAATGGGACTATTTCTGTTGCTTTAATGTGGTTAATTAGTTTTGCATCAACGTTATTGCTAATTTTAAATTACTGGGTGTGCAGCTTTGGTTTCATGTAGGCCTCGTTTACACTACAACGTTTGTCAGGTCAAAAATTTTTAGCATGCTTTATGTGCTTTTAGCCACTGAAAACAGAATCTGTTAAACATATTCGGGAAAAGCTAGGACTGCACATGTGACCACAGCTGAAGTAAAGTTCTTCTGCACATGATGGACAATTGTCTGCCATATTTGTGTGGTTTTTTTTTCAATACAAAAACAAACAGCAGCTCCTACTAGTGGCTGTAAATGCTAACTGCTTTGTTTTCAGTGGTTTCCTTTTACGTGTAAATGGACAAATCAAGAAATCTTACCGAAATGGAAATGTTTAAACAATGTTTTCATATGAACCTCAGTCAGGAGATGGACGCCTTGCATAATGTTCTATTGTTTTAGATAAAGTTGTAGGAACAAATGTTTTTTGTCAATTATTAATAAACGAGAATCCAGTAATTTGTTTGGTGAAAAAAACCTCCTATATCAAACTTTAAGGAAATCAAATATTATAGGAGCGATGTTGTGATTTCTCAGTGTGAATTTATGTCAGATGTTTGATTAACAGGCTGCAGGTGAGCTGAACAGTGTCCAATCTGAAAGACAACATAGAATCCTTTTTTTTTAAAAATATAAGTGGTTTTCCTCATTTGTCCACTCGGTGCTGCGTTGGTTTGTGATCAGCAGGATGCTGCAGCGAAGGTTAGCTTCTGTTTTACAAATTCAATTTCACATGGAAAAACCTTTACCAGTGAAAACTGTAGCAGAAAGGCTCATTTTCCACCTTTACACAGTCTTATCTTGCCGTCCAATGAAAAGTGGATTAGATGTGAACGTCTGCAGTGTTTTACTCTAAAATAAAGAAGCGTCTGCAGGTTGATATGATACCGTTTTCTGGAGCGGCCCCTCAGCTGGAATGACTTGGAGCCTCCTGTTCTGCCGGGATTGAAGAAAGTAGTTTTTATCTGAAATCAATGCGCCGTTCATGTCATAAAACCAGAGTTCAGTGAAAAAATCCAATATCTTGTCTTTTTAGGTTAGAAATAGACGGGCAATTTAGTGTGGCAGTAATTTTTGACATTGTTTTACAGGGTAACGGGTCATTAACGTCCTGTTTCTCACCGTCGATGGGCTCCAAGCTAATCTTCCCACAAATTAGACGGAGAAAGGTGAGATCACTGCAGCGC
Organism: Salarias fasciatus; assembly: GCF_902148845.1. Lineage (NCBI taxonomy): Eukaryota > Metazoa > Chordata > Actinopteri > Blenniiformes > Blenniidae > Salarias > Salarias fasciatus. The sequence continues at coordinate 37,473,158 of NC_043745.1, read as the reverse complement.
TGGCGGGAGCGTGTTGTGACTTTAAATAGGTCTGAGAATCAGAACGGGCGAAGCTGGTTGGACGCGCCACATGAGCGGAGCACAGCTGTCGCCCCAAAGCCTTCCGAAGGCAGAAGCGACGCCGAAGGCATCGATTTGAGACGGGGAGGCGGCCCGAGGACGCGACGGGACGGACGGCCTCACGGCGAGTCTCACGCTGCGTGGAAATCACAGCAAGGTTGAGGAGCCAAGGATCGATGGCTGCGTCTGGGCCGTGACGGCGGTCCGTCCCATCAATCTCCTGTAAAGAGTGGCATCAGCACTGCTGGCTTAACAAGATACCAACAATAAATGAACATGAGCATATGCATAAAAGCCTCTGGAGTCTATTACAGGGATTTTCATAGCGCGTGTTATCTGCATGTGGTCTTTATAGACCAATAAAGCTCGTCTCCTTCAGATATATTACCTCTGACTTCAAATGTAGAGTAAATATTACAAGATAAATCCCAACTCTGCTGTGACTAATTGCGACGCTGTGTTTTCGGCGTTATGGACTCCTCCACGGCCTCCAGTAAAATACTAAAAGCAGAAGAAGCTGTATTGCCTGTTCCGGTGAAAGTGGTGTCCTGCAGGTTTTTTTGTTCTCCCCTCCAGGCATCAGCAGTGAGATACGGACCGGCCGCAGCTCATTAACTCTCAAGGAACAAAGACTAATGCGCGCGCACCCTGCAGGACGCCGGCTCACCACAACTGGAATTGAGAGGTCTTAAAGGACCACTTTGCTGGGCTTTATCTCTTTTCTGATGGATTGACATGATTATACACGCCATTACTCGTGTTGGGACTATCTGTATATCACAGACTCACACAGAAGCCAGAACAAAGAGGTTAGAAAACGACTGCTCAGCTTTCCTGGCTTTCTCTTCTTCCTTGCTATCAGCTGATGAGAATGATAAGAGGTCTGGAAACAGATCGCTCCACCACTGGACTGCTTTTGACTGCATGATGAGGGTGAGACTTTCAGGAACTAAGAGGGACTGACTGTGTGATGCAGTGGATGTCTGCCTCGTTTCCTGGATTTTTTTCCTTTTTTCTTTCATCTCTAAGAAAAGCTGTGGACTCTTTCTCCAGGCTCTGCTTAGCAGTAAAGTCAAGTGATGGTGGACTCAGCAACTTTCACGAACACGTAATTCTCTCATTTCCAAGTCAAGTTAGCGCATTTTAACACCAGACAGAGGGAAGAGTACTGTTCATATTTGAACCGAACGATACCAGTTTCCAATACTTTTGTCTGTGTTTATGTAGTAATTGGCTGCAGACCAGCCACTAATGGATGCTAACGTGCTAAAGGACGCTAGCATGCTGACAGTGCCGAATGCAGGAGTTGTAGTCGTAGCTCCGAAGCTGCTGAAAATACTACACCCTGCAGCCCTGAGAAAAAAGTTGTTACTGACCAAGCGCTTCATGAGATTAGAAATATTTCTGCTGCAGCGAGCGTAAAGTGCATCGCATTTTGAAAAGTTTAGAGGTGCTTTAAATCGCTTTCTATCAGCCATGCTGCTCTGTTGACTGTTATTGATGCATTTCTGTGTTTGGGAGACATAAAATCTCATATTCATGTTTTTGAGAATCAACCAACTTGCTGAAGCTTAAATCTGTTTTACAGCCACAATCTTCTGCCTTTTTTTAATGGCTGAAATCTGGTAAAGAAGCGAAAACTGCTTGAATTTTGTTGAAAAAAAAAATGTGAATGCGGGTCCTGACCTGATCTGAATGCGCACGCTGTTTCAGAGTATTAGAGAATGTAAAAGCTCGGTTGATTCAAGGGTCAGGGGATAATTGAAAGCCGCTGATCCGTTGACCTGAGCGTACAGAAATGTGTGTGGGGTGGAACAGCTCACACAATAAGTACAAGTCCATTGAGAAAACCAAATACACAGATTGCTCCCTTACACTCTGTATATACTAAAAAAAAAAAAAAGAAGAAGCTAATAAAATAGAAGTCAGAGTCAGACCATTAAAATAGAGCCATAGTAACCAAATTTGAACTTTAAACATTTTGTTTATTGTGGTGTAGAGGATATGTGACGAAAATGTCCATATTTTCACACAACCAAGGAATTACTCCAGAAATTAAAGGGATAGTTTGGGATTTTTGACATGAATCTGTCTGGCATCCCCGTCAGCAGTGTTGTTCATTCACACAGACTGACCCCTGACCCCTGACAGCGTCCAGTGAGCGCAGATCGTGTCCGGTTTAGGTCCAGAGGAAAGTAGTCCGGCAAGTTTGCTGGGGTCCCGAAAATAAAGCGTTTTTCTTCTCAAACCAATATGTGTTCGAAAGAGTGATATATTTGCATCACAAAACCGCTGTCCACGAAAAAGTCAGACCTCGTAAACGCTTGGCAATATTTTCTCTCCCTTCATGTCACTCCGCGCTGCCTCCAGCTGGAGCTAATGCTAAGCTAATATTGGGCTCATGGGCCTTATGTTTGAAACCCGTCTTCTATGAAGGTGATAAAGCAAAGATAAAGTGGAGAAATGGAGCATTGTGTGTGTGTATAGTGCATCACTGTGTTCATCAGGACTTCTGCATTATATTCATCAAATCACGGAAAACACTTGACCAAAATAAGCTCATCGGTACCACCAAATACACAGTAATACTAAAAAACTGACTCATATTTAAATTTAGGTAGGTAGCTCTCTCTCATCTCATATTTCGCGCTTTCCAAAGCTGTAGAATCAGAATAAATCCAGGCTTCCTCGTCATAAGACCTATACATCATGTCAGTAATAGCATTACGCAGCTTACATACTGTGACCGAACCTGAAGCACTCATGTTGTAAAGCCAAGCAGTTTTTTTTTTTCTTCATTTTTCACAGTTTTAGATTTACATTGTTGCAGTCATGCCATGAGTGTTGCTTTAGAGTTCACCGGGATGATCAGCTTGTGTTTCTGTAAGAGGAATTCACAACTCAGTAATCGATAATGTGAAATGAAACGAGGTATATTTATAAAGATCAGGTCAGAATGTTTCACTAAAGACTGATAGCTCCTCTGAAACCTATCCCATTATTTCATTTAGATAACAGGTCAAGGCCAAATTTATTTAATATATCGGGCCCGACCATCATTCTTCGCCCTAATTTTTTTCAGCACTTTTCAATTTGGCACTGATGCATATTTTATGAAGTAGGAACATGTTTGGAACGTTATTTCATTTTTATGTGGAGCATTAAAATGACAGTGAAGAGAATCCGATCTGAATTTATCACAAGGCTCATCGGAGACAACCCAAACTGTGATTTAAAGGACCTGTATCATGCTTTTTTAGCTCGCCCAAACCCTATTATTGGCATTAACATGGTAATAGTTTTTTTTTTGGCACTAAGTTAAAGTCATTTTGTGTTAAATAAAAGATTTTTGGAGGTTAATTCTGAAACCCGGAAGAGAAAACGCTCTGTTTCACTGAAGATCCCGCCTCTCCACCTGTGGACTTTGACTTCAACCAATCAGCGCTTCAATACGTCATGCATTAGCTTCTCTAAGGGTTAGCTTTAGCTCTTTAGCTTCTCTACACACAAACACACGCGAAAACGTCTTTTCCTGTTAGAAACTCACTAAGCGCAGACCCTTCAGACTCTTGCTGCTTTCAGACGATGGTTAAAGTTTATCTCCGTAATCGGAGATACAAAAAGCAGCAACGCTGATTGCCGACGGCCTGGTGGGGGGGGGGGCTCCTCCTCATGGAAAATGCGAATCTGCTGCTGCTGGTCGGAGGAGAGTGCGACTGTTGTCTGAGCGGGGGTGGGGTGGGAGAAGAGTGGTGGGGAGGAGTTCAACTTTTGTGACGTACTTAGGTTTGGAGAGTTTCAAAAGAGCTGTTTTCTACCCGAAGGGAGGGGCTGCTGTAGAGAGCAGCAGACTGAAAGAGATTACTCAGACATGCGTGGATGAAGGCAAATAACATTTTGGGGGTGGTTTGAAAGGGAAATCAACTTTGGGGCATGCTAAAAACCTTAAAAAAATAGATTTTGCATGATATAGGTCCTTTAAGGTACCTGAACAATCATTTCAAAGCAGGAACACGTTTGAACATTTCACTCTTGAAAAATCAAGACTAAAGCAAAAAAGATAAAGTCTGATTCTGAAAGTAGACATTCAGTAGATTTTCTATATCGAAGTACATGTTACTATGTTACCTGTTACTATTTGGGGTAATGAGCCCCGTTTAGACCACAACATTCTTAAGTGAAAACAGAAAGCTTTCTCTACATTTTGAGGGTCTGTTCAGACGACCACTGTGCTCGGAGCCACTGAAAACTTTTCGAGGTGGAACTTTTTGAAGACAATCACAACTTTGTCTCTGTGAACCGGAGGGGAAATGCAACTTTTTGGAAATACCAGACCTTTGTCTCCATGGAAACGGCTGAAAACGCAACTTTTCTGAAACGCTGCACAAGGTAGCGAGCACCACGGCTGTAGTGAATCGTTCTCTGCACATGCTCAGTAGATGGAAAATAACAAAAATGTTTTCCTCCCGGTCCAGATCCTCCTGGTTCCAGTCCAGATCCTCCTGGACTTGGTAGTTTTAGAGTTGATAGTCACCATAATAACAAACCATCTCGGTGGTCTGTCCATGTGAATGTCCGTGTTCTCCCATTGTTAATATTTATTCCGAATGTGATTTCGTTGCAAAAACAATCAACAGTGCCAACTCCTGGCTCACTGTTGAAACTGCATCAATTTCAGTGTTTGTCTTTTCCTTGGAAATTGACATAGTTTTCAAAATGATTGGGAAATATTTCTGAAGCAAAAAATGCAAAAACTATTCATTTTCGTTTGAAAAGGTTGCCTGAATGGTGCCTCCGTTCATAAACTATTTTGAAATTAATAGAGTTAGAGCATTTTTACTTGGCGACTTACTTTTTATTTTAAGTAAAAACAAAGTGCTGCAAAGTGTTAGCTTTAGCATTAGCCAAAACTAACAACACAAATGATGGAGCATCTTCCTCTGTGGGTGAACCAGCCATCAGTCTGACCCACACATGCTGGCTAATGCGTGAAAGCATCATTAGAACGCAGGCCTGTATGGAGAAACAATTAAAAGTCATGCATTACACTTGAAGCCTAATGTTCAGCAGCTTGCACTGCACTGATGTGTAGAAGGACAACAACAACGGAGGCTCCGACGCCGTTTCCTTCATGAAATCTCTTTACAGCCCTATTTGTTTCATTTCGCTGCGATCCCTGATAAATCTTTGTGCTGTGGTGGTGGTGCAGCTGGAAGCCACCGCTGCAAACCGAACACCATATTTCACTTTGAATAATGACGATTCAGACGGAACATATTGAGCTTGCTTTGGTCTGGTTGTAATGGGATCCAAGTCTTTGTTTCTGATCATTCATCACGGGCGAGACCGCGGCTGCACAGCAGAGCAAAACGGGCTGGGATGTACTGTACGTCCGCCTCTCAGCCCAATGCCAACAGAGTTCAGGCCAGAGCAGATGCTAATGCGTTTCAGTCTGACTGCTGCCTTCATCACACAAACAGCCCCAACATTAAAGTCCTCTCTGAGTAATTTGGAACAAATATTGCAGGTTTTTATGACATTTTACATCTCAATTAAAGCCTTTTTTTATGCAGAAAAATACATGTTTTCAAAGAGTTGTTTTGATATTTTCCAATATTAATATGCATGACGGGGAGGCTGCATCCACCCTTTCAAAGAAAATATGCTAACATTAGGGAAACCACAGCTTGATCGTCCACAACTTAATTATACACTTATTGCTTTTCCTATTATTAGCATTTCTGCACAAAAAGTTAATGGATATTCATCATCTGCAGTTCATTTCTGCCGGCCGTTTAACAGCGCCAACCCCTTCAAATCAGCGGCTGGATGTTCCTCAAGCTGATTCGATAGCTTTCCTGGAGCGAGTTATAAAAAGGCCGAGTGCATTCTTCACCCACGAAACGATCCCACGGAGTCCGTGGTCCAAAGAAGAGGACTTAAATTTCCTATTAGGAGCAGAATAATGGGGAAATATTCACAGGGCCGCGGGGGACGGGTCTGTTTGTTTTGGTAGTGCAGGAGAGTATCGGTTCCTCATTCCTAATGATGTCCCTTTGCTCTCTGTTGTAATTTCATGGCCTCGCAGACACACCCCAGAATACTGAGCACTGAGAGCCACTCGGAGGCCCAGGAAGCTCATCCGAGTGGAGTTCAGTATTATATGATCTAACATGAATATCTCAAGCAAAAGGTTGTATAATCTGACTTTAATTATGTCCTCGTGAGGCAGAGGAGGCAATCGTCAACAGAATCTTTTCAGAGTGAGGAACGGATTTTCTTTTGCTCAGTCGGTCGAATGGATTCAACCATGATCCTGAAATGCTCGTCGCCACCTGACTGTCCTCAGGAAAGAGCCGGGAAAGTACAGATCACATACAGCGTGGTTACATGGCGTTTTAATTCAGAATTGGTTCATTCTGAATTAAGTAATTCAGAATTATATTCATGAGCTTGGTGTTTACATGGGAAAAACAAAGGATTAAATCCTCTCTGCGAAGCGTTCTGATTGGACGGGGCGGCCGTGACGTACTGACATCTCCAGAAAGTAAACAGTGTTTTTCTTGTCTGTCCTTCTTGATTAACTTTGCCGCTACAGCTTTGAAAATGTCCGCGTTTTTAAGCGCCCGTCGATCCGCTCGTTCCATTATATCCGATTCTTTTAAAACTGCCGTTAAATAAATCGTCTCCATACGAGTCGAACCGTGGACTGCGGGCCGCCGTCTTGGAAAGTTGCGTCATCACGACGGAGCAGAACGACCACAATGAAGTTGTGCCTGATTAGCATATAATTCTGCTTCCAAAGGAGAATAAACCCGCCGGTCTATTCACATTTAAACTAAATCCTGAATAAAGTTTTCAGGCATTTAGATGGTCATTTTAGGGCGGAATTAGGCTTTATTCACATTTATAGAGGAATAAAAAGTCCCATGTAAACACAGGAATAGAGACCTTTTATCTTTTCAACTCGTATGTTAGTTTCTCCTAAATGAAGTCCACTTTTGCAGTTTTCATCTCCATGATGAAGACTAAGAGGAGAAAAATATTTGTCAATGAAGCTTTCTCTCAGACATCGCAACAAAAATGTAGGGGATGAACGGAGCAGAGAACCTCGCCCTAACATTTTCGTGTCATTATGTTTCATCAGCTGTCATCTATATGTTATCTGTCCTCCATTCGAATGATCCCTGTCGATGCGTTTCCTCTTGAAACGTGGTCGTAGATTCCTACCATGCGTTTCAGTAATCCTCCTCACCTGCTACAGTGTGTGGGACGTGTTATTTATCAGGATCACATTAGGCATTCTGTCCAGCTTCATCTCAAACTTCAGCTTGTTTAGAGAACAACTGGCAAACGAGTGTTTGTGTTAATCGCCCCATCTGACTGCAATAATCTCCCCCCATCAACATTAGGCTGGCTTCATACGTTATGCTTAAGCAGCTTCTGTCTCTTTACCTTCTGATGTTATCGTTTGTATTTATCTCACTTTACTGTAGCTGGAGATCCTGCGGCTCCGTGTTGTCTTTTTATTTCTGGTCTTTTTGGCCATGCTGTGTTTATAATCTATTGTCTGACTTCATTATATTTGGAAAAGGAGATAAAGCCTCTCAAGGGGCTCATCCTCTTTGATAAACCTTTTAACAACATCAATAAAATTTCTCAAATTGGGACAAATTCATCATCTTTTTTTTTTTTTGGTTTTAGCGGCAATAATAAAAAAAAAAAAAAGGCCACATATTTCTGCTGATTGTGTTGAAAGTTTGGACCTCTGTATTTCGGGAGCTGTTTTATCACAGTTAGAATTTCTGTCTTTGGCGTCCTTGGTATCGCAGTCTGGACCTTTTCTCCACATGGAGCATACTGTTGAGCAGTGAACAATAGGAGCTGATTTCAGGCGCTTGTCGGCGAGCGCCTCATGAAACGAACACGAGTGAGTCAAACGCATCGTGCTGCCGTCGCTTTCTCACCTTCCAGTGTTGGCACTCAGGCTTTCATCCTCTTCTGCGCTCCCTGATTCATTCATGCAGGCTTGCTGCCAAACAGACCTGGGGGGCCACCGGGGGCCACCGGCGGCCCTGCTCCGTACCGGCGCTGTGAACCAGCCACACTCACATCCGCTGTCAGGCAAACACAGAATGCACAGAGGACGCCGAGCCACTGCGTGCTCAGAAAAACATGTCCACGTGAAGTGTCTTTCAACCTCCTGAAACGATTTCATGCTTCATTCACTCACCGCGGAAATACTGTGGTCTCCGTGTTGAGGCTTAGCTTGATTTCATGAAATAAATACATGAATGGAAGAAATCCTCACTAGAGTGGTTTTTAGTATCTCCTCAGATAATGACATAACACTTATTTAGCTCCAAAACATGTAAATTATCAGATATTTAGGGACTGAGCCCTGTCACCGCCAAAATGAGCTCTCTCGCGCCACCTAGATTCACTAAAACGGAAACCACAACCCGTAGGAATGTCGCAGAGAGATCAAATCAACACTCACTCGTTTGTCTCATCAAGAGTGAAAAATCTCACACTGACACCCCTGACCTAAATCCAACAGGAAGTCCGAGATTTGACTTTTAAAATAAAAATTTTCAAAAAAAAAAAACATCTTGTGAAAAAAATGTTCTTTTCCAAAAGCGTTTTTCATAGAGACGTCAAAGTAGCACCAGCTGAAAGAGGAGAAGGTTCTTTACCAAAACTTAGAAAAACTTTGTAATAGGTCACACAGTGTGGATTTTATTTGCCGTCAAAGTTGGAGTTCTGAGATCCTGCCGTGCTCCTGCCCTCATGCACTGTAATGGAAAAAGATGAAAAAAAAGTCACCTTTATCCAATACCTCGAACAAGTGGCAAGTGTGACTAAACCGTGGCTCCTGTTAACACATGTGAAGCGAAGGTCCTTCCTAACAAGATGATGTAACATATTTGGGAAAAATTTCTGGATATATGTCCCCTTTTGTGAGAGACAAAAGTTGTGCGCTCTGCTTTCCTCCGCCATTTCTCACTGTGAGTTATAATGAGGCCGATGGGAGAAATGTCGTGTTTATCACAAACCGAGAGCTCTACTGTCTACACTGAAAGTCTGACTGCTCTGAAAACCTCACAGACTGAAAGATAACCAATTTTCCTACCCAAAGGTGATAATTTTTTGTCCACTTTTGCCCAACATGAATGCACGGGGAGCAGTTTTCTGCTGCCTCTCACTCCAGCTGCATGTCCCCCTCGTGCCCATATATGGGCGTAGAGTGATGACATCATCCAGCTGTCAATCAAACTGACAGTCAGTTCTTTCATTCAGGGAATTTTAAAATGTTAAATCTAATTTTAGCAGTTAGCAAGGTACGAGGACAGTCTGAGTCATGGGCCGGGGGGGTCGGCTCGGCCCCCAACAATGCTGATTGCAGCTTTAATTGATCCAGTGTCAGATTAAGGCCATCTCAAGTGCAATATTGTTCTTCTGAAAAGTCTCATGTCTACACGAGAAATAACTGGTTCAAGTCGTGTTTCTAAGGTTGTCAAACTGAGATGATATTCAGCATTTAAATGGAATTGTAGAGATATGCCTTAATTTGAGTGATCACATGATACAATAATTTCTATTTTTATGGTGGACTTTGTGTATTTTTAATAATCTATAATTATCTGGCAGATTTTAATGAAGAATCCAAATCTTGGTGAAGATAAATCAAGTAATGATATTCAACACAGACCAGCATTTACCACTCAGAGAGATATTTTTGCCTGTCCAATAATCAAATGTAACTTTTCTGAAGTCGCAAAACCTATCTGACCTTCAAAATGAGGTCCTGAGAGATAACAAAACTTTATAAACCAAATCCCCCGTAATTGCCCTCCTACTGAAAGCTCTGCCACAAACTGCACTATTTCAAAATGTAGTGATGCTCCACACCCAATTAAATATCAAAACCTCACCTGAAAAAAAAAAAATGAGACTGGTTTTAACATACTCCAGTATTTTAGGACCAATTTATGCAAAATATACCAGGACAGACGTCCTGCGGGCAAATGATGTGAGAACAGCAGTAATAATAAGAATAACCGCGGACCTCAACAGGTCAACTTCAAATTTAATAATTTAAATAAGTAATTTGATTAGATAATAATTCCTCACTGAGATGCATGATGGGAAGATGGCGATGCATCAGTGAACGTTCACCACGCCGCTGCTTTTGCTGTCATTTGCTTTGGCGCCTTGCAAAGCAACGGGCATCCTGCTGCTGAGACACATCATGTATGGAAGTGGGTATACCCGAATACAGTCTGAATATTTTGAGTGAATATATTTTCATGAAATCTAAGTTAAATAGTATTTATAGATTAGCTCCAAGTGGTTTTATTATGGATCTCAGTATATGTTCGTATATTTGTGTATCTGTGTGCTGATGTGGCCACATAAACGCTTCTGACGTGTCCAAATGAAAAAGAATATAGATATTAATTATAGTTGAAGGACATGATTTTTTTTTGTTTCCCTAATATCTGATTGTAATTTGCACTTGGAGTTAAACTAATCTTATCCCATTAACTTCCTCGAACACACAGAAAACCAAAACAAAAGCTTTTTGCACTAAAACAAAGGGAAACGCTCGGAGCGGCTTGTTTGTTTTTGGGGTAATTGTGCTCTCATTTCACTGGTCTGGCTCCCTCGCCATCAAATTAGGCTGCTGAATCCAAATGAATGTGACTCCCATCACTTGCCCACACGGGGGAACACGAGTGACATGAGGTGAGCCGAAGAGGCCGAACAGAAAATCACTACCGCCTCCTCTCGGCTGTGATTTCAGCATTCTTATTGGTTTATTAGCGGCTGCTCTGTGAGACACGGATTTCATAAAGTTGAGTGCGACATTAGGTTTGACTGCAGTGTTGCTCTCCGCTGCACCGGAGATGACAGCCACTTCATCACACATTAATAACAAACTTATTTGTTGTGTTTGTCATCTTCGGATTCCACCGGTGCCTTCAGGAAATAAACGCACGAGGCGAAGCGCGAACTGAGCCATTGTTCTTGCCGTGGTTAAGCTCTGCACAAACAGCGGATGTGGATGTCGGCCAAACTTTGACCACCTTGGGAATCTGCAGGCGATTGTTCTGCTGCAGCGCCGGTGTCGCCGTCATTTCGACGGCTTGGCGCCAGCCGCAGCTCGTAGCGGCAGCCGTTCTCTGCGGTGTTTTGGGACGCCGCTGGTGAAATTTTCAAGGCTGCACGACGATTTCAGACTGTGTGTGCATGAAACCCTGACAGAGGACAGATTTGAATCCAACATGAGGAAACTGATGAGACAATTAAAGAACACACTGAGAAGACAGACAGAGAAAAACAAACGGTTTGGAGATTCTTTAATATCAGGAATGACAGAAGTATGACAGACTGTGAATTATATTCTGTCAACATCTCACGAGGAGGAGAAAAATAGTTCATACAACACCAGCAATTTAATCAGCAGAGACGTTTCGAGCAGCAGAGTTAGAACAATGTCGCTCATGTCTTTGTCTGCTTGGTGGATTTCACTCCCAATCGTGCTTCATGCTGTGTATCCATACTTTCTTAGTCAACATACACCCACATTTTGATGCATTTCGATATGAAAGAGATGTAACAGGTTCAAACACAACGCTTGATTTCCATTTTGGAAGATTTCCTGATGCACTCGTGATGAATTCACCCTGTTTTTAAGACTGCCAGTGGATTCTGAGCAGGGAAGAATGCCGCCACAACAACCTGGGTTCATTGTTTTGCAGTTAGCTGGACACACAGAAGCTGTGTTGCAGAATTCATGTCACAGCAGCTGTCTGTTACCTGCTTTATTTACATTGTTTGGTTCAATGTTTAAAGGTCAGTGTGAGCAAGACATGAACACTTAGGGTGCGAGCGATCCCCGAGCAGAGCAGGCAGAAAATAGCTCTGAACAGAACAAACACAGAGTGTGACGGGCTTCGGAAGCTCCTGGAACTTTCAGCCCATTGTATTCAAAGTGCACAATGGAGGAAATCCTGCAGCACTTTGACACATCACACACTGTGTGAGCTGCAGGTGAGTTCTCCGCTGGTAAAAATACCATCACAATAGTCCCGTGCCTATTGTGTTGCATTTAGTGCAGGATTCAGTATCGAAGCTCTGTGACAGAATACACATCACTGCAGCCAACTGGCATGAATTTGTCCTCATCTTTTGTTGCACTTTTTCCAACATTCCTCTGAGTAACACCACGGTTGCAAAATCTGCTTTTAAAAATATGTTTTGTTCCCCAGACAGGGCTGCTCCGACCTGCTGCTTGTACAGATTCTCATCTCCAGCCATCAGCTGATAACGCGGTGCCATTTCTTTGGGGTAGTTTTGTGACCTTCTGGAACATCGTCGCGCCGCCTCTGAAAATATTTCCGTCCTCCTCGGTTCAGACAGTCACTCCGGCGTCTGCGAGACGGAGCCATATCCCAGCAGAGGAGCTGATGGATGAGCTCGTAACTGCTTTAAGCACTCAAATGGGCCCACAGGAAGAAGATGTATCGCCCATCCAGCAGCTCATCCAGGCCTCTGCGGAGAGGAGGGCGCTGGGTGGGGACAGCCAGGGAATAAAATGTTGCTTCCTTTAACACATTCAAAAAGGATCGGGAGGAAAGTGTATATCTCCTGCTCGCTCCACCACCTCCACCTCTCTCTCTCCTGTCAGGTGGAGACATCAAGGCTAAACAATGTGCGGCTCTTCTATCGACGTCAACTCTTCGGATTTGACACAGTGCTCATTTCTCTGTTTTGCGACTGTTCTCCAGCTTCCCCTTCTCACACACTTCCGCTTTGTCCAGTCGCTCACTTCAGACGGATCCTGGTTATTCAGGGTCTTTACTGCGGATCCACCGATACCACATTTTAAAGAAAGAGTATGAGTATTGACCTTTAAATACAGAGTACTGATAGCACTACTGAATGCCATAAAGCTGAATTTATGCTACATTAACAAACAATATGCGATCAAAACGTCTCTGCTGGTGGAATAGCTGGTGTTGTATGAACTGTCTTTCTCCTACTCTTTATGTTTTGACAGAACAAAAGTTACAGTAGGTCTTATTTTTTGTCAATTGCAATAATATTGAAGAATTTCCAAACCGTATCGCTCCTCCTGTCTTCTTTAACTACTGGTGATGTTACTGATGGATCCTGATCGTATGATTGATGTCTATTTGTCCATAACTTTCCATTCTATATGCTGTGGTTTCTCATATCCGTATGCTTCATGTTGTCTTTTCTGTTTTTGCTGCATTCGTGACGACGGTGTTTTCAGTGGACTTTTCTCGGTGTAGTTTTGCTCAAAAACCCAAAAGAACCACTTCTCTCTCTGTGCTCTCAGGAAACTGGATTGCATTTATTTACACAAGGTCATTTTGGCCAAACTGCAGCGTGTTATCTATTCGGCACGTGTCCGCAGCCAGGAGTGGCCACAACTTCTGTTTATCATAACGACACCTCTTCTTAAGTTCAATCCACTCTGAACTCGGTAGAAAGGTCTGTTTGTTCTCTGCATCTCGGTCGTGAAAAAATCTGCAAAAATCTTTATCACTTCAGCATTTTATCTCCCTGAGTGAATTCCTTATGTATAAAATATCTGTTGAATAAAGGAGTGTAATCTTAAGTGAACTTGAATGTTTTTATGTTGTTTAGATTGTTTTATATTTAATTGTAGTGGTGTGGATCTTCACTTGGTGACATAAAGGATAAATCCATAAATAAAAAAATCTTAACCATTTTTTTTACAGCTTTGATTAGTTCATTTGAACATGTTTTGAGTCAGCGATGTGCAGTATGCACATGCAAGGCCAGGCTTAGCAGCAGCACAGACATCAGGAATGACAGGAAATGATTCATTTCCCATCCTGCTGTTACGTCTAACTCATTTTTGAAAATTGAAATAGCAGATGAAGATGAGCGCCGTCCTGGAATTCATCAGCTTCAGGTCAGATATAAGAGTTTAACTTGCACCATCAGGCGACGGGCTGTGTCTTGGTTGGTACAGTTGGTTGTCTCTTATTGGGAAGTTAGCAGGTTCAATCCCCATTTGTTGAAGTTATTGTCATGTGAAGGTGCATTAAATTACATTTGGGACTGTTGAATTTGTGAAAACAATATAGGTGAAATCCATCAATGCTGATTCACTCACCATTTCTATTGAAGATTGAGTAATGAAGTCAAACATCTCGCCCTGGTCTCTTATGACGACTTTTTACGATGCTCACTATGTTCATCGCGCCCTTGTAGTGAGTTCCTTCTCTGCCTGGTCTCTCTTCAGTCGGCCTTTCAGTGTTTTGGTTCTGTTCATTGGTCACCGTCGTCTTGGAGTCAAAGCTGTGTTAAATCACTAAAACCATCTGCCTCACTTTGTGTCTCCACAGTTCTTTATCCTTCTCCTGCTCATCTTCTTCCTGGAAATCCTGTCCATCATGCTTTTTTTCATCTATCAAGACGAGGTAAGACGCTGTGATTACTGTCATCATGTAGCAGCCGGTGATTTGCTCCATCTCCACGGGATAATCAGCGGCTGTGGACCAGAGAGACGCTCCAGTTTCTGTCCTTCATGCGCCGTGGAAAATGTTGACGGTTCAGAATGACAATGGCATGTAAAATGATGCCTCTCAGTGGCAAAGTTGTTTTGAAATCCACCTGAGGTGAGCGGAGCAGGTCACAGGGAGCACAGCTCAGTGCCTGGGTTGTTCCTCTGTAATCGGTGTGGGAGGATGTCTCCAGACAACCCTCACAATTTCATTCCCTTGTTGTTATTATTATTATTTTTAATCTCTGCTAATGTAATTTGGCTAATCTCCCATGTAATCAACAAGTAAGGACGGAAAGAGGAAGTGGACGAAGCGTCTCTCTCGTGATATTAATTTGTAATCCCTAAACGTTCCCGGCTCGGGTTTTAATAATGCAACAAAAGGGCATGCTCAATTTAATCTTAATTAGTGGTTGCAGGGCTGGATTTTGGATTAGTTACATTTTCCAACAATAGGTACGACATCTCGTCGACGTATGACGCTGCCTATATTAAATCCTCGAGATGCCGACAACATGTCTCCCGGCTTTGTCCAGAAGCATCTATCCAATGCAAAAACATTCTCCACGGGTATTAACTGGACTTTATGAGATTAGTGAGATTTACTGGAGCACCACGGGGAATTGTGTGCTAAAGTGAATCTGAGTTGAATGACTCAACTTTAGAATTTAAACATAGTTTAGAAGTTTTTTTTCCTCATAAAAACCTCCTTAAGGCCCTCAGAGCTTCTGTTTGCTGTATGTAAGGTGAACGTCTCCAATCATAGACTGGAATCCTGGGGGGATTCATGGGGGATCAGCTCTCCAAACATTGGGAAAATAAGAGAATTGTACCTCCACAGTATATCATCTCTAAATCTCTGGAAATCATTGCAGTTCAGCTGAAAATCCATGAAACTTTCAGTCTGGATTCCTCACTGAAAACGAAACACATTGAAACTACCAACGACCTTCTTCTGTCCTCTGACTCTGGGAAGCTCAACGTCCTCACCCTCCATGACCTCTCCTGACCCTTTGACTCCATCGAAACCTCCTCCTTTCTCATCTCACCGCCACAATCATCATCGCCAACTCCTGTCTCAGCTGAAGATCAATAAGTGACCCTGCTGTTCCTTGGCGTCCCTCAAGGGTCAGTGCCTGACCCGGTCCTTCTCACCATCTGTCTTCTCCATCACAGAATCATTTTCTTTCACCACAAAGTTAAATTCCAGCTGTGCTTCTCCACCAACATACTCACCAACTGCAAGGCAGAAATCAGAAAACGGGATGAAAACTACGTAGCTTTGCACAGCTAGATCAGATTGAACCATCGCTGCTCTCTTGTAAGGATCGCCTCTGGAAGCTCCATTCTGTCTTCTTCCCTAAGCAACAATCATGGACTCATTCTTGGCACAATTCCAATATCATACACCAAATCAAAGCGTTTAATCAAAACTCTATCACCCCTATCCTCCTGATCCTCCACCATGTTCTGCATGTTCTGGAAAATGTGTTTGAGGAACACATTAGATGATTGTGTTAATTTTTTCTGTTTTTCTGATAATTAAGAATCGTCATTATGAGGACAGATAAACTGAATGACTACAGTAATTTCAAAGAAAACCGTACTTTAGAGTCCTGCTGTTCTCATTAGCTTTTCCTAAGTTGCAGAAGCATCTGTGTATTAGTAATGCTTTTTGCAAGATTGAAAAAGTCTAAGAAATAAAAGCGGGCAGCAGATGTGGTTCCTTCCTGTGGTTTGCAGTTTAATGGACGCCCCCTGGAGGTACTGCCTGTAAACACAGTCAAATGAAGTGAACACAGTCTGTGGGGCTTCTTCATAAATCATTGGAAATTTCACAACCACTTCTCCTACATTATTCATGTGTTGGGACATAGACTGTTATCCCCAAAGGCTTAAGGCAAGGCCAAGCCCGACCGCAATTCCTTTGTATATTTTAGTAAATAAACAGGCTACTTTGATATTTCCCCTTTTTTTCCAGCTTGAATTATGCTTGCAGTCAAAGACCTTGGGCTGGTGTGTACTTCGCTCTGCTTTTATCTTGGTTTTTTTTTTTTTTTTTTTTTTTGTGATTGTGATTCCGCCGCGATCACACTCCCAGATCGCACTGCGATCACATAATTGGCTAATGTGTTACGTTGCCATTGTAGGCTGTGTTTTTAGTGGTGTAACCCGTGGAGTATTTCTGGACTGGCTCCTTCTTCTGGGCTTTCAGCCAATCAGGGCTGTTCTCGTTGACTCTTAATGAATGTTGCCTTGTCAAAGGTCAAAGGTCAAATTTATTTATATAGCACATTTAAAACACAGTAGCCACTGCCCAAAGTGCTGCACAAATTTTAAACAAGCATTAAAATATACCATACAAGAAAGAAAGAAAGAAAGAAAGAAAGAAAAAGAAAACTATTTCAAAATGTGTCGGCTGACCTCTCCCTCAGTCCCCGTGTTCCCCCATGTTCAAGCGCACCCCATTATTCAATCTCTGAATAATTCAGTTTTGTCTACCCAGGAGGCGATTAGCCACAAAGCTCAGTAAAAAGTTGGTCTAGATGTTCTGCAGAGCGCCTGCACTGTAGGAAATCACTCAGGGTAAAGAATGGGTGGCCATTACCTCCACTCTGATACTTTCTTCAACCAGCAGGAGACTTAACTACTCTCCCAGTTTCATTCTTCTTTGGAAATTGCTGAGAGTGTGTCTTCCCTGGGAAAAGCTTCACAAAACCTGCGCACGGCACACAATCTCATATTCTCTTTAATACCGAGCTTCATTCTTTCTCTCATGCAGTCCCTGCATAGTGACAAAGCTAAAAAAGGTAAAGGACGAAAAAAATGCTCAAAGCCAGTTTTGTCCAATCTTGCTTCAATAGTAGGGTTCTTAAAATTCTGACATTCTGAAAAAGGACAGTATTCTCGACCTTGAAATTCCAAGATAATACTATTTTACTGGAATATTACCTATAATTTCAATATATTTCATTATAACTCCTTTGTAATGATATAAATTCAATTATATCATCAAGTCTCACATAGATTTCTCAATATAAATGAGTAAACACCAGCTTTCTTTTTCAGTCTTACTGGGTAAGTAGAACTGAACAGCGCAGATGGGAAAAGATAGAAAAACAGCACGTGTGCTTCGGCATGTTGTGGGCAGATAAGAGGTTGTGATGCCAGAGTTGCCAGATCTGGGGCACAAAACAAGCCAAACAGAGCCTGTGTTTACAGTAGCCACGCTGCATTTTTTAGACTCGTCTCAACTTTAACAGAGCTGACAGAGAGTCTGCAGATCGGCTGACGAGAAGTCTTACGATGAGTAAGAGGCGTGAGATACTTTGATTTTAGCAGTACTATAAGTCGCATAAATATCAGTGTGTCATCAACATAGAGAGAGAGAGAGAGAGAGAGAGAGAGAGAGAGAGAGAGAGAGAGAGAGAGAGAGAGAGAGAGAGAGAGAGAGAGAGAGAGAGCACATTAAATTCAAAGTTTTCCAAGCTTCTGCACCATTGTGGTCACATGCACAATT
This sequence comes from Salarias fasciatus, assembly GCF_902148845.1. Classification (NCBI taxonomy): domain Eukaryota; kingdom Metazoa; phylum Chordata; class Actinopteri; order Blenniiformes; family Blenniidae; genus Salarias; species Salarias fasciatus. The sequence goes on along the minus strand of NC_043745.1, from coordinate 37,455,012 downwards.
CCAACCAAATATAAATCTATAGTATAAATATAAAATATCTATAAATATAGATATAGATATGTTTAGACTCATAAACACACAGCATACAAACACACACTGCTTCTAAGGTACTTAAATTTTTAGTTCCTCCTACAATAATCTAATTAGAAGAAAAAAAAGTACAAAACTAACCATTACATACCAAATAAAACGAGATTTATTACTGTAATTAAGTTAAATGCATTGAGAAAATAACCCAAACAGATATATAAAATATGCAGAAAGAGCAATGAAATGAGTGTTTGGTGGATGATTTTATTTTTCAACCTCCCACACTTTCAACGTTTTTAGGTATAATGGGAAATGGGAGACGAAAAAGATTTCAAACTTTTGCACACTCGATGAATTTTTTTTTTCTTGACTAATTCTGCTCTATCAGAACAGACAGAAATGACAAATCTCATTAGTCAAAGTGAGGGGCTTTTTGTTTGTCGGTTTCCCAAAGCAGACAGTCTCAGCATCTCATGTGATTAAAAAAAAAAAAAAAAGGTTACTCAAATAAATCCTGTCTCGCTCTGAATATCACCGATGCAAAATACGAGAGCAAACCAAGAAAAAAAGCCTTTTATCTACATCACTTTCTACTTCTCCGCTGCATTTCTGTGTGAAGTTGACCTCACGAAATCGCAAAATGCTCACAGAAAAGTGGACAGACGGTCAAATTCTTCATAGAAGAATTCGTTGAGTGTTGAAATGTGGAGGGATGACTTTATGTACATGGTCTGCAACCCAGGGAAGTTATTTTTAAGAGCTGTTGAGTATCTAGAGTGTGAGCTGTGAAAGTGCTGAAACGTAATATAAGGGTTTCATGTTCTCTCTGTGCATGTGTGGGTTTGATCCAGGTACTCTGGGTTCTTCTCCCAGCCCATAAACACCGGTTTCAGGTTAAACGTTGACTCTGAACTTTCATGCCCCGGAGGTTCTGGGTCTGTATTTACAGCCAGTTCAGATCAGCTTCAGCACCTCGGATGGATGAAGTGATCTGGTTGATGGAGGGATGCATTAAATCTGAACATTCTATAGTTAGGTTTATTTCGGACTACAAATAAGGGATAACCATGGAGATGTTGGCGATTATCTGATATTTTATGATTATTTTAAGAATTTATTTTAAAAATCGTTTATGTTTTGATATCATGTTGACATTTCACAGAACAGACATTCAGCCTAGATAGCGAGCAAAACATGTGCTCACAAATATTTTGGAAAATCTGAGTGGGTTTTTTTTTTTTTGGGGGGGGGGGGGGGCGATCGCTTTGATTTTATCATCCTCGGAGCCTCATGGCTCTCAGAGCTCCACTTTATCTGCTGCTATCAGCGCCGGCCGGCTCCTCAGCCGACATGCTTGGAAAGCGGCCCTGCGGTCTGAGCGCGAGCCGGTTCCTCCCCGCTCCCGCTCCTTAATGCAAAGCCCTCCAGACGCCATAACTTAACCAGGGCGCAGCGGCGGCTGCATGTTGATGAACTCCATCGCAGGGCTGCGGGGATGGTCACGCTCAGTGGTCTGCTTTATTACACCTGCTTTAGACCTGATAAAAAGCTGTGTGACTCGGCTGGAAGCCACTTCAGGCAGCCTCACACGTCTCAAACGGCCACCGTTTGTTTCACTTTGTTGATTCGTGGGGGATGATGAAAAGGTCCGGCGAGGTTAACGTCACCGGGACCAACGAGGCTCCATGAGTCAAAGAGAATGAGAATGTGCCTGACTCATTTTGGGGGGTGACGGCATCAAAAAATGGCTGCTTCATGCCGTCTCCGTGTGGTTTTACAGCCTTGTCCAGGCTTTCTTTTATCACCTTGAGGGAAAATTACCTCATCAGATAACATACAGCGCGAAGAAAGGCAACAATGGACCACAGGCAGTAAATTTTGGGGGGATCAGGAGAGTACCGTCCCCGTATTAGGGATTATTTTGCTCTCTATAATTGTATTAGTTATAGAACTGCAGGGAAAATCTAATCTCCTCAAAATCAAATGGCCTGCTTTGGGTTTCTGAGAGTTTAGAGTTGATTATGAAATGTAATGATCCCCTCAGATGTCTTAAAGGTAGTCAAGTACTTCATTCAGAGCTTGTTAATACAATAATGTGCTTCTCCGATTAAAAGAGTTTATCGTATGGGAGGATAAGTCCTCCGTCTCTTTCTCTCTGACTCCAGGCAGTAGTTTCAAGCTGTTTTGGGAAATCTTTTCTTCTTTTCTTCTTTTCTTACCTGCTTTAGGGATCCGGTTCTGGCCTGGCCTCATGGTGTCGCCGAAACACAGAATAGAATCTTTCAGACTGTCCGTAACTGAGTGTGTCAGTCTTCAAGGTTATTGACCTCAGTGTTTCCTGGAGGCAGAGTCATTATATTTTTTGAAAAACATCTTCACACATACACACACTAGGGATGTTCTGATCGGATCATGGATGTCGGATCGAGGGCCGATAGTCATCTTTGTTTTGGCAAATTTAAATGTACATTTTCAAGATAAAACTTTTAAATTCTTCTTCTTTTTTTTAACTCTGTATTTGCAGTATAACAATAACAGTGTGCCAGTATGTATCGGATCAGGAAAGTATCAATATCAGAGGCGAAAAAGTTATATTGAGACAAACACTGTTCAACATTACAGCCAGATGGTGTGTAGCTTGACGCACACATTGTTTATTTACCACTAATCTTGAATTCAGCTGCTATCCTGAGGATCATCCTGTCAGTAGATGGACAGTAACCCGTCAGAAGACCCTCAGGCCTCGACTGACATGCAGTGCTACAGCATATATCTTTATTCCTGTTCTGGTTGCTGTTGAACCAACAAACACACACAGCATGGTCACAACAGGCTTTTTCAATCATTACATTACAATGATTTTTTCCAGAAGAAGATCCTACAGGAAATATCAGTCTTTACAAAGAGTGTGGTACAAATTCTCCTCACAAAATAAAGTAAGGAAATCATTCTGGGAAAAGGCATCCCCCTGACCCCTGACCCCTGCTTAATTCCCAGCTCCCGTTTGAAAGCCTCCGACTGTAAGTGCAGTGAAAAAGCTAAATATCCAGAATGTTTCCTGACTTTTTAACTCAATTTAGTCCATAAAATCAATAATTTAGGAGGAAATATTGGAAGCCAAAGTTGAATTTGCTCCTTCTGAGATTTGTTCCAAGAAACCTTTTCAAAACCGCTTTATTGGTTTAGCTTAATAATAGCCTTTATTTAGAAAGGAGCTGACATTACATCCCCTCAACTCTCACAGGATACATGTGAAGTCCGGAGCTGGCTGCATTTCTGGTGCTGTGAGACCTTTTAGCTGTTTTTGAGAGACGTATCTTTATGCTGTGGGTCTGTTCTGAGCGGCGGGCCTCCTGTTGGTCTCTGCAGCAGAGGAATCTGCAGTCCGAGCACAGAGGAGAACCTCACCGCTCCGTGTCTGCACTGCAAATGACTCGTCCTCGATCCCAGACCCAGATAGAGGACAAGGGTCTCACACCGTCACGCCACACACCGCAGCGCTTTCAGTCAATCTGATGTTCTGATGTTCTAAATGCTAACAAAACAGGACTAAATGTAATGTGTGTGTGTGCGTGTGCGTGTGCGTGTGTGTGTGTGTGTGTGTGTGTGTGTGTGTGTGTGTGTGTGTGTGTGTGTGTGTGGATGCAATATAAAGTCACTACAGGAAAACCAGAATGTCATGAGGGTTTTTTGAGAGGTGACGTCCTGCTCTGATGGTGAAACTAATCAAAAGTCAACAAAAAAAAAAATTGTTCATCTGAAAATATTTAGTGTTTGACACATTTTTTGATCCATCCGCAGATCTTATTCCTCCCTCTGACAGAACTTATTACAGTTACTTGTAAACAATCAGTCACGACTTTCAGGACAGCCAACAGTTACTCCCCTCTGAAACGTTTACAACATCCGTTTAGTTTCATTCAAGCAATGAAGTTTGGTTGACTTTGGTAATTTTCCTCTTAATAAGATGTAGTCACGGGTTGATTTGATCCAATAACGATGAAATGAGTTTTTCTTGCTGATGAGAAGCTACTGATTTTTTTTTAATTTCTGTCTTCACATAGACCATATGTGATCCATGTTTGGTTTTGCTCTAAATCAGGGCTATAGAACTCCTTTTCACTCAGGGTCCACATACGGTACAGAAATTTGTGTAAAACATTTTGCTATTTGTTTTTCTGGTGGGCCGGATTGGAATCTCCTGCAGGCCAATTTTGGCCCACAGGCCTGTTATCTGATACCCCTGAGAGAAAGGATATTCTATTGCTTTTGGTCACTAGCACACTTAAATTAATTCAAAAATCTGCATTTGTACAAATTTCTGAGTGAACGATTTACCTCCTCTGATTTTTCATATAATGATTTCTTATTAAAAACCTGAAATAACAATTTCTCAAAAGCTCCTCACTTTCAAAAGCTGTTGTGGTGTCTCTTCATATTGTTTTTTTAATTTCTTTCTTTTCGTATTGTTAAAATCGTGACTATGAGCAGAGCACCAGGATGAGCCGATCCCGTCAACCCCTGTCAGTGATGAGAAAAAGAAACAACGTTCATCTCAGACTGCTTAACAGAAGAGCTGCGGCATCAAAATGAACTTCACTTTTGAAATAATATAATAAATTAAGTTAGAATGAAGTGCTGATCTAGTTTCCCTTCGTCACCACATGCAGGCTGGAACACAGTTTGTGATTGAGTCCGCTGTGTGTTGTCACTGCTGAGCTGGATCTAATGATAAACCAGCAGCACAGCCCGACAGATGACGGCTGTTTGGATGTTCTGTTATCGACTCAGCCGCCTTCTGCGATGCTTCGTCCAGCTCAGGGCTGGAGCTGATCCCACCTGGCGACGGATGAAGGCAGGATGCAACCTGGACCACAACTTCAGATTAAAGCTCTGTTCACATGAAAACGTTTTCAAGTGAAAACACTAAACTTCTGTAGCGGTTCGGGGATTCGTTTACACAACATGGTGCTTGGAGCCACTGAAGACACGACTTTTTGAAAATGTTCCAACTCCATCTCCATGGAAACAGAGGAAAATGCAACTTTTCTGAAGTGTTCCTACTGCCCATGCGCAGTCCTGGGTTCAAATACCGCCTGGGGCCATTCTGTGTGGAGTTTGCATGTTCTCCCTGTGTGTATGTGTCTCCTCCAGGTACTCTGGCTTCCTCTCACGATCTAAAAACATGCGTGAGGCCGCACTGTACACAGCCTCAGCTCATTGTGAAGGATGCTTCAGGACTTACAGTGACTTTGCTGTGAAATCTGTGGAAACCAAAGAAGCATCCAGAGCTGCAGCCCGGCTCTTTAAAAGCCCCGTGAGTCATAATAACAGCCCCCGTGGTGGAGGTATTTGTCACAGTAACAGTGGTTATTGTAATAGGCTGATTTACTGACTCATCAAACGGACCTCGGGGGGGGTGAACGCGCCGCAACACAAAAGCAAAAAGGAGCGGATGGAAAGCAACCAATCGCCGAGCTCACACGGTCAATACCGGTGATAGAAATCTCTGGCCATTCTTCCCCCACGGCTGCTGATAACTTTCCCCTGAGCTGCATATAAAGCTGTGGTGCAACTTTATCGATAAGACTTCGAGTCTGCCCTATAAATGATCCAAAGCCGCATCAATAAGCGGGAAGCCTTGTGTTGTAGCCGGATTCAGAGGGCTTATTACGCCACATTCATTCGCCCTGCAGCAGACGTACGAATGGGATCCTCTTTGTGCTGCATAATTGCATTAGATTTCGAGCCCGTTACTTCAAAATGAATCCAAACATCGATATCGGGCTGTGGGTGTTGTGCGAGCAGCAAATCCATCTAATAGATAAATCTATGAGCGATGAGCACTTGATTTAAAATGTATTAGCAGCTCCACGCTGACACTGATACATTACAGGCTCCCACATCTGCCGGGGAACTTCGAGTTCAGTCGGAGGCCCGAAGCAACAAGGTTTCATTGTGGCGGCGATGAGAAGGTCCGACCTCAGACGCTCCTGAACCGCTGTGGTTCAACGCTCTGCGATGTTCACTGCAGAAAAAAAAATCATCATTTCATCCCTTTTGATTGTTGTACTGACTTCATCCAAACTTGTTAAATTTTTTTCTTTTAACTGAACATGAGATTTCCTGCTTTTGACAGCCACAAGAGAACAAGTGTCTTTTTTAATGTGAGTGTGAAGAGTGAAAATGGTAATTTAACGAAAAGGTGAAAAACTGTCAAGACCTGCGGCCTCATCCTAAACTACAGTTAAAAGCATTTTCATACCTGGATGTTACACATTTTAATCGACTAAAGCTGATGGCTTCCCCATACTTCACAACAATAAATCCTCAAAATATGACATTAAATTGAAAAACGGAAATTTTTCACTTGAACAAAGTTTCAAACATCAAACTTCAGCCTCAGACTAATCTGATACTCCGTTTCCATGACAACGTTTCAAGGGAAAACGCACCGTTTTTGCATTTTCATTTCAGGAAAGTTTCACATTTACGCAGCTACATTTTTAAAACAATATCTGTTTAAGTGGAAACGACAGAAACGCTGAAAGTGATGTAATGGGCACGCCCAGCCACCAGCTGGGCGTGCCCTGTTTTTGTTGTGAAATCACACAAATTTGCACTGTATGTGCAGTAGCGAGTGTTTCAGAAAAGATGCATTTCCCCTATTCCCACTCAGATGGCGGCCGAGCATTTTCAAAAAGTTCCACCGAGGAAGCTGTTTACAAAAACTTCTACCAAGAGAGCTGTTTTCAAAACCATGTTTTTAGAAGCCGAGCATCGCCGTCGAAACAGATGTTTTCCGTTGTCACTAGTAAATGTTAAATAACAATAAAATAAAATAAAATAAAATAAACATTCACGTGTAAATGAGCCTGATGTCAAATTACAAGCTTTGATGGAACATTAAAAGCTTGACCTTGGTCTAAAAAATCCAACTTAAACTGGATTCACACAACATTTTTGCGTGTTATTCTCTATTGGAATTGATGTGTTTCTAACTTTTTCGTCATGAATATTGATGTTAATCTGACAAATATTTTGAGAAACCAAGTAGAAACTGATAAATGTATTTCTTATGTTCACAGACTTTTGAAAATAGTTGGTAAAACTGCTTGTTTCAAACAGAGGGTGAACTCGGGTACTGTATGAAGATATATGGCGTTCAGTTTGAACTCCCGTCTCAGAATATGAGAATAAACTATTCAAATCGGCCTGAAAAAACAAAGAATTTCCCATTAGTGGTGCTTTGAGTGGAGATATTGGCATTGCTGTCATTCTGACAATTGGCTCCCTTTGTATTGATTTGTTGAATATTAGCAGAAAATTGCATGTTGGGCAAGATGTCGTCTGTGATTCTGTGGCATCAAAGAAAAGTGCTCAGGGGAAGACAAAAAAAAAAAGTTTCTTTTTCTATATAAAAGTTCTGAATTATTCCTCAAACTTTTTGTTGTTGAATTAGAGAGCCCAATGAGCTGATTCAATTCAATAAACAGCTTCCAGTGTTTAGTCGGCTAAAAAGTTCTGAAACTGGTTCTATTTGAAAATCAAATGAATCCTTTTAAGTCTCCCCTGAAAACGTGTAATGTGATGTAAGTCTAATCTCCTCTCGGATAATCATCCAAACATAATATGCAGCAATGAGGCGAAATGCACAGCCGGATAACTGTGGTTCTGTTGTGAAGCACCAGAAGCTGCTTTATTCCTTTCCTGATTCAGTTTATTAACTTGTGGCATTGGATTTTATTACTTTTAGATCATATTTTTGGAAATAATGAACTAGATTTCATTGAGAATGTTTCTGAATATTCTCTTTCTAGGCTCATTTTGGCAAACAGGACTATATGTTAGATGAACAGAGATTTTTTCAAAGTGTCATGTCCAGTTATTTAGTAGGAAAAGATGCTTCCCTTCACATTTCTGACAGAGTCCATTGTTTGTGTTTGATGGCTGAGGGTGGAAAATGCTGAGAGGGGAGCAACGAAGAGCAGTTTCTGCAGTTGGGTGCATCTATCGACCGATACAGCATGTTATAAAATAAAATTACTCCCTAGCTGTCATTCACATTCTGTAAAGCCAACACATACCAGGAAATAACGTGAAATGATACATGGATATTAGTCATTTGACTAATAGAACTGTTACTATTATAAAAATGTAAGGGTTATTGGTTCAAAAATCTCCATTTTCAAAATACTCACCTGGTTTTAGCAAATCAAATCACACACAAAACGCTGTATTTTGTGATTTTATGTGCGCAAAATGTTATAATAAAATATATAAATAACATTTACATGACTGTTCAATATATAAGGGCATATTGAAGTGATGTAAATCACACTTCCACTGATCCACAGGTAGCAACATGAGGTTGGTAACTGATGGATCATTTTCTCCATATATCTGGCACAAGGTTTTTAATTTTTATTATTATATAGCTTTGAATGAGGAAAACCAGAGGAGTCGTTTGGAGTGTTGTTGTTTTTTTACCTGTATGCATGTCCTACAGTTGTGTTTTTTTTTTCTTTTTTTTTCTTTTTCCCCACAGTGGATAAGCTGACCTTTCAGGTTAATTATAGACTCGAGACTTGCCTCAGTGTATGACTGTGAATTGTTATGACTGTCGTATCTTTGTGTTTGTCCTGCGGTGGTCGGCTGACCCGTCCAATCTGCAACCTTCACACACTGGACCTGTTCACATATTTCAGATAGAAATACATTGTTTTTGCATTTTATTGCAACAGGGAAGCTTCACGTTGGCACGGCAATGTTTTGAAACGGTGCTCTTTGAAATGGAAACAGCAGAAACAATGAAAATGGTGTTGTCAGCATAACAGGCCACAAATCCACAGGTCGGTGCTGTTGGTTGTTTTAGAACTGAAACCACACACACAAGCATGGAGAGAACAGTATGCTCTGAACATTTACAAAGAGAAAACACGGATATTCATATGGACAGTTGGATTGTTATTACGGTGACTGTCAACTCAAAAACTACCAAATCCAGGAGAATCTGGACTGGAACCAGGACCAGGACCAGGAGAATCTGGACTGGGAGTCATGACGCTCTGGAGGAAAACAGTGTTCTTGTGGTCTGTCTGCTGAACATGTGCAGGAGAACTGTTTATGGCCGTGGTGAGGTAGTACTTTTCAAAAAGTTGCGTTTTCTGATGTCAACACAAAGATGGATCAGAACGCTGCATTTAGCCTATTTCCCCAGAGACAGAGTGTTACGGAAAAGCTGTGTTTTCATTGGTTCTGAGCTCAGTTGCCATGTAAAGTGACACCCAAAACACTTCAGTGATTCTGGCATTTCGCTTGAGAACGTCATGTAAACGGTCCATGGTCAGCTCAGAAGCTCCATTTTATCTACATAAGTGCTTCGGTTACTATTGTCTAGTTAATTTATATGGCCTATCTCAGACCCCACCCACCCATTCCGCCTTTAACTTGTAATCAGCTTTAATTTTTAATCATAAACCCTCCCATAAAAAAGAAAGGATTAGAACAAACGATTGGAAAAAAAAGGGAAAAGAAATGTCGTCATTCACTTTGCCCCACTGCTGCCTGAACATCAGTGTTTTGTTTTAGAGCCTGGTGTTCTCACCTCAGCATGACGTGGGTTTATTGGCTGCGTGCTGCATGAGGTATTTCCTCTGCCTCTCGGTGGTTGAAGGTTGAACAAGGGGCCTGTCACGGGCGGCTGTAGAGGTGATTTCCTATCTGCTTGTGTGCTTTGGGACAAGTCAAGGTGAGGTAATGCGGCTGTAAAAAAGGAAGCCATGAAAAGCTATGGTGCGGTCAGATCCCCCAGAGACCTCATCCACAAACTCAAAGGCTACTGGAGCGCTTAAAAAGAACTACTGCTTCATCCGGAGTGTCAGCTATAATAGTGCCATATTTTAAAAGTGTGAAAATACGACCACAAAAGATTTGTCGCCATTTTTTATCATTGAGTGCACTAATCATTCATCTGCACTGTGGCCAATAATGTGTTCTATATTAATGCATTCTGTTGCACCACTGCATGAGGCAGTGACACACTGGCATTGGTGACTAATAAATAATTTATGATGATTTAATGTGGTTGCTTTACTACAACAATGTTCGGAAAGTCTACAGAAAAAAAAATCAGTAGCAGACTGGATAAATTCAGAAAAAAACTAAGTCGTTTCTGACAGTCTGTATGGACTGAGATCACAGCATTAATGGAATCACAGACGAAGCACAATTGGGAGATTCTTCAACCAAATAAAACTTAAGACACAATAACCCATAAGCTGGAGCAGTGTGAGATTAGGGGGATGGTGACTCTGGGTCACTCTGGGTGCAAAGTTACTTAAAAGGTCAGGATACCATTTGTGAAGCTGGGAAACTTTGCTTCTTCATGCTTGGACATTGCTTGAGGTGTCCCCCAGGGTTCAGTACTGGGTCCCAAACACTTCATCCTCCTTAAATAAATGGCACCAGTAAAGTTTACTGGAACTTCTGGTGACAATATCTGCAGGAATGTGTGGATTACAGAAATATTTTGACTAAGGAATACTGATGCAATAATTTAGATGGATGTTGTTTAAGTATATGTTTATATTGGTTGACAAAACAAAAAAGTCAACAATGCAAACAGATGGAGTGGAAAGAGGATGGGGCTTAATACGCTTGTGCTTTCTTCTTACTCCTTTTCGAGCTCCTTAAGCTTTCATTTTATTGTATTCTTTGTTTTGTTTTTCATTAATTTGTGTGAAATTAAACGAAAAAATTAAGGTTGCATATTTTTTCAAATGTGAAAACTTTGGATCAGATCCTGTTTGTTAGCGCTGATAGGTTTTTGGTCCATCATTGGACAGACAGAAACACGTTCACACATTCATCATTTTAAAGTCACCAGTTCATCTCATGCACGTTTTGGGAATGTGACAGAAAAATACAGGAGAAAAACCGGCATGAGCATGCATGGTAAAAAAATAACTCGTAAGAGTTACTTAAAAAAATTCTTGTAACAGTTTATACTATGCATTTTTTAAGTAAATGTATTTCTGTTTTTCAAGTAACAGCAACTTCTCTTAATCAAAAAGTGTACTCACTCACTTAATGTGACAAAAGGTGAAAGTAATGAGAGCGTTTTACTCAATTATACTGATGTTCTCATCTTATTTATTTATGCTAATTAAGTAAAATGCTTAAAATATCTAAGAACTTGCAAACTCCACAGAGAAAAGCCACTGAGCTTTGTAGACAGTAACCTGTACGTGACGATTCCCAGAGGTTCTGTCGTTTTTATCATTTTCAAACGGTTGAAAATCTTTTTTTAAAATGTTCAGAACAATTAAATGAGCCACTTTTTCCGACCTGCTGCCTGTGACTGAAAGTAAAAAAAATCCACTTTTTCCAGGATATAAAACATGGTGCTGTAAATTCTGTGTGACGTGCTTCGTCCCTCCGGAGATCCAGGATCACTTTCTGCTGTCAGTCAGTCGCTCTCTCACTTCACTGTCTTCACTTCTTGGCCACGTTCCACCTTTGTTCGACTGAACGTGGAAAATTGAGAAATAATTTGATAAGGAGAGGGAAATGGAAAATGTCTCCACTCGTGAACAGTCTGCTTCAGATTCAGGTGAAGTGCAGCCACTCATGCAGTAAAAGGAAACTACAAGCATGACATGAGGCCCCCGGAAATCCTGCTTCGAGTGTGATAGCTCCACTCTTTCCTACATTATTACTTTTCTCACCATCAGACATCAACACACTTTACCTTGTCAAGATATGAAAATGCAGCGGGCCTGTCACAAGACATTTCGAGCGTGAGAAATGTTCATTTCACGCAGACTGCAGAAATGCAATTAGATAAACACCCCTGGCTAATCATATTACAAAAATACACCCACGCCAGGGCAACGCTAATATGAGAAACAAATTGAAACGATCAGCAAACAGACAAGACTTTTGTTTGTTGGGTGTTTGGAATACATGTGACAGGGGAATGTGCAGCTTCAGGAACTGCAAAGATGATAATTACAGGTAATTTGCTATCAGCCTTGTATTTCCCCATTAGCTGTTGCCACATGTTATCCTCTCCTTCTGATAACTTCTCTCTCCTGTATTCCTCCTTCTCCAATCCAATCTGCATCCACAAAACTCCTCAGAGGGTTTCCGCTTTCCGGGCAGCTTTCATCTCTCCTGCATAGACAGCGTGGAGATCTTCCCCTTCAACTTCTGACACTGGTCTCCATTCAATCAATCCCTTCCTGAAATAACTGGAGGCTGACGCTTTGCAGGAGGAAGCAAGCTAGAAAATGTTAAACATCTTGCAGATACCTTTGAATAAGATGAAAATTAATGTCAAGAATGGTGCAGAAAATAATGCTGAACCTGACAGGAAGTAGTGGAAGAAATAGAGACACTGAAAAGCATTCAAGCAACTGCTTAAAAATTGGTTCAAAGGTGGAACTTAAAAAAAAAAAAAAAAACAGAGGGAAACACAACTCTTCTGAAACTCAAAGCTTGAGTCGGTCATGGCTCGTGTTTATTTCTCAGTTCAGCTCAGGAAGAAGCAGCTGAGGTTTGGAGCTGTTTGCATGTCCATCCTCACTGTTGGTAAAAGTGATGCTTTTTCAGGAACCTTTGACTCCTAAATTGCCATATTGGCTTCTGCTGAAATTAAACACACACACACACACACACACACACACACACACAATTGAAATCACTTAAATTCAGCGAGCGGCTCCGGAGGAAAAGCGCTCATAGTTCGGTTTGTGCTGAAAGACTTGAAAATTGCTCAATTTGGCCGGCTCCACGTGCCGAGATTAAAAAACACTTCTGAAACAATTTCTCACTTTATGAATCAGTTTGAGTAAATTTGTGCAGTTTATTAACCGCCCCCCAAAAAAAATCATTTCTGAAAGGCACACAAAACAATCCCCTGTCAAAAGATTTATGTTGGTAACTCATCACCGTCTGAGAAACTGTCATCTCTGCACTAATAGTGTTTTCATTGGTGCCTCGTCACATGTAACTTCTGAAGTAAGGAACACAATCAGAAATAAAATCCATGAACAAAAGACAATTCAATATTCAAGTCTTTGGGTTTTTTAGGAGGATTTGAGTGTGAATAACAGAAGTGCAGGCAGGGTCTCAGGAACACAACATGCTGACAGACCCTCAAGGAGAGAGCAGAGCAGGGCCTAAATACACTGGGGCAGAGCAACCAGACGGGACGTGAGTGGACAATCAGGGAGGAACATGAGGCGAGGAAGAGAACAACAGGTGAAGCACATCAGACTGACACCACTGGCAACCAGGGAGGGACGAGGACGAGGTGCAGAGATGAAAGGAAGGTGAAAATGTGGGAAACAGCAGACAGAGCGGATTAGGAAAAGATGATCCACTCTGGAAAACCCCGAACAGAAAAATGCCAGAGGAAGAGGAAGATTGTTTGTGAGCTACAAATAAGAAACGTGATTTATTTTCATGAATTCCATTCACATTCATTGTTTTGTTATTATTCATGTTGAGGGACAGCTCAGTGAGACAGATACTGAAGTACATCTCCGAAAATACATTTAAAGGTGAGATTATTTGTTGGAATCCAGACAGGGCGTCTTGTCAAAATTTCTACTTTTATGGCAAAAAACAATCCTGTTTGTCTCCTCAAAATAAGCTCCAGCTAATCCTATGATTTATGTTTTTTTAATAACAAATGAAACTTGATCATTATGTTTGGTTTCGCTTCTTGTCAGTCAAACGACAATCCAAAAAAAAGGCTGTGATACAATCTCATACGGTTCCATTAAAATTGCAGCACCTTTCTTACATTTTTCATATCTTAACAGTGTTTTCTTACAGGCGAGGGAAGAAATAAGCTTGTAGAGTTCAGCTCCAGTCTGCACATGTACTGTATATATATAACATCAAATGCATTTTGCGCCGCTGCCGCTCTGAGAGCTGTTGCTGCTTCTGCTGCTTTTCAAGCAGCCGTTCTAAATCCTGCCATAGGTTTCAGGCTCCCCTCCCCAGGAGGACGTTATGAGGCTTTCATGGTCGCTCGCGCCGTCCGATCATATGAGTGATACGACGTCGAGGCTGGATGTCACTGCGGGTGGAGTGGCTCTAAATATGTTCAGTATTGACTCACAGCAGCAACCCTCTTCACGTGGCTGAAGGATAACCAGACACAAGGATGGTTTAAAAATTCATGAAAAGGCTCAACCAAGTTTTTCTGGTCGTGAAAAAAGAAGGTTCAGGAAAGATTGAAGACTAGTTCAGGAAAAAGTTTTTGTCGTTCCAAAGAGTCGCTCTGCTTCTCATCAAATGTCTTTTACACAGTTTGTCTCTGAATCTGATGGACTTCAACAGATCATCAGCATAGAAGGCTCCACACACATTTTTCTACAGATTCTTTCGTTCTTTGTAAAGTATCAAATTCAGCGACAAAACATAATTAAAGTCTGAAATAGGAAGTAATATGAAATAGAATTGAATAGTAATAAATATTGTAATATAACATCAACACTTCAAATACGTTGTATTGTCCCCTTCTCTTTTAAATCCTACATTTCTTTTTGCTGAAATCTACATTCAGTATTTCTTACATGCCATTTCCGAATGCGAAAATGTGACTTTAAAACCAATTTGTGAAATATGTTTTGGTTCAGGGGCCACAAACTGTCCAATTTCATCTTGAGTGCACCAGACTGGTAAAATAGCACCATAATAACCTTTAAATCTAAACTTTAAAGTTTTCATTTGTTGTGGCAGAGAGTGTTCATGATGAAAATGTGGATGTTTTTTGCAAAAAAACAATTGCCATGGAAAGTCACTCCGGTCTCAACATAAAACCAATTTCAATGAAACCTTCTGCTGCAAAATACAGTGAAAAGCCCCAAAACCTTTTTATTCAATGCCAGGAACACTAATTCACACTCCATACATAAACGATATGCCAAGACTCCGCTTCGCACTGAGCCACCTCTGGAAGGTGCCGTCATACGACTGTGTGTGCAGTACGCTCAGCGCGGTGTGTAGCATCTGTTTACACACTGCAGTATGTGCGGTAGGGAGGGACTACTATTGTTGGATCGTAGCGTGTGTTAGCGTGCACCCGTGAGCTGTTACTGTCACACAAAGACAAAGAGCGACCAGGGTGTAGCTTTTCCTCCGTCCACACCTTCTGTTTAGAGCAGGGGTCTCAAACTCCAGTCCTCGAGGGCCGCAAACCTGCATGTTTTCCATGTCTCTCTGCTTCAACACAGCTGATTGCAATGAGGCTCGTTATCAGGCTTTCTGCTGAACTTGGTGATGAGATTCAGGTGTGTTGAAGCAGGGAGACATGGAAAACATGCAGGTTTGCGGCCCTCGAGGACTGGAGTTTGAGACCCCTGGTTTCGAGGTACCCATCTCTTTAGCAGGCCTGTCTGAAAGTTACAACTACAGGACTGAAATAATGAAACATGTATAGGTATCAGAATACAGAACAGCCCACTGAAACGTTAAAACAGCTTGGACAAACACGTTAAAGTCTTAAAAGGAGAGCCGTCCCTCAGCAGCTCAGAGAAATTGATGGGAAAGAGTGTTGCCACGCTGTGAGACGCTTTGCTTTGCAACCAGAGGATGAAAAGACACTTTTCCCCAAAACACAAGAAACTATTTATAGGACTGTAACTGGGAGCTGGTGTTTATCACATCGTTTCATAATTCCGATGTACACTATTCCTGCACACAAACTTTATGGGAGGATTTTACCCATATTTTTTAGGGAGGGCTTCAAAGAGAAGACTCTTTGGTTTCATCCGTTGAGTAAGATCTTGCATCACGGGAGTTGCGTCCCGGAGATAATCGCCGGTGACCTTGTATTATTGTCCAACATCTTGTTGTCGCTCTTGCTGCCTTGATTAAGGCAGTTGGAGTCTCATCCCTTAAAAGCCCCCGTTCTGCCCCTCCGCCGCTCTCTCCCCGTTAGCGGCATTGATTGCCTTGGTGCATTTGCCAAGTTTGCCGAGTGTTCATCAGGAACTGATTAGAGGCAGAGGACGGAATAGAGCTGGGATTGTAATTGATTCGCCGCTGCTAAGGATCCAGATTAGTCACTTAAAGGAGGGATTGCCATCTGCTTTTAATAATTAATGTATGTTGTTGCTCCTCCCCAGGACAGAATTAGAAGTCAGAGATAGATGCCTTACATTTCAGACTTGTTTGCCCTCTTATCTTCACTAATTTCACGGGTTGCCTCTTTCCAGCTTTCAAGAAAAGTTGTCTGAGGTTACAAATATTGACTGATCCGTCCTCGGGCTCTGGGCTGACATATGAGCATTCCTCAGAAAGGTGAACCCCCCCCCCCTTCACTCCCCCCATTCCAAGCTCAATGCAACAAGCTCCAATTATTCAGGCTGCGCCAGGAAAAACAAACAGATCTGCCAATTATACTCACATTATTTGCTTAAGCAGAAGCAGGGATTAAACATCTTATTGGAGAGCAGGTCCTGAAATTCCTGGATCTTCAGAATAAAAGAAAAATACCCAGAATTAATAATACACATTACTGACTCTGCTGATATTTGGTGTTTGTCTAGATCTCTCCTGGAAATGGGATGTTTCAGCTTTAAGGGCTTCAATACGTGAACTGAAAGATTCAATAGCCTAATCATTAACGACACAGGAATCAACTTGATCTTAGTTTTAATCATTTACAATCCAAATTTAGAAGAAAAAGCATTTCAACAAAACACTGTTAATTTGAATTTATAGTGGAAAACTAATGTAAAAATAGAAAATAACGTAATAAATAATATTGGCCAGTTTGAACGTAAAATACTTCTAAAAGGTTTTCAGAATTGAGAAATTGCTACATAGTACTATGTCATCCACCATGTCAATTTATAACAATTAAACTGCAACAAAATCAGCAAAGAATTGCTGTTATTTAAGTATTGTTACATTACTGGTGGCAGAAATTACATTTAGACAGCTGAACAGTGGCTCACTTCCCCACAGTTGACATCCCCACCACCCCATCACTTGACTTTGTATTTTTTTCTATAATCCCGCCGAATGTTTATATCGTACCTGAAAATAAAGTTTTTCTTATAGTGATTCCCATTTTTTTTAACTTATTACTATAGCTGGGCCATTAACGGCGGTAACGTGCTGCATTATCGTGACACCCTTATCGCGCGAGAAAAAAAATGTCGCCGTTAATCTACGCTTTTCAAAGTTGGGTCTGGGAGCTGTGTCTACACATGCAAGCTATGCAACTCACTTTGACATATTTTAGTGTGGATGTGTGCCAGTGCCTGGCCCAGCCTTGCTGAGTGCTGTGGGGGGCGTGAACAAGCAGAACCTGTCCTGCGCCGCGAGAGTCTCACCGCTCTCCAGCTGAGCGTCAAAAAAACACACTCCGTTTCGTCCCGCTGGGCTTTCTTCAGGTGCTGAAAACACGCAAAACAAAGTACATTTCCCTTCAACACACAATCTGGCCTAAAAAAGGTAAGGATGAGGCACAATTCGGCGTGACTGAATTTATCCTGTCTTCTCTGTCTGAGAGTCGGAGATATGATAAAGTTTGAGGAAGTGTGCACTCATAAGATACTTCCATTTTTCATCTGTTTATGACTTGGTTGATGACACATGAACACAGAACTGTGTCAAATTACCTGTTGGTTACCTGTGATGCCTGCTGATTATTCATGTCTAATTGAATAAACAGAAACTCGTTGTTGATTACTTATTTCTTATTTATGTAACACACACACATTTTGAATGGCCTTGGCAGACTGCAAATGAGCCATTTTTATCGCGATTAATCGCCATTAACTCCAGGATTGGGGTGCGATTAATCGCAGTGAAGTTGCCCAGCTCTACTTATTACACTATTAGTGAGTTTTTATTGGCTTTATTACATTGAAAAGGGACAAAAGTCATTGCATGTTTGGAGGTTGTTGCAGGAAGTCCTGGTATTCGACCATCATCAGTGCATCTTGCTCCTTATTAGAATCCATCATGTTCTGCAGACTGGGTGTGTTTGTGGTATTGTTTGTGTGCTGATGGCGGTTAAGTACAGTTCATAATATCGTCTAAATCTTCTACACTTTCCTGCTGCATTACCTGTCAGCTGCAGACTGTCAGGTGGGTTTCGCTCGTCCATTTTCAGGTCAATATATCTTCTTTTTCCAACAAGCAAGTTCACAGTGTCCTCCGACAGTGTGCTTGTGTCTAGCAACGCTTGTGATGAGCTCTGTTCATGTTCTGTATTCCCAAACGAGGATTCCATCCACTCTGATTGACAAACTTGTTCATCACTTGAACCACATGGACTCCCTCTGTATACGTGTGGAAATAAAGATAATAGAGAAACGCTTTGCAGTGCTTGACTCAGAAAACACTCAAACAGTTCAGTAAGACCATATTGGATCAAACCGTTGTACTGTGACCTTAATGCGTTCACTAGTGTGTTAGTCTGGGTTAAAGGTTAGAACAAAAAAAGAGCCAGTTTGAGGAATGTAAGGAGGAGAAAGTTCAGATTTCCAACGAGATTGATGTCCATGACACACCACATGCTACAGCTGTTATCTGCGCTGTTGGTCGCAGCGTTTCAGAAAAGTTGCATTTTCCCCAACATTCCCATGGCGCACTTGCAGCATTTTCAAAAAGTGGTTCCGAACAGCATTTTCCTTTAAACAGACACCCACAACGCAAATCAAGTTTTCCGTTTTCACTTGAAAACGTGGGACGAAGCAAACATACCTGAAACACTGATGCCAGAAAAATGGAGTTAATAAAGATCTAAATATCCAGTTCAGGCTCAGCCCTGAAAGCGAGCAGAGTCTGCTGGAAAGAAACACCCTTGGAAGACCTTGACTGCGGTCCGAAGGGGTTGGGTGTCCTGAGAGTGTAATCTGGGCTGAAATGGAAGTGTTTCGCAGGGAGCCGGCCCTCTTGCCAATACGCCTGTTCGCCCAGTGGGCGAGGAGGGAAGCAGCCCTGTGGGAAAAGCAGCCACATTCAGAGAAATAGAGGCCGAAGCGCCCAACCTCTGAAATGACTTGGAAATCAAACGTTTAATGCGACCTTTATTTGGGGTGATCCCGAGGAACGAAGCCGTCGGCGTCGCACAGAGAAACTCTAAATTTCAGGACAGTAATTTCACCTGTGAGTCAGTAAAGTTTAAATCCTCCTTGTTTTTTCTTTTTTTTAGGTTAATAGCGTCATTGCGAGAGCTTAAGGTGGGGGATGCTTTATGCAGTTTGGAGCCTTGAAGTGAAATAATGTAGCCACGGGGAATCCATCGGGTCTATTATCACAGCTCTTTCCCCTTTTTATAGTGTCTTTATCTGCTTTTTGGTATCTCTGATTCCATCCCCCTCATACATTTATTGCTCAGGTAATGGATATCCTCTCTTTGGAGGAGCGAGCCTCTTTCTCTTTCACTGCCTCCTCTGCTCTCAAATCTTGTATTTCTTTTAGACATGAGGTCTTTTCTCTTGGCCTGTCAGAGTTGGAAAGCTCATTTTCTCCACTTGCTCTCCGGTAGTGAGTCTGAGCGGAGTCCGGGAGTCATGCAGCCTCTTCGCCGCGGCCCACAGGGTATTTGCTTTTCCATATCCTGCCCTTCATTGCCTCCCGGCTCCCCCAGCGTCTCTTCTTTCACCTTCTCACTCGTCTCTCATCAAATCTCTGTTTCAGCTTGCCTCCCCTCCACATACGCATCTCTTATCTGCCCGTGTATCCCTGCCATATCAATAATTGATGGCCCCTCTTTGACTTGCCCGGTGTCGTTAAAGGACGACTGAAATCCCGAGGACAACATCAATACGGAGCCCAAAGCGCGGCCGCGGCTCCTGCAGTCTGGCTGCCGTATCTCTCAGAAGTCACTCTTCACTAATGACCTACTTAGATTTGAATAAAAAAGTTTGCTTTCTTTATCTTTTCCTCTTATTTTACAGAAAAACTTCAGAAGGATTTTATCCAGCGCTCGGAAATGGGACATGCGGCGTTCCTCCTCCGGGTTCTTACATCAGCTCCCGGACAGCTTGCATGTCGCCGGGCGCCGCGGTCGTGACGTCACGCCGCGGCTCACGGCGCCGAGCCGCTCGCACGGCGGATCAGCACTTTGTTATTGTTGCAAGAAATTACAGTCGCCGTCATTCTCTCTCTCCATCCGGAATTCTCTTTCATCTCCATCGCTTTGAAGCATCCAAATGATGATTGTTTTATGTTTATGGATGCGGCGCCGCACATTAACTGAGCGGCGAGGGTCGGCCACAGCGAGCCCACCTGTGATCCTGTCGAGAGCGATGAGCGCCGAACGCTCCCACTCAGAGTCACAGCTAATCAGCGATCCGATCAAATTAGATCCAATTACCTTGATGAATGTGAGGGAGTTTGTCAAGCTGAATAACTCACAGGTATTTATCAGTAAGCTCTCTGAAAGTGGACGTGCTTTTTTTTTTTGCCATTTTTGCCACGTCAGGCTGAAGACTGTCAGATCATATCGTATTGATCGTACATGATTCTCCCCTCCCACTGTACAACTCAAGTTTTCAGTCTGACTGCCTCTATGAGAAACAGCTGCTAAAAACTAACAACATAAACACTACTGAAAAGGTTTACAAGAGAAGAGAATAGAATAGACTTTATTAATCTCAGAGCCGACAAATTTACAGGTGGAGAGGCTCGTAGGACACAGGGGAGAGCAGAAAGTAAAGAAAGCAAATGGATAAGAATACTCGATAGTGCAAATAATAGTCAGAATAATAATAGAAAACTAAAGAAAGAGAATATCTAACTGTATGTACAACATAAATCTTAATACAACAGGAACTAAAATATATGCAAATATGCATTTAGTGCAGCAGAATGAGTGGTTTAAGTGTCGATGGTTTAGTTTCACCGCTCGCCGTTGTCACTTGGAACCATGCAACTTTTGCTCTCGAGCTCCCCCTACTGGTCTCCTGTGAAAGCTCACTGTCGTAAACGTTCACTGCATCACCACCCCTCCCCCACCGCCCCCACCCCCGCATGCAGAGAGCGTCCCAGTCCTGTTTCCTTTTTTCTGCTTGTCAGACAAAGGTTTTTTTTTTTTTTTAATCTTTTTGGTTCTGCCATCCGTGAGCGCCTAAGGGTGGCGTTGCTAACGCTAGCGAGGGTTTCATGTTTGTTTTACGCGCTTTTATACTTGTACTCCCATAGGAGTGCCGTAAAGCAGGCTTGTTCTCACGAGATGTAGTCGGGTCCGCTCCTCTGAAAGTTGCAAGTGCTGTTTTCAGGACACAGACCCCGGGGGGAGGGGAGTCTTTGTTTACCCCCACAGGGATTCTGAAAAACATTTATTGAGGTAAAAAAGTTGCATGGTTCTGCTTTAACTTTTTGAGATAGTCTGAATAAAGATGTCAAGTTGAGTCACACGTCTAAATGTGTCCATCTTGCTGACTAAAATCTGTGTAATCTATTAATTCAACATTTCTGGAGTTTCTCACCTCAGGTGACATGAGGAAATGGTTGCACTACCATCACAATTGTCGGGCACAAGGAGACAAAAGAAAGATATGACAGAATGATAAACCTCATTAAATGTTTTTTTTTTTTTTTTTTCAACAAACTATCTGCATCAATGTCTATTTTCTAACCCATTGCCTCGACTGGTCCCTGGGCGCCTCGCTGTGGAAGTGTTTTGTTTTAAATGTTAATTATTAATCAAGATAATTACCATACTGATGATCACAGCGCCGCTCAGTTCTCATCACACGGCCGCTCGAGCCGAACCGCCACCAAATCTTCTCCACGTGAGCAGCTGACCTGAAGTCCTCATCCAGACCCACAGAAATGAGAGAATCTCCCAGCAGCCACAGTGTCAGGCAGGCGGGAGAGGCAATGACTCGCTCAGAGTGGGTTTTTAAAGGAGCTCTGGCACACTCTCCTCAAGTGCTGCCAGCGCGGCTGATGAGTATTTAATAGGCTAACGACCCTCTGCTCTGAACCACCTCCGAAACCTGCAGTGACGGCACACACACACACACACACACACACACACACACACCGAGTAACACACACGAGGAAGGTTAAACAACTCTCAGTGAATGCCAAACACACTCTGCTTCTGCCTGGACTGTTTTCTTCTTTGTGAACACAATAACAGTTCTGTGTGACGACAATAAGTCGTCGTTATGGATTTATCATCTTCCTTCTTCATTCTGTTTCTCTGCTAAAAACACAAGCATCTTTTCCTTCCGGTCTGTGTTTGGTACACCAGATACACCAGCATTAAACACACATCGGACCACATTAAACTAGAGTTAGACCACATTAGACCAGCACCAGACCACATCAGACCACATTAGACCACAATAGGCTCGTATCCAGAAGTCCATTAACTCTTTGTTTTCATTTTTTCATTTATTGTGAAGTTTTCCTTTTCATAAAATCTTGAAAATGCAGTCGAAACGTTAAACAGCAGAAGTGGAACTTTTCTTCTCCTGGTGAAGTTTCCGTGACTTTAGAGGCCGAGCAGGAACGACACCTCGCCCACCTTCACAGTTGGTTTAATCAGTGAGCCTGAACAGAAATTAAAGTGTGGAATGAAGCTTGAACCAACACAACATCGTCCCTGAAAAAGGAGGAGAAATCCTGCTTTTTAATGCGTGACCGACAATGGAGGGAAGATTTGAAGAAAGTGTGAATTTTACCCGCAGCGCAAGATAAACATCAGCCGTCGACAAGACACTACAAGCTCAAATTAGTCTTTTCCAAAAAATGACATGAACGCAATTAAGACAGCAGCTGAAACCGCTGCTGCTGGGAAGCGTCTGTGCGGCGTTTGGTGCCGAGTCTCCACATCCCTACAAAACAACACCTGGCACTTTTATTGAAAAGGAATTCATGGTGCGCTTGTTTTGATGCAACATATTAAACTGTCACTGTTAAATATGTTTTACTGTTAACATGTCGCCCGCTCACTTCCTGCTGATTTGTCGGCTGCATTACGAGTTTTACTGTATCCCGCGGTCGAGCGCGCTTCTTTCAGTTCGGCAGCCTTTTCGAAAATAGTGCAAGTGCCAAAGTGAGTGTGGAATCTAATTAGCGATGAATAGATTGAGTTGAAACCAGGGCTCGCTTTACCCCGGGGATGCTGCCCCCCCACCCCGTAAAGCTTGTAGATACAAACAACAATGCAAGGCTTGCAGGCTCGGTAATGACCTTCCCCAAGATATGTGACAGAACCTTGAATGCATCCGCTTTAATGTAGCAGTGAAAGGTTAACATGGCGAGCGCGCCGGCGCCCGGCATGGAAAATAACCAATTAACTTGATTTTCATTTGAAGAGACTCGGCCACAGAAATGAGACGTTCAGTGTTTCTCACTGGTGCGGCGAGTATCAGAAAGACCAAACGAGGCATCTCAGATCACAAAGTGACACGTTTTTAAATTCATGCAGTATTTGTTTATTGTGTTTGCTGCATAGCTGAATGAAGTGCGGGTTTGTTGATTTTGCTTCATACTACCACCACGGGCAAAAATAAAAGTTTTCCTTCTAACTGTTACCTCGAAGTTGAATACTGTGCAGAAAGGTGTTACACCTGCATGATATTAAAAAGTTGGGGTTTTTTTTGTTTTTTTAAATTGACAAAACTAAGTATAACCTTTGTAAATGGTAACTGGGACTGTAAGTTTATTGGAAATGATTAATGTTTTTGGCTATTCATTATTTTTATTAAAAGTAGAAGTTATTTCACTAATTACAACAAAGTATAACTGATTTCTGCGCTGCAGCACTTTTTGTTATTTGTAGCAAGAGCTGATTCTCAGGTTGTTAATGATATATTACTGTTTTTTAAATTAAAAATATAAACATATTAGTGCTAACATTAGGAGTTTTACAGTGGCACATTTCTTTCTTAGAACATGAAACTTTATATTTCATTTTCTTCATTCAGAAATGCTCAATTTACATAACATTTCAAGTGAAAACACATTTTTAAATGTTTTCACTGCAGAAAAGTTTGGTGTTTACACAGCAGCATTTGGAAGTTGGTTGTGCCGAGAGCTGGCGCTTTGGTTTGTTGTTGTAACGAAACCACACACACACACACACACACACACACACACACACACACACACACACATAGAGAACAACACACTATAAACACTGACAATGGGGGAAGACGGACATCCACATGAAGGGACGGTGAAGTTGGATTGTATTTATCAGATAGAAAAGCTGAGCTTGTCAACTGGCTGTCTTGTCTTTGTAGAGTTTGCATGTTGTCTGTGTGTGTGAGTGTGTGTTGGAGAGTCGTCCTGGGTGTGTTCAGCGACCCTGAACGAGGCAAAGCAGTGCAGAGGATGGATGGATGGATGGATGGACTTGCTCCATGGTCGCGTTGTGCACCAGAAACTCACTTCCTCATTCTCAACCCTGTGACATTATTTAGCTCGCATCAACGATCTCCACTCAGTATATTCATGGTTTTGATGTTTGTCCGAGGAAGGCGATTGTGTATTCATTAGCTGAATGTTTAAAAAAGGCCGGTTTGATGAGGTGCTCGGCATCCGCCGCGCCGCGCCGCGCCGGCTCATGAAGGACGGAACAAGGTCAGCGGGTATCGATCGAGGTCTGAAGGGATTGACCACCTCGGCGTGTAAACAAGGTCCTGCAGCTCCGGTGTGTTTGCAGGGTCTGAGCGCTGTTTGTGGAGAGCGCCCATCCTCCCTGGTTGTTAATTTCAAATTATAGCTTTTTAGGTTTATTTCTTTTAAAAGGTGCAGCGTATTCAGTCGTGTTTACCTCCACGGCTGCGTTGACACCCACAGTTTGTTTGCTTCTGATGGAAAGCTTACCGGAAAAGCTGATTTTGTTAAAGGTTTTTTATCTGGTTTGTTTAGGTTCACGCCGCTGAACCAAAGCTTCTAAACTAAACCCACATGGATCTGTGTGCAGCCGCTTTATTGAACAGTAGCTCAGTAACCCGCCGTGCAAATCCAATCCAGTCCTCTCACCACCGACTGCAGTTTATTAGTCCTAATGCCACACGGGGGTGACTTGACGAAATGTGAAATATGAGCCCGGGATGAGCCTCGGACCGCGGCCTCTCGCTCCGTTTAGGTGCTGGAAGCTGGAAAAACTGCAGCTCATCCATTCTACCTATAAAACCTTCAGACGGCCTGCCAAGGATGCTCAGGTGGTCCGACGTGAGCCTCACAAACAAAACCTTTCCAACATGGAGCCCCGCCTTGATGTGTTGTGTGAAGCAAAATAATCCAAATTTGTTTCTAAGTGAACTAGAAAAAGCTCCTTTCAGCTCCCCGCAGACACACAGATGACCCCCAGTGTTCGTTTCTCGGAAGGAAGGAGCTCCTGACACGACGAGAATAATCATATTTCACTGAACGTCCTCCAGTGGTTTGGTTTTGGAACCAGTGTGGCTTCAAATGCTGCCAATATCGATTTGTATTGCAACTGTTTGTATGAAAAAGAGCCTCACATGGCTTCTTTACATTGTAGTAATTTGCCTCGATGAAGACTAATTTTAGGCATTCTGCATATGAACAGGACTTTTGCGAATGTGCTACTGATTAAGCTGATGCCTGCTAAATATGGGTCCCTGAGGCTGCAGTCCCCTGGTTAAGGCACAACCGGTTTTACTTACCTTGCAGAAAGTATCATCTCACGCTCTTTGTATGTTT
The DNA here is from genome assembly GCF_902148845.1 of Salarias fasciatus. Lineage (NCBI taxonomy): Eukaryota > Metazoa > Chordata > Actinopteri > Blenniiformes > Blenniidae > Salarias > Salarias fasciatus. The sequence goes on along the minus strand of NC_043745.1, from coordinate 37,429,308 downwards.
TCCTCCAGCTGCCAGAAAGTGTGATAATGAGAAGCAAACTGGAATAAACAAGAAGGTTCCTGGGAACTTATGCAGTTATGCAGTCATGTGTTGTTGTGCTCCGAGTCCCCTGGAGAACAGTGATGGTGTTGTGTCATTATGCTTTTCAGGTGAAATTTACTTTTGGGACTTTAATGGCATTCATTTGAGATCGAATGATTTTTTTTTTTTAAATTTCAGCTTTTCCATGCATTCCTCAGTGCAGGTGACACCGTTCCTTTTATTTCTCCACATCCCGATGATTTTCTAGCAACCTGATGATGTTCTTTGAAAAATGTCCTGAAGAAATGAAGGTGGATGCTCAGCGCTCAGCTACAAGCACAGAGCGAACGTCACGGTGGTTTCAACCGTAGATGGTAAATGCAGTGGATCAAGCTTTCGTGACGTCACCTATAGCGTTCCCAAGTTCCCCTCTGAAAACTTCTGGCGGAACGTCTCCATATTGAACATTTGAAACCAGATGTAAATGTGATTGGTCCAGCACGTCACATGGCCACATCACGTGTACAGAGGAGGCGCTGTGATAGGGCGATATATGAAAAACTTTAACTCGTAATATAAAATCAACAGATGATTTATGTGAAAATCAGAGTCTGGTGAAGCAGCACGGTTGTAGAAACTAATGATAGAGACCAGAACATGTTCTGAATCCGGGTGCTTTATATGTTTATTTGCACTCTGAAAATCAACATTTTTGAATGGGTTCGATGAGACCGGAGCTCTTTTTGAAACCAGCATCATCGCCCCCTGCTGGAATTTACCCAGCATTACAGTTTTTTTGCGCTTCCGCATTATCTTCATGTTTTATGAGCGGGAGGTTGGCGCTTGGTTTCAACACACAATCGTCCACACTGGAAGTGTCAAACAAGAAAATCCTAAATAAGCAAAAAAATGTTTGTGGCATAGGTAAGCTTACGTAGCTCTCATCAGTTCGATCATCAGCCAGATTGGTTTGGACCTGAAATACCATGGAAATGAGAATAAACATGTTCAAGACTTGATTGACATCTTCATTATGCAATAAGTTGCCAAAGTGGGTTTGTGGAGTTGGCAGTGGAGTGCTGAGAAGACTGAGCTGGGAGAGAAATGGATCCTTCAAAATAATATGAATTTCACTTCATGTCTTCACCGCCACATAAACAGTGCAATGATGAAATACAGGCTAAATACAAGGTAAGACTGGAATAGAGGTGCATCAACTGCAGAGACTAAAACTTACAAAGTAAAAGCCTCTTCTGATATTTTTTTTTTTGAATACAGTACGCCGTCTTTCATTAGAGTTTGCATGTTCTCCCTGTGCATGGGCTTTACCTCCCACAGTCCAAAAACATTTTGCAGTTCACTGCTGACTCACCAAGTTCTCATACCTTTAAAGCATGAAGTAGGATAAATGAGCAATACTGATCAATAATTCAGTGCATTACAGTAACACGCTCTTTGAATGGGTTTGAATGTCGTTGCAGGACGACTTGGACTTCCTGTTAATACAGACCCAAGAATGATTTGGACGGAAATATTAATTACTTTTACACATCAGTGGAGATAAATGTTATCTTTGTGTTTGCTCTACTGGCCAAAAGCAAGTCTGCCAAAGTGAAGGTGTTTGGTTTTGACTATATCTATATAAAACAATGATTTTTTTAGAAATAAATATTGTGTTCACAGGTTAGATAAAGACACTTGAAGCTCTTATGGACCAAACGTTTGAGATCATGTTCACTTTTACCAACAATGCAACGTGAAAACAGTGAACCAGCACAAACACGCAGCCGCTCACAGCATGTCTGTTGTTGGAGTGTGAAAAAAGGAAAAAAAGTGGGATTAACAGCATTGAAGTGAGAACCTGTGCACGTTTGCCGTTGCCACTTCAGTTGTTGTCATATTTGTTCTCATCTGAAATCAAGTGAAACAAGCTGCTCTTAACATCTGATGCGTTGCTGAAACAATCCTCACATTCCCACAGAACCGAAAAGCAAAATTTCTTTAAACACAAACTATTTGTCTTCGCTCTTGCTTTCCTCAGATCGATCACTACGCCCAGCGGGACCTGAAGAAGGGACTGCAGCTGTTCGGCACAGAGGGCAACGTGGGTCTGACCAACGCCTGGATGATCGTCCAGACTGACGTAAGAACCGAAGTCACTGAGGGGAGGAGGGTTTTCCACAGCACAGAAAAGATGAATGTCGTGAGATATGTGGAGCAAAGCCCCACCAACGGTCTGTTTCCACTTCTTTTACGTGCACTATTCAAATATAATACTCTCATTTTTAAAAATTGTGTCACATTTTCAAAAAGCAGCATTAATACTGCGACCTGTGATCAGCAGGTGTTTCAGTCCGTCAGGAGTTACAGCAGAAGTGTCACTTTTCCTGTGATTGTCACCAGTGTTGGTCAGCTTCCTTGGAAATAGTAGTTACTGATTACTTCTTCAAGAAAGTAATCCAGCTACTTTACTAATTTCTTATTTCCAAAAGCAATTAGTTGCTTTATTACTTTTCAAAAACATGATGCACACCCTGAATACACTCTGAAGCAATGAAGCTTTCAGCCTCATCCAATTCAATCCAGCTTTAATTATGAAGTGCCAGTTACAACACAGTCATTTCTACACACTTTTACAGGGAAAACCCAACAGATCCTCATGAGCAAGAAAAAGTGACAGTGGAAAGGAAAAACTCCCTTTTAAAAGGAAGAAACCTGCAGAACCAGACTCAGAGGTGGCGGCTTTCTGCTGTTCCGGTTGGGGTGAGGGGACAGAAAGAGGAAGAGACAGGACAGACAGGAACATTTCTTGTATCAGTGGAGAGTTCAAAGACTACAAGATCATTCTGTTCTATCTGCATATTCCAGCGTATCAAACATTTGATGTGTATAATCATGTCCTGTTTTGTGGCAGTGTGAACTTTGCATTTCTGGTTTTCACACACCGACCAGACCCAGGCTTCCATCATATGTGGCACGAAATCAGACGAGAATCTGTTGTCTTTAATGCGACCGCCGTCTGAACGGTCAAGTCGCGTCATTCACGACATAAATCTGCGTTGGAGGAAGCGGCACGTTGTCATTTCCCTCGCAATTTCTACTGAATCGTGTCGCCTCGTATCAGACAACCAGTTGAAAATAGGTAAACCTTATTTACCAACGCTAAACAGCGTTTGCCTGGCATCACGCCTTCTTCTGCGCATGCCGCTCACTTCCTGGTCGTTTCAGGCTCACACTGCAGCGTGACTGAAGTCACATTTAAACAGTCGTGTGAATGATCAGGCACAGAAATGAGAATCGACCTGCTAACGGAGCCTGGTGTGTGTGTGTGTGTGTGTGCGTGTGTGCGTGTGTGTGTGTGTGTTTGAAGCACTGCAGCTCACTGGAACAGACTGTTCACAAATGACGCCCGATCAAAGGTTGAAGCTCTCCTCCTGAACGGAGCAGCCCATTGGATATTCACTCCAGCGCCATTTAACAGAACAAGTCATGCAAAATACTCTGTCACAAGCTGAGATACACGACGTCTCCGCTGCATTATTTACCGCAACATCGCTTCCTTTCGCGATTGCCAGTTTGGCTGTATTTTCTGCCACTGCATTCACAATAAATTATAAGTGAGCAGTCAAACTGTGAAGCTCTGGGTGATTTGACATTTCTCCGTTTGGCGTGAGAGTGGAGTGAAGTGCTGCAGTCATTCTTGTTATTGATAGGATCTGGACATTTCCAGGTTGGCTGATAAAATAAATAAATAAATAAAACAAAATAAAATACGAGCAACAGAAAAAAAAGGAAGTGACTGAATTGACTTTGCTCACAGTTCCAAACACTCGAAGCTTTTCTGCTTTAAACGCTGTCAGAGAGATTAATGCAAACATCATAGACTCTCGGAGGTAATCTTTGTTTCCAGCCTTCACTTTGATGTGCTTTCTCCTTTTGTATTATTTATTTATATATTAGGGTTTTTTTTTTTTCCTGAATTCCTCTGCACAGAAAACACAATGTGAGGAACAGAGATTTGGAATTAGGGATTGCCGAGGACGGATGCCGCTGCAGGAAAACGCCTCTGGGAGACATCAAATGATAGACTGCAGTCTCCGGGGCTCCAACGACCTTTTTTTATTCTCCTAACATCACAGATCTGATGATGAAGCTTGTCGTTTTGTTCGATCGGTGTGTGTAGTAACAGACAGGTCCGTGTTTGCATGTGTCAGGTGCAAGTGTGTGAATAGAACAGCATAAGTTATGACAGAGGAATGCATTGCTATGCAAATACTGTATGCTAATGTGGATGTTGGAGCATGTAAGTGTGTGTGTGCGTGTGTGTGTGTGTGTGTGTGTGTGTGTGTGTGTGTGTTGGGGGGGCAGCAGCATCATGCAGAAAATGTTTTTCTTTTTTTTTTTTTCTGCATATGCGATAAACCATGAGACGAAACCTGCTCCATGACAATTTATGGTCAATATCGTGACTGGCACTTTGTACACTGTGTGTGTGTGTGTGTGTGTGTGTGTGTGTGTGTGTGTGTGTGTACACAGGGCTCTGTAAAGTCTGGCTCAGATGAAGACCATTAAGAGGCAGCTCTCAATCTGTCACTGCCTCCCAGACCTGCTGAGTCAGTGAATGGATGAATAATACGGCAGATGTCCCCGGAGCAAAGGTCGCCTGAATATTCATACTGGCTGCTTATGGAACAATGCATGTAAATATGTGAAAGAGGATCCAGACACGTGAAAAGAAGCAGAGAGAGCTTCCTCAAAGGCACCATGTGTAGTAGAGGTCACACACTACAGACTTGTAGCTTTTCAAGGTGAAAAAAAAAAAAACACCTTATTTTTCTAAAGAAACTTCACAACCTGAATGGAGCTGGTTTATTTAGAGATACAGTCTTTGAGAGGGTTAGAAATTAACTCAATTCACGCTCGGTTCACAGTTCAGTGCGCGGTGCGACAGTGCTGCTCCCACTGGGATTGGCTCCAGCTGCTGCAGTTCACTAAACCAGCGCGGTTCGGTGCTGAAACATGCTAACATGTGGGATCAACCTCAAACGTTTGGACCTGTGCCGAAAAACGACTGCTGCTCCCGGCCCATTCATTCCAACCGGGCAAATTTGAACTGCGTTCTGAGCATTTTCATGTTTACAAGACCGGTCAACTCTTAGCAATTGTTTAACTGATAAAGAAAAGGTTCTCTATATTGCTCAACAAGACAAATTTTATAATATTACGAAGAGACGTGCATTAAAGAAGTCCAATAAGAGTTTTTTTTTTGTTTGTTTCCATGAAAGCATAGAGTGTCTGTGAGAGGAAAGGAAGCAGAGCCTCATCAGGATGTCAGAAACCTGAAGGCTGCAGACGAACATGTCTCTGAGGTTCTGAGCCACGAAAAACAGGTTTAGAGGTCTGAGGGTTTGGGTGCTCGCCTTCAAGTCTGCACTTCACACACACACAGCACACACACACACACACCAACGTGCCACACAGATTCCCACCAGGTTGACAAAGTATTTCTCCTTCATTACTGTACTTTACCAGGTTTGAGGATTTTTGCTTTCATTCCGGCTCCCTGGAGGGAAATTCCCCCTAAAGATTAATACCGGAGGCTTGAGGAAGGCTCACCGGCCACGCTGGCTCTTAACTTTTCAAGGTTGAACACTTCAATATTCTGACTCTGCAGCTTCGGCTTTTCATTTCATTCTACAACTTTGCAACTGTGCTTCAAATGCTTGCTGGTGATTTGAATTCTGCTGTACTTCGTGATAAATTGCAAACTTGACCTATTGTTTAAGCGGGTGAGCGGGTTTGAAATTAACACACAATTCACAATTCAGCGCACGGAGAGGCGCGGGGAGCGGCATCGCTCCTGCGTGGAATTAAAGTCCGTGGGATGAACAAAACATCGGAGGTGCTTTATCTTTTCAAGTACACTGATGAGCTGAATCTTCCAGGGAGCCATGATCCCTTATCAAAAATCTATACGAACCACAAAGCGCAGAGATGGAGATAAAAAGACACAAGGGAGCTGGAAACGTCTTCTCGGGCTGAGCGATGAATGAGATGAGAATCGTCGTCGTGGAAGGAGCTGCAGCTCAATATCACCTAAATTAAATGTTTTCTGCAGAAGTGAATTATTTCAGCCGCTGAATCCTCATCTTGGAGAAGGAAAGACTTCCCATCAGCGGAGGATGTGCCTCTGTTGTGCGGCGGTTCTGGCAGAAGGTTCTCCCCTTTCCTGACTGACTGACTGTGTTTCTGCCGCAGTTCCGCTGCTGTGGAGTCAACAACCACACAGACTGGTTCGAGGTGTACAACGCGTCCCGCGTGCCGGACTCCTGCTGCCTGGAGTACAGCGACAACTGCGGGCTGGACAACCCGGGGACGTGGTGGACCGCGGTGAGTGCCTCCCCAGGTTCTGCCTTCAGGAGGGAACCCTGCTGTCTGATATCGGCTGATGCTGAGTCGACGGAGCCCAAAAGGCACACAAATGGAAAGAGTGCTCCATATATACAACATTTTCAAATGAAAACACAAAATTTCATCTATTTGACAACGCAAATTTTAAAAAACGGTTCTGCGTCTCTGTGGAAATGGGGAAACTCTCTGTGAAAACGCTCCGGCCGTAGTGAACACTTCTTCTGCACATGCTCAGTAGACGGACATGATCAACACAATTCCCGCCTGGCAAGCTCGGTACATTTTTTTTTTTCAATACTCCTGCTTCTGTTTTCAAATTTTCACTGTGTGAACATCAAGAAAAGACACTCAGCTGTCATTATGCTCACACATAGTGAAATTCTGTTTGGCAAAAAAGAAAAACAAAACCTGAACTAATAAAAATAATGATCGTAAAGAAGGCACGTTATATACATACAAAGTAAACGTGACACTTTTCTGAAATGTAAAAATGCAAAAATTATGCTTTTTAACTTGAAACTTTGTGTAACTAGAAGCTCAGAGAACAAACAAACCAAATCTTCTGTTTGTGTTTAATGCACGAGGATAAAACGCTCTCAGGGCGCGGCAGCGGTTGATAAGGCTCAGCTGAAGGTCGACTCAACATTTAGAGAAATGACTGCAATAAATTACCAGCATATTATCAAACAGGGCTGTGTTTTTTTTTTGGGTGTTTGGTGACAGTCTGTCAAGTCTCCTGTATCAATCCAGAGAGCTGCAAAAAAGTCGGAACAACAAAGAGCAGACAGGACAACAGGAGATGCCACAGTGTTGCTCATATTTTATTTAAAAAGCCATTTTGTAATTCTAAATGTCAACTCTTCACCGGATCCCAAAATATTTCACAGCCACCGTCAGAGCATGTATTTTTTATCAGATCGGAATTTGAAATTCAAATTTCCAGTTCTCCGTTGAAAAGCCCCTCACCCACATTTTAATTGAGCTAAACGCCTCTTTACACAGTCAGAGGAGCTTTTTCAACCTGAGCAACGCTTCACAAAGCAAACAGCAGAATTGAGAGATTTGTATTCATCGTTACCGATATTGAATTAATCGTTCCTGTCCAGAAGGACTTGACTGTTTGTGCTGCTAATGTTTTCAATCATTGTGTAATTAGTGTCATATTTTTCCTATTTAGCGGTCGTCCCCTGCCCGGCTTCGCTACTTCTCAGATGTGAATGGATTTATTTTAGGTTTTTTTTTCCAGTTGCACGTTAGAGGACTAAATGAACACAACATGTCCCCTTTTTAATGGAAAATGTGTCTAAATTGTGGTTTTTGGTGCGAGGACAGAAGATGGAGCGATTAGGGGAGGAAGAACAATGTGTTCTGACGCCAGTGAACAACGGCGTGCAGATGGAGGCGTGTCAGCGCGGGAGGCACGTGATCGGCCACCTAAACAGCTCCACATCTGCCACATCTGCTTTTATTCTGGAGAGAAACACCTAATTAATCACTGAGGAACTGGGGAATTTGCTGTTGCCAGAACAGAACACACAGAATAAATAGAAGTTAAAATACCAATAAGACACTATAAAAAATTAATAAAGTAATGTAAAATATTAATATATAAAGGGCTAAACCGTGACAAGCACAAGCAAAGATTGCATTGCTTGTGTTTTGTGGGTGATTAACGAAGAATAACTCCATGTGTGGCACACACACACACACGCAGATATAAACACCAACCACGGGAGGTTCTCCAGGTCTGCTCCTGTAATCCATATCTTTCACATGGGTGGGTCTAATTTTCAGAAGTAAAAAAGCATCATTTTGTATTTCAGTTTCAGAAAAGTTTCACGTTTACACGGCAACATTTTGAAAACAACGTGAGATAGCGCCACAAGGTAAAGAGACAGAAGCTGCTTCAGCGTAACGCGCGAAGCCGGCTGAATGTTGATGGGGAGATTATTGCAGTCAGATGGCCCATTAACACAAACACAGTTGTTTTCTAAGCAAGCTGAATTTCAAAATAAAGCTGGACAGACTGCGTAATGGGATCGCTATAAATAACACACCCCAGGTGAGGAGGATTATTGAAATGCTCCTTCTAAAAAATATGTGTTTTCTTGTGTGTAAAGGTCGACATCTGCCGCCCTGTTCGCATGTTTCACATGAAAACAGTGAAAACGCATCGTTTCAGGGTTTTTGTTTAAGAAAAGTCCGGAAGAACACAAACATTCACATGGACAGAAGTTGGATTGTTATTACAATGACTGTCGACTCTAAAACAAGTCCAGGAGAATGTGGACTGGGACCGGGACCAGGACCAGGAGATTCTGGATTGAGGGTCATGACATCTGAAGAAAAACATTTAGAACTGGGTGATAAAATGATAATGACATGTATTTCAATATAGCTTCTCGTCTGACAGTCAATGATGGGTCTGATATGAAGTCAGTTATCATGATAGGACTTGTTTCCCATATCGTCCGTCCCTACAGACGTGGTTGTTGTCTGTCTACTGAGCAGGTGCAGAAGAACCATTTACTCTGAGCGTGGTGCACATGCTCAGTAGCTGTGTTTCCTGAGCCTTTTCAAAAAAATCCCACCTTGGGAGTTGTTATCAAAAAGTTGAATTTTCAGTTGTTCTGAGCACCGTTGTTTTAAAAACGGGATAAAAACTCTCCTCATCTTACACCACGGTGACCTTTTCAGCCTGGAGTTGAGACCAGCTGATCAGGTGTTTGACTCACAGGATCCAGTGGAAAATATGGACGACTGACCTCTGATTTTTGTTTTGTTTTTTCCTCTTACAGTTTTGGTGTTTAAACAGGATGACTCAACCATGACTTTGTTAACATGACAGTTATTACAGTGATTGTGAGGAGAATCTGGACTGACAGCCATGAAACTCTGGAAGAGAACGCAGGATTCAAACCCACAACCTTTCAACTGAATGATGATCCTCAAACAGTAATGTGCACGACTGTGGAGAGGAACAATATGTCTCGACAACGTCCATATTTCTGTGTTCAAAGCTGCACCTCCTTATTGTAACAGTACTTTGTGAGTGTCTGTCAGAAAAAGAGCACGTTTAGCAACTTTTGGTGCAGACCAGTGAAAAGAAGGAGCAGCTTGAACATGCTGGTGGCGTTCTGACGGGAACCAGGGTCTGATCAGCATGTTGATGGGAGCCGGCGCAGCGCGCCTCTTTGCATTAGCGTTAAAAGCTGAAGCTGCGTGCAGAGAAACCAGAGGCGACATCATTTTCTCAGGTTAGCCAACACGTAGCGCCGGGCGCTTTTATAGATATTACTGCGTCGCGATGCAAATGCTTTCATTTGCACATGATTCATCAAGAGACGGGAAGCTGTTGTTGGAGAGGTGATTGAGTGTGTTGTGATAATGTGTGAGACGGGAATCATTTCACATTCGCTCCGGGGTGAAGTCGCTCCACCCTTCCTGTGACCCGCTGGGCGCCCCGGATCGAACCCTCCGGCCCGGGCGGAGAAGCCGCCGCCCGCGCTCCCCACGCGCCTTCATCCGCTCGTCATTACTGCTGTTAGTCACTGCGCTTATCAGATCCAGAAATCTGGCTTCCCCCCCCCCCCCCCCCCCCACTCTTCCACACACACAAGTCCGGCCCCTGAAATTTCAACCTCGGGTATCGGACTAGTCTTGAAAATTCCCTTTCTTCCCGAAGTCTCGGAGGAAGTGGGTTTTATTGAGCTGCTCGGCTCCATCTTTAAACATTCCGCTCTGCTCTCAGCGGCTCCACTGGACACAATCAGTCCTACTGACTAATGATCTGCTCTTGGCAGCTGATGCATCAAACTGTGGCTTCTGTGATGTTTTATCAGTGCAGGACAGTGCAGGAAAAGCCAAAGTCAAAACATTTAACTAAGAATCTGCTTAGAATTCATTTCGGCTCATTTGCGGAGGATTTGAAATCGTTCGGGAAGCCCAAATCTGTAAATATGTGGCTGTGATGGGCGCCGGAGGACTCCCGTCTCCTGGAAACGCCTGTTCTCAGTGCGAACTGCTGAGATTTAATGGCAGCAGGAGAAGTTCTGCTGAGATGAACCACATTCAGGACATAAAACATGAACAAACGGCACATTTGTGATTGCAGAGGAGTCTTAAACCAATTCCTTTTCTGCTTTAACATGTCAAAAATATAAATAAGTCTCTGGGCTAATTTTACAGATAAGCAGAACCGTTTCATTCCACCTGCCGCTGCCGTTGGCAGAGACTCGACTCCTTCGTCTTTATCACACTAAATGCACAGCCGAGTCCGGCGAACACAAATGGGGTCACAAATACAAATAATGTCAGTTTCTAACCGTGTTTCATGCCAGGTTTATTCTTTGGTCTTTTTTACATCGTCACAGATACGGCGCTGTCGTTGTGAATAAACACATCTGAATGGATGTTGTGTTTTTTCGTTTCTACTCCTTCACAGCGAGGCAGGGTTTCCTGTCCAGAGAGATCAGGACTGGTTTTCCTTTCCTCTCCAGAGCAGTGCTGAGTTTACTGTTGGGTAGTTTGATTCCAGAGTTGGGGTCCGTTACTCAAAAAAGTAAAGAGTTACCCGTTACTAGTTACTTCTGAAAAAAGTAGTACCTTACACTACTTGATTACTCCATGGAAATAGTAACGAAGTTACACTACTCGTTACTGCATAGTGCTCCGCGGAGCTGTGCTCCCTTATATGCTTCTGCGGAGCACTGCGCATGCGCAGATCTGTGTGTATCAAAACGTTTTTTTTAACGGATTGAAAAGAAAACACGTCTTTTAAAATGTTTTATAACCATTCGGATTTACTTCACGTGCTAATACGCCGTCCCCTGGACCACTGGAAGGAGGATTTTGTCCATTTGGTTAGTCTGGCTCTGATTGACTTCCAGCTAAGCTTCGAGCTAAGCTACTACGATGCTAACAGCTGGGAACCAGAGACACAGGTATTTATGAGCTTGTCTAACTTTGTCAATGATAGGGAAAGGGTGTGGGTCCCTAATCTTCGGAGTATTCATTTAAAAGGGGCATTTGCAGTAGGAGGGAGTGCAGTGTTGTCAGTGGGGCACAAATTTATATAAGGCAACCAATTTTACTTTGACGGTTCCATCAGCCTTGACCCGGAAGAGATAGCGAGCAGCTGCTTGTATGGCCGCCGTTCCATCTACTGGTGGTAATAAAAAAAAAACTCCGCTTAAATAATAATATTTTGGTTGCTCTATTTGCAGTCATTGTAAAAGTAACGATCGTAGCGTTTCATTTGTAACGCTAGTTTAACTACCAATCTAGAAGGAGTAGTGCCGCTACACTACTCGTTCCCATCAAAAGTAATTTAACTACTTGTAACGCTCGTTAGTTGTCGTTACATACCCAACTCTGTTTGATTCATAATGTGATTAAAAAGGGAGGAGTTTTCAATCTGTTGGGGGGCTTTTTCTGAAAATATGCTCCTTTTTTGTTCTCTGGGAATGTTGTGTCCTCTGCTCCAGCAGTGTGGGAAAGGTACGAGGTTTCTTTTGAGCTTAGTAAGAAGAGAGACGCAGCCGACGTCTTCACTCCACGCCGCTTTATTCAGAAGAACTTCACTGTGCGACCGCACAACACAACTTGCTCTTTTTAAGAGCAATGAATCACTCAGTCATCGAACTCTTATAAAATTGCAATCATTGTACATAAAATGTATATTTTTTGTACTGTATTATGAGCATTTATAATTCCAACAATCATGAAAACTAGAATCAATCAGCTTTACCTTTTCAACTGTGTGCAATACAGTAAGTATTTTAATAAATTTTAACCAGTCACAGGTTGTCAGAATGTAAAGAAATAAGTAGAGGGTATAAAGCAACTAATAATGTAATAATTCAGGGACCTTCAACATGTACAACTACAGATGTTAGACTTCCTTAAATTGTCTTTCCTCATAAAACGAACCAATAATGAAATAACTCTACAGTAATAGAAAAATGACTGTGAAAAAACAAAATAACTGGTGTCAATAATGTAAATATTATCTTTAGGGATGGACCGATATGAACATTTTGACCGACTTTGATATTCTGTCAGATCCTAAGTCACAAATCAAATTTTCCAGCTTAAATTAGTGAATGTTTTGAGGAAGCAACTGTAAAAAAACACGATTATACTTTTTTTTTTTAAACCGATACAAGTCATGTCGACTCACATCGATGGAATTTCTAAATCCAAAATATCAAAATAAGTATGACTGAACTAGAACTTGTTTTTGCCGATTCACCAACTTAATGTAACTCAAACCCACAAACACCGGTAGGAGAAATAAATATCAGACCAGTTTTACTTACTGAACCGATACCAATACGTTAAAAACCGACCGATATCAAAGCCGATATATCGCACATCCCTAATAGTGTAGTTTTTCTACAGCTTGCTCGTCATGAATAGATATCAGTAGGATAGTGATAGGATGCATACTATGCAGTACTTCTGACATTATGGGATTTATTTATTATTTGATCATCTTTCAGTGGAAGACAAGCAAATCCGCCAAGCAGCAGACCAAAAACTGAGACCAATATTCCAGTTTTGTCTCCCAACAGCCACCATAAACAGTTTAGAGCAGGGGTCGGCAATTAGCGGCCCGCGGGCCACATGTGGCCCGCCGAACCGTTCAATCCGGCCCGCGAGAGGATTCCAACAGGCGCGCGCACAAACCCACGCATTACCCCGGGCCCTCCAGCGGACGCACGCACCCTTGTTGGAGTGTGATATCTGTCATTGTGTTGCAATAGACAATCTTTGAAAGATGTGTTGTTTAGTTGTGGTTTCCAGTTTGTCACTGAAAAATAAAGAGGAGTGGCACCTTGTCTGGTGAACATAGAGCGCAAGTGAGTGCGCGGCGAGCGGCCGGCGGCGAGCGTTTCCAGGGAAAAATCCGCGCGCCCGTCGACTTGCACTGCCACTCGCTGCCGCCCGCCGCTCCATTGCTCGTCGCTCGAGTTGGTTGAAATAGCGAATTGGCACCAGGACAGCCTATCAGCGTGGAGGTCTTCACGGACGTGCTGACGGAGGGCAGCAGGGCTCCAACCACGCAGAACAGTTGGCATGATGCCAAGGCGAGCGGCGTGCACGATCTCATTTGTTCACCGCTTCTGGTGGAAACCGGGTGTCAGCCTGAAATACCGCTGGAACCGGCCGTCCAGGCGCAGCTCCTGCAGAAGACAGTGGAACTCACCGAGCTCTGACCGCCTCCAGGGCAGCATGCAGCCAGAGGCGACCCCGGCGCCTCGCTGCAGCCGGAGCTGACCAGACTTCCTCATGCTGATTAGAGAGCAGCGACGGTGGCAGGTGGAGCATCTCAATCTCAATTTGTAAAAGCACTTATCATATTCATAAAAGTGCTGAACAGTAAAAACAGTCACAAAAACAAAAAAGAACAAAACCCGCACCATCGATCAGGATGCGCGCTCGCGCACACACACATACACACAGAAAGCCGGGTGCACACAGGACTGTGGGACAAACATCAGAAGAATCCTGTCCACTGCTGCTGTGCAGGAGACGGTGACGAGGAGCTGTGATGTTTCTGCAGGATTTTTCTGTGTTGCATATTTGTACCAGTGTGACGCGTCCCGCGAATGAATTCACACACCAGTGATAAAACTCGGGCGTCTAAGCGCAGCATGGTGTCATTTGTTGCGCGAATGCAGTCGCGTGAAACACGACCGCCCCCCCCCCCCCCCCGCCCCCTGCTCTCCAGTCCGCTAGCCGGAGACCCCTTGGCCCGCGATTGAAGTGCCCCCAAAAAAAGTGGCCCGCCGCCAAATCTAATTGCCGACCCCTGGTTTAGAGTATCGAAAACTCTACAGGTTGAGACAAAGCAGAAGAAGGTTGAAGAGTTGTGGGAGGATTCCTGCTTTCGTTTCTTCATTTGAACACTGAGGTGTTTGATAAATGGGCCAAATCTCCACAAACAGTAAAGAGCTTCTAATTCCAAGGTGTCCACCTTGCTTCGCCCTGCGTCTTCACCACTCCGGGGAACATCCTCACATTTCAGTCTGGCTGCTGCGCTGCTGCTGCTCCTGCAGCTGCTGGCACCAAATCACTCACTTCATTTTCTGCATTTAGAAGCATCAACTCTTCTGGGCTTTGAAGTCTGTCCTGCCCACCTCTTTCTTTACCTTTCCTCTCCAAACTGCGATTCACAACACATGAGGGACTCATCCTCACCTCAGCCTCACCTCAGCCTCACCTCAGCCTCACCTCAGCCTCATCCAGCCTCATCCAGCCTCATCCAGCCTCACCTCAGCCTCACCTCAGCCTCATCCAGCCTCATCCAGCCTCATCCAACCACTTTTCCATTTGAGACCGCAATCTTGTGTTGAATTTAAATTAAAAGGTGAGGTTAGTGATATTATATTCAGAAATAAAAATCATTATTTACTGAAAAGTGTTTTAAGTAGCACAAGAAAACTGATTTAATTAGAAAAAAAAAAAAAAAATATATATATATAAAATGCAATAATTAGCACGAATAAAATGCCTTTAAAGTCTTAAAAGTCATATCTCAAGAAAATGTGTGCAAAATGCAGTAATTGGAACTAGAATAATAAATAGAGAAAACATGCAAAAGTTAAAACTGTCATAAGATAAAAGAAAATCTTTGTAAAGTGAATTAATTGGAGCTGAAACAAAAATAGTTCAAACATAGTTATATAAGGGAATTATTGGTACAGAAATGAAGTCTTAAACTGAGCAAAAGTGCATAAAATGCAGTGATTTGCATGAGAATAATGCTATAGATTCCATCAGTTTGTAGAAATTTTGATGTTTGAAACTTGAATACTGTCTCGAAATAAAAAATAACTATTAAAATTCAACCATTTCTATAAGAAATAGATATAATTTGTATAAAATGTGATAGTTGGGACCGGAGTAATGTTATAAATGGGACAAATGTTCAGAAAAAACAAAATTACTCCAAAAATATGTCTTGACATTCTTCAGCCCCTTAAGACCGGCGGTTGTAAGCGAGCGTTGCGACTGCTCTTTTTTCTCTGCTTCAGCAGAAGTGATGCATCACCTGCATGAAAAGACGAGACATACGCTGTATTTATGATGAGCGGGCTGCCGTCTGACACCAGAGTTGTAATAAATTCAGCTTTTGAGGGTTAGTAAATAAAGTAAATCTTCCATAGACCTCAGTTTCTCTTGTAAAGGGCAGATCTTAAAATGGCCGCCCCGGCGGTCACAGGCGTGCGGCCCCGTATCTTTTACACAAAGCCTTGACTTCAGCTGACGGCGGCTCGATTCTGTACATGCATTCAGCGGCGGAAAGGCCAGAGAGTGGTCAAACTGCAGCTGCTTTCAATTTCATGAAATGAAACGTGTAACCTTTTAAAAAACCGCTTTTCCATTACTGCTCCGGGAGTCATGTTCTGCGCAAACCGCCGAAAGACTCGTTTTGAATTATGCAGTGCTTCAGGTGACAGCTCGTTGGCTTCCACGCAGACCCCCGACATCCCGCCGCTGCCAAAGACGCTTTGACGACAAATTACCCGGGCTTGTTTTGTGCTTTGAGCTTCAAGCAGATCAAGGATTCAGCCTCTGTTCTTCGCAGTCATGATAATACCTGAGCTTCATACAGCCTCTGCAGGAACATGCATCGGCTGGAAGACATTCCGTTCAGCTGAAAATCAATCCTTGACCTTCTACTTTTGAGATTAAATGCAGAAGCACTCCAGCGATTTCTCCATCGAGCAAAAAGAAGTCGCCAAGGCCGCTCAGGGCGGCCGGAGCGCTCATGTTTTTGTAGTTAGTTGTTTATTAAGCAGCTGAGTAATTAACACAGCGGGAGTGAAGCCTGGGCCGGGCTGCTGGGTCGACCCGCGCTATTCTGACTCCTGTTATTAGCTTCTGAAAGAAAAGAAAAGAAAAGAAACCTATTTTGGCTTTTTCATTGATATCGAGCAGAAACGCGAGCAGAGCGGAGCGGAGCAGAGGCGACGCACGGCGAAAGCCTGCAGGTGTTTGACAATCGGGTGTTTTCTTCTGTTTGCTGCTGCTGGAAAACGTTCGAACGCAACAACGTCTGTGTTTCTGTCAACCGTGAAGACGGTTTAAAATGTGTTGATATACTCAAACTCCTGTGATCGACTTAAAAATAAGTGCCTCTGACCTCTGACCTCTGCCGTTTGGGTTCATCTGAGGCAAAAAAAAAAGGTCAAGGTTTCATGGAAAAAACAGAAATTGAGCCAATTCAATTCAGTTTTCAATGTTTCAGTCAAAATACCAGTTTTACTTGAATATGGAGGAGATGCTGCAAATAGTAGAAACTAACTCAAACATTTATTAAAACTGTTCAAGTTTACAGCTGACAGGATGAGACATGAGTAGCTGCGATTCCATTAACAATTCAATTCAATTCAATGCAATTCAGTATATATAAAAAAAAAACCTCTGGCTGAAAGGCTTTTATGCTCTTTGCAGTCGTGTCAATAAAAAAGTGTATCGCAAAAGTGTAAAGGAAACATTTTATCAGCAGTTACAGAGCGGCAGACGTGACCAGGTGACCAGCCCGTTCACGTAAAGATGGCGTTGGGAGACGGAAATCTTTAATGAAAGAGAAAAATATAACCACTGTCCTTAGTTGCAAACAACAGCGAAATGCAGTTCTACAAGAAAAAAGAAAAATGTTTTCCGTCTTGCTCTAAGAGTCCTGCAGGACGAGATTGTATGAGATTTACGGCTTCTGCGCTCAAAACGATTCCAGTCTGCAAATTGCAATTGTACTCTGGCGAAAGCTGAAAAGTATCACTCTGAGTAGTGGAAATGCAGCCACTGATGGAACTGCTCGCCTGCCACGGGACCAGGAAGTCCAAAGGTAAAGCAGCCCATCTCAATAAAAACAACTGGTACAGACAGTATTTTCCAATATAACCAGTGAAATACAACAAGCCAACCCTAAAACCCCAAAGCTTCTGACTGTTTTTAAAGTCCTCTCCACCAATCAGGGACGAGCTGTGGGTGAGAAATAACCCCGGAACTACATTTGGATGGTGGTTAGTTGTATTTAGGGAAGGTTCCTTTGGTGGAAATGCAGTTTTAAAGAACGTGACAGAGGACAAAGATGACGGAAGCTTCAGATTTACCACACCAACAAGATGTATTGACTTTTTTTTTTTTCCTTTACAAAATCCCATCTTAAAGCTGCTGTCCTTGCACAGATCAAAGAGAGATGGGAGGTTAAAAGGTCAAACTTGTACCACATTTTTCACCAGTGGACTCTTAGACAACCTTTCCAATTCCAATACTCACGCTGAACAAAAACATCAATGCAACACTTGTTTTTTGTGACTTTTTTTTTTGTCTTTGAGCTGAACTGAAAAATCTAAATTTTTCTCTCAAATATTGTGAAGATAATCCTTAAACCAGGAGATGCTGGTTAGGCAGCAGGATGTTCAGGTGAGCCTCATGCTGGAAACAATATCTGACGGTTTGCCCTTTTCTACATCTGTAAACAGCAGTTTTCATGAGCCCAAAGCTCATTATTCACTTCTCATGAATCAGAGCGTGCTAAGATATCCCCGAGTGTGTTACATGTGGGTGAGTTTTATGAAAAAGTCAGAGAATATTTTACCTATGATGAAGTGGTTGCAGCTCATCTTATACCAAGGTCGTGTTGCTCCTGCTATTGATAGTCATGATTCCAGATCATCCACATAGGAAAGCAACAGCCTTCAAAAAGAATAAATAAATAAGTAAACATTCCACATCTGCTCCTGGGTTTTCTTTAGATTCTATATTTTTCTCAAAAGGATTTACAGATGCTCAGTTGGGGGCTGCTCCTGTAAATGACAGTCTGAATTAATTTATAATTCCTTTTTATAAGAAATTCTTGTGTGCTTTTCTTTATCTTACTCTAACATTGAGAATAAATGGTTCTCAATTCACGGGAGCGGATTTCTATTCAAATGGAGAACAATGCTGTCTGGGTGTGTGTATACAGTATCGTTTACCAGGTCAGGCTTTATTTTATACTGACATCAGATATGAGAAGGTTGAATTACTTTCCGGGACACTGTCCTTAACGCCCTCCTACTATCAAGATTTCAGTGTCCTTTGTCACTAAATGTGTCAGAAAACAAACAACAGTTTTAAATTAAGCGATGACTGAAATATTTCTGGTTTTTGAGAACAGATCTAAAGGCACAAACACTTTAACATCATCTACATATGCGTGTATTCATGTCATTGCAGATGATATTGAGGCAATCCCATTTTCACCCAATGTCATGAAAACCCATTTCTGAGCTCCGATCTTTTCATTTAAGACCGATTGCACCGTCTTTCTGTCAGTTGAGGTTTTTCCTCGCTGACTCAGAGCAGAACATTGGTTCAATCAAGCAAAAGACAAAGAGATGGAGGTGCTGCCATGTCAGAGGTCAAGCCAGACCAATAAGAGGACAACAATAATCCCAAAAGACCAGGACCAATCCCGCTAAGGAGCCTGAGCGGAGGCAGAGTCAACACCACTTCATCACCTTCAAGCTCCGGGAAAGGTTGTGACTCCGAACAAGAGAGCGACTGTTTCCATTTGTCAACATCAAGCTGCTATCAGTCTCTGTATCTGCTACCTGCCCCACTATCTTCACTGGCCAGTCACTCAGCGCCAGACGTCTTGTGGGCTTCAGCGTTTTCACGGAGAACCGCAGCCTGCTGGCGAAAAGACTCCCGACACCGAGAGCAGTCGGAGAAAACCAAAGCAGGAGCGGATCCGACAGCAAAGCACCGACGCTGTCATTTCATTCTGCCGGGAGAAAATACCGCCTTTCCAGACGAGTTTTTCAGCTTTGTTCCTGAAATCAGACCAGCGCATTTCAAAGCAATGTCCCCTCTGTTTTTGGAAATACGTAGGTTTGAGGCTGCAGGTGTTTGAATTTGTTCACAGAGTGAGCAGAAACGCTTGTGATCTGTGTCTTCTGGACAATCAGAAGATCAGCGGAGAGCAGAGAGACTGCGGCGCTCAGCAGGTCTGTGTTGAAACAGGCCTCCGGGAAACTTCGCCCCCTTCAGCGGCTCCACGGAGAGGATTACTGCTGACTATGGAGGATTAAGTGGAGGGTCCAGGAGGGGATTTTTGTATTTTCTGCTATTTGCTGGACTATGAAGCAGCTTCTCTCTCCTAAATGTTGGGACTATGAGCTCTGAAAGGCTCGGCCTTCTCACCACAG
The DNA here is from genome assembly GCF_902148845.1 of Salarias fasciatus. Taxonomy (NCBI): domain Eukaryota; kingdom Metazoa; phylum Chordata; class Actinopteri; order Blenniiformes; family Blenniidae; genus Salarias; species Salarias fasciatus. The sequence continues at coordinate 37,409,668 of NC_043745.1, read as the reverse complement.
GCCAGGACAGAGTGCAGATCTACGTTTATCCAGTTACACTGATGCATCGTCTCTCTTCCACTCATAACAATAATCATTTCAAAGCATTTGACTTCGACGTTTAAGTCAAATATTTATCTACAATAAAAACCTGCCACATCATGGCTTGTTCTATGTGATCTGGAGCATGCAGGGCTGCACAGCGCTCATCAGTGAAGGGAGACTGTCTTCGTGTATTTCTGGAATCACTGCAGCCATTTCTGTCTGTGAGCTCTGGTTCGTGGTGGAGGATCCTCCACCTGGATGTTTACAGGACTCCAGCAGTACCAGCAGCTTCGAACGGCAGATTTTAAGCAGCTGCTCTGTTAATTCAACATTTCTGTCTGGCAGAGATCTTCCTCATCCAACCTTTATCTCCACAAACCCGTGCATGCTCTGAATCAGCAGCAGATCTCAACGATCACACTCAAGTTTGTGTTAAATATGTCAGGTTTCCCCCCCTTTCCCAAGACTTTTCAGCTGCAGAGATACATAGCGTGAAAAGTCCGTCTTTAACAGTTTTTCCTTTAAATGGACTCACCTGGCAAAAACTCGTTCTCACAGGTGTGTGAGAATTTTTTTAGTGATCCAAAGAGCCCCGAGACTCAATACCATCCATGAGTTTAACTGAAAAACTACAAATTTAATCTTTACATACAATTTGCATAATAATTTGGAACATGGCGTAATTCTCCAGATTGTGCTGAATTAATTTGACTTCTTGGCTCCACTGCAGGAAAAAATGCACGGACTCTGTGCTTGAACCAACACAACAGGTTTCCGTTTACTAATCAGCTTTTTTGAAAGTAGTTTTACGGCCATCTGCAACGGACACGGGACGGTAAAACTGTAAAGTTATGTGTTTTCAGATACAGCTCTTTGGTCCGGGGAGCTTTGTGGCTGGGCAGCAGTTTGATAAATAACACTGGAGCCGTCCTAAATTCTGGCTTACTGCACGAGTTTCCATATTGATCCAGCCCAGAAATATTCCTCCATGTGCTGGGGAGAATATATTTTTCTGGCGGCGGCAGTGAAGTGCTGAGAAGATTGTGTTTGGTGTGTCTGGCTCTGACTCAGCTTCTTCATGTAAGACGATTTGCAAAAAGAAGAAGTAGTGCAATCAGGAAGGCACGTCTGCAGAAATGAATAATTTAATTAGTGTAGCCGGTTATGAGAGCACTCCTTCCCTTCTCTACAGTGTGTGTCGGGGAGTTTCATCTCTGGTGTATCCGCCTTAATCAAACACAGACCTTGGCAAACATGTCTGCCACGTGTCTACGAAGCCGCTCTCAGCTCAAACAACACTCCCATCACTCCAAATGTCAGTTTCAGCCACTCTGGGAAAGCTGCGTTCCTCGGTTTGATAATTCATCTCCATTTCATCTCTTGCTTACATCCCTGACCCGGCGGGCCGTTGCACCATCCCCTCTATCAGGAATAATTATCTCCCTCTCCTGTCTGCCTGCCGGGCTCAGCAGCGTTTCACAGCTTCTCGCCGGGTTTGGCGAAAATGGCTGAATCGTGGGGGAAGATTTTATTTGTCAAGTTGCCTCAGAACGCATTCAAGCAACGTCGGACATGAAAAATTCAGCCCATTCCTGCATCTAAATGATGCCTCCAGTGTGTGTCTGAGTGTGTGTGTGTGTGTGTGTGTGTCCAGACTGTTTGTACCGCTGAAGGGAGACAAGGACAGCAGGGACCCGAGCAGCACTGAGGCAGAGCAGGAGTGAAAAGCAGCCATCAGGAATCTTTAAGCCTCAGAATATTTCTTCACAGAGGAGAGGTCGACTCGCTGCTCTTGACCTGAGGTTCTTCACTTCACCTTGATGGGCAGGAAGCGATATTCCATCATTCCCAGATGCTGTGAGGCACATGTGCGAACCACTACACCAAAACCATTAAAAGCATGTATTTTTCTTCAATAAACATCATTTAAAGAGCTCCATCTCTTTGCTCTTGTTACATTAGGAGCCTTAATTCTTCTTTGAGACATGCTGGGTCAGGATTTTGCTCTGCGGTAACGACAGCTGATTCCGTCCTGATGTTTTCACAGCTGAATATCTGAACGAGTGTGTCGGTCAGTGTGTGTTCACGCTTCACACGCTGTGTGTGTGTTTGTGTCTCCTCAGCCGTGCTACGAGCGAGTCAAGGACTGGCTCAACGAGAACCTGGTCGCTCTCTGGATCTTTGCGCTATGCACGGCGCTCACACAGGTAATTATGTGTGTTTGGGGTTTTTTTTTCTTCTTTTTTTCAGGTTTTTTTCAGGCTCACTGTGAGATAAACGCAGCTCTGCACGCATGTGTTAGAGCCCTGTGCAGGGTAACAGTGAAAAACAGCGACAAAATGTTCACATCAAGCCTCGCAATTAATTCTCCAACCAGTCAGAAGAGCGGTATGGAAAATAAATTCATACCATGCAGGTGGAAACCACTCAGCTCTGAATACACCTCATCTCTACGGTCGCAGATGGAAGCTGCTCGCCTGCTTCTGCTGCACGAACAATCAAATAACTTCACCTTTCTCAGATATCAGTCAAACTGATGACACTTTTAAAGAATCATTAGCATCACTGCCGACATTTTATCACAGATCATAATAAACCTTCTGCAGCTCTTAAAGTCAGTATATTTGTTTTCCACCCATTTTGTAAAGTCCAGGCAGCATTTATGCATTCATAACAACGCAAATTAACACAAATTGATAACAAGATCATGTCGCTCCTGAACATCGGGAACAAAAGTCGATGTTACAGAGTTCTGGTGTCGTTTTTAAGCAGGTTCTTCCCTTCAAAGCTTCATTAGGAGGTTATTGACAGTTAGATTCACTCAATCAGCAGGTAATGTATCACACCTCCGTCAGTTTCGCACTTACAGAATGATAATTCAGTTTTTTTTTTCCACTTTCAGACAAGAAAACAAGAATAACATTTAATCAAATGGCTATGAAATGACGCGGCGGCGTTTTTAACAGAACTTTTATAACCTTGACAAACCTGGACGAGCCTCCCGTGTTTCCACATCGACTTTCTATAAAACTCTTTTATCTGCTCCCCGGCCTGCTGAAACGTGATGTGCTTCTCCAAATGTGAGAGCAGAAAACATGGATCACAGGAGGCTGCCGCCGCCGCCGCCGCCGCCGCCGCCGCGCCCCCGGCTCCTTCTCAGTCGCCCGTTAGATTCCCGACGTGCCCCTCTAGAAAATCCAACAGGCTGCAAAATGAAAACCAGAGGGAAGATGTAATCTTATCGCTGATATCTGTGCTCCTAGGAAGGATTACACGCTCGCGCTTTCTACTGTTAGAGTAACATTTACAAAATGAACATAATTCCTTTCACAAGGGAAACATTGAAAACGTGACTGGGTGAAGACGCCCAGAGCAGCAGTGGCCGGACGCGTCCCGACCGAGGAGCAAAGACAGTAAAAACACACTGGAGGTCTGACCAGTTCAGGCTCAACATTTAGCGCGGAGATGTTTCCTTGAAGTTCTAGAACATATTTCTAATTATGAAATGAACATTTAGACACGTCTGACCCAGACGGTGAACCTCACTGAGAAATCATGTGACGAAAGACAATATATAATCCTGTTAAATTAAAAAATATCAAAGCATTCATATCTGTAAATACACACGTTTGAAAACTGAAAGACCAAAAAAAACTATCAAATCCAACATATCCAATGAATTTAACATGTTGAACAACTTTCAAGACTTTACTTCTGTTCAGAAGCTGCAGCTTTAGACTGAACTGTGAAAGTATGAGGGTACATTTGGTATGGATACATCCAATTAACCTGAAATGTAATTCACTTGTAATTCACTACATTTGGTAGAAGAAAACACATGAAGGGAGATGACTGATGAGAAAGACAAAATCTAAGATACAATATAGAAAATATCTTTGAATAAAATCTGCAAATGAAAGTCAAGGAGAGGAAATCCTGCGTTACATCACATTAATCCACCAGAGTAAACTCCTGCCTGTAGGAGAGTATGCACAGTCTGCCAGCATCTTTCACCAAAAGTTAAATAAACTGCACTGAGGAACTCTGAGATCGTGTTTCCGTGTCACATGATTGTGCCCGATGTGTGTGAAGCATCCAGAGAGGTGTTTCATCAGGATTTCTCACGAGGCTCAGCTGCAGCCGCGTCATTAGCGAAACACAGCGGCGTCTCAAGGAGAGAATTAAAATCTGTTTGCAACTGTGTTCACAGCAGCCAGAGAGCTGAATGAAACCACACCTCCCTGTGAAAAACATATAGAAGTCAGTAAACTCCAGTATGTTACTGAAGATTACACACACACATACATACACACCATACCTCAGCATGACTCTAAACTACTACCTGAAAACTGAAAATTCAGCTGATCCTCACCATCTGAAGCGAAGCCCAACATTTCAACCCTCATGCAGGCAGAATTTGTGTGTGAGCTGTTGACCTGGAGCACATAAGACCGAACAAGTGCGGCTAATGAAGTGGCTGCTGAGTGGATGTTTAGCTTCCGCCACTCCAAAACACTCTTCCCCTGTGAAAATTGATTGGTCTTCTCATTAGCATGAAAAAACACCTTGTCTTTTAACCAAACTGCTGTGTTGGCCTCACGCACACAGGAAAGTCCAGCTGGCATTTTAAGGCTTCGCTCTCTGCGGAGCCCACTTTGATAAAGGTCTGTGTTTGGACGAGAGAAGCAGAAAAGCTCTTTTAACTGGAGCCGGATTAACGGCGCTGCTGAACAGACGCACCGCAGCTTTCCCAATACGGCCGGTGGTTTCTGTTTATTACTGACAACTTGAACTTCAGTTTAGACAATAGAGAGTTACTTTATTGATCCCAAACTTTGAAATTCCAGATTAAAATAAACGAAAAGGCTAATAGCGTTTATATAAATAAGGCTCCATTTACAATTGGTCAAGTGAAAACGCATCATCAAAGTTTCGTGTTTACATGTCAACAGCGGAAACACTGAAAACGGTGTAGTTAGGTGTTAAGTGGCAAATGAAGTTATTTACTGACAAAAGTAAGAAAAAATAGATCTAACGAGAACAAAGGTAGACTGTAACCTGGAGCTATCCGACACAGAACACAAAAGACAAAAGGAAACTAACTTTAACCCTGGAGTGCAACACAGGTTCCTGAAACCAGAACTAATCAACAAAGAAATGAGTGCCTGAATGCATCGCAGAGGTTTCCTGACTCCGAAAAGCACGAGAGCGTCTCTGGTTGCAGCAAACTGCTGGTCGGTGATCTGCCAGCAGCTTTTATTCCCTCAGGTGGCTTCGTGTGATTGGCTGACGGGACTGACGAGCTGCTCAGGACAGGAAGTGTTGGGACTCTTTAGAAATCGGCAGTGCAGTAGCCAGGACGACAGAGTGAGAACAACCGGTGTCTCTGAAAATGTGTCCTGGACACTGATCAGTTGCGTTTAACCGTTCCGTTTTAACGCGTTTGCGTCTCCTGACAGAGACACAAAAGTGTTAAAACGGAACGGCTGAAAACACGGATCTGGGTTCACAAGAGAAACAGGATTACATTTTGCACAAGTTTCAGTCTTGATCACCCCAAGACCTTTAGGAGGCGACCCAGTACCACTCTGGTCTTTTACATCTACTGGTGCATGAGCAGGAGAAAATACAAAATACAACAGACGTTTTGCATCGTTGTCGTGGAAACGGGCCCTAAATGTCTAAAAATACGCATGAGTGAAATGCACGAGTGTTGCCATCAGCAACAGCTTTTAGTCTTCAGGTATTTCTTCTATAATCGGGTTTCCAGTGTTTTCATCTTTGACGATGAACTCCAGCTGTCACTTTCACTGCTGCTTATCAAATCGGCCCCGTTTACAGGAGAAGGTTTTAAAGCGGAAACAAAAAACTTTGGTTTCGTTTTGTGGGTCCAGTGCTCAGAGCCAATGAAATCTTTCAGAAAACGGCTCAGTTTAAGCTTTACAAGGGATTTCATATATCCAAATATATGTGTACCTGAATGTAAACCAAATGAAATTACAAATCTGGACGAATCTAGTTTGGGACAATGTGTGAATATTGCAATTCAAGCTATTTGAAAACCAAGAACCATTCAAATAAGCTTGTTTCAAATCAAAACACGCTTTTTAGAACAGCTGTGGAAGTTACTGAAGGAGATCTTAATAAATTGTTATGATGTTGGTTTAAAAAAAACCCTGGCTTTGTTAAAAAGCCATTTGAACATAAAAACTGTTTTTTTTCTTACTTTATTTTTCTACAACAAAGAAAAAAGAGAGAAATCTTTGTGAACTGAGTCGCTGAATGATGCTGGGATGGGACTGTGTGTGTGTTCACTTCTTATTGTAATCTAAGAAATGGCTGGAATGAGATTGGGATGTAACTGTGAGAGATAATGAATCTCTCTGGCATTTATGGTCAAGCAGGTGCATTATGATGCAGAGGAGGAGCCAGAGGCTCGCTTTTCATTTCACTGCAACTTTCCACACAGACATCCAAACCTAATAATGGCTGATTTGTTTCTTCTATGCATGTGTGTGTGTGTGTGTGTGTGTGTGTGTGTGTGTGTGTGTGTGTGTGTGTGTGTGTGTGTGTGTGTGTGTGTGTGTGTGTGTGTGTGTGCAGATCCTGGGTCTGGTTTTCTCCATGACAATGTTCTGTCAGGCTGTGAAAGTGGAGACCTTCTACGCCTAGCGATCGACCGCTCCGCCCTTCAGCACACTTGGATTGTTTCTCATCAGAGAGGGACGGATATAGACCACACCACCCTCCTCATCCTCCTCCTCCTCCTCCTCCCCCCCCCCCCCTCCCCTGACAGACTCTTCTCTCCCACACTCGTCCTCTCTGTGACATTCGCTCTCGGGTGTCACCGGTTCACACTTTTTCTGCTAACTATCAACAAGCACAGTGTCGGTGTAATCCTTGAGTTCCTTTGGTTTGCTCTGTGTCAAAAGCTAATTTCTGTGATACATTTTATGAAACAGTATTATTACCATGTATACAAAAAAATTAAAAAAAAAATCAGCCAGTGTAACTCCCGCCTCCCCCCTTCCCTTTTTTAATATGTGTATTTCTTTTAAATTATTTTACAGTTTGTATGTGTTTTCCAAAACGAGAGCTACAGTTGAGAAAAGTGCACTGATGAAGTGCTGCAAGCGCATGTCTCCTGCCATGATGTGTATTAAATGTTTTGGCTCAACTAAGCGTCGTCTTGTCGTTCCTCAACAGGAAACGCTGAGAGGCGTTTTAATGTGTAATGGTGCTTTATTTATGCCTGACACCCCGAATGCTGGGATGACAAAGGAGAGTGATTATGGAGATTTGCCAGGAAACAGCATGTAAAACGGTTAATTGAGTGTCTCGGCTGAAACACGGGAGTCATTGGAGTCGTCTGCAGAACCTCGCTAATCACTCATTAACCCCTTTATCAGGAAAATCATATCTGGCAACTTCCTCATTTTCTCCTGTTTTACCCAAACTAACAATATTGAGAAACGTAGAGACAGTAGCACTGGAGCACGAAGACAGGGGCACTGGATCCGGCACGTTCACCCATTCATGCACACGCTCCGCGTTTACATGAAATTACAAGTGAAAATGCATTGTTTTTGTTTCAGAAAAGTTTAGCTTTGAGAAAGATGTCTGTTTACAGAAACAGTGAAACATGACAGCAACAGATACGTTGAAGTTTTTGTAAGTCAGAATGAAAGTGTGGTCCTTTGTGTTTATTTTTACAGAGGATTTATTTCTTATCCTCATTTAAGGGGGAATTAAATCTCTCATATAAACAGTCAAAGCAACGAAACGCAACAAAAGTTTTGTGTTTTCCCTCAAAATCATTGGCGTGTAACACAGGTTCTTAGTTTGGAAAATCTGATACAAATGCTAAATAGTTTAACAACCTTTGTGACTCGACTATATGAGATGTTTATAGATGTTTACCTTTTACAGAAATCCAGAAAACATTGATACCAGTTAAACATATTTCTAAGCTAGAAATGTTGAAATATCTGTGCGGTTTGGTCAGTTTCACATTCCTTCCACTTATTTAATTCCAAATAAACGGCACATAATATCCATATCTTTGTACTTCTGTGACTTTAAAAGGTCTCCCGTCAGACGTGATCCCTGGAAAAACTGGAAATGTCTCTGTGGGTTTGAAATGTTGGAGTATTTCAGGGATAAAGGGTTAATTCCTCCTCATCTAATGAAACTAACCTCTAACTCAGGCGCATGTGGGGAATTTATTGGCTGGATTTGCAAAGGACACGGGAACTCCAATGAAAAGGGGAAAAAAAGGTTGGCTGTATGTGAGGAATCTAAATGAAGTACAGTAGTGTGAGCTTTGAGACCCGCCTGAGGCCGTTTCCCTCTCAGCGCCGATCACCGCCCCAATGACAGAGATTCATCTGCGGCTTTGAAGTCTCCTCCGGCTCGTTTGTGACTCCCCCACTTTGCTTTCTTGCGCCCCACCTCGGGCCGTCAAGTATAATCCAGGCTGGGAGTCCCACCAGAGACACACTTTGATTAAATAGCCCCAACGGAGGGAGAAAAGAAAAGGCTTCAGGAGGTGTTTTCAGCTGCAGTTTAAAGTTCAAGAGCTGCAGGTGCCGGAGCCACTTTTCTTTTTTTGCATTAGTTAAGTTTTTTTTTCTTTTTTAAGTTTCCTGCTCTTTCTTTTTTTCTTTTTTTGTCTGCCTTTAAACAATCAGGACCTCAAACAGCAGAAGTCCCAAAGCAATCAAATCGGTGGAAACGTTTCAGGTCTGCTCCCCTGCAGGCAGCCGGAGAAACGGCGTCCCCACCGGCAGGTAGAGCGACAACACGCCTCGTCTCGGTGCGTCCATAAAGGGGAGCCTGAACACTTTAAGCATTTCTGGACAAGCATAAAAAACTTATTTCAATCTGTTAGGGGTTTATTTTATATACTTTTCAGAGGAACAAAGTAATCTTGGGAAGAGGAAATTGTTTTTAACCTGTGCACTGTGAGCTGCACGACCTTTAAGGACTCTGTAAATATCCTCAGAACAGCATTGAGTGTTGTTAAAACAACTTTCTGCCTCTGCCCTGCAAACACGGCTTGTAAATTACTCCTGACTCACAGACAGCACTCCTGAGTGTTTCTTTCTTTTTTTTAAGGTCAATGAATTGAATTTTCACCTCCAGCTGTGACAACTATCACAAATGATGCTGGGGAGTGTTTTCCACAGAGCCGCATGGATGCACTCAGACAGCATTATGCCCCAATTCACCGCAATGGTTTACTATTGTGGCAGAGTCCCACCTATAATGGTGTTGCTATGGCAACCACAAACAGCCAACATGTCTGTCTAATTGAAAAAATAATGGAAAGATAACCACTCCACCATGTGGTTGTAGCTGTTGCATTTGTTTCATGTTCCTCTTATGAAGCTCAGACTCTGAAGGATCCATAACCAGTGAAAACAGAACTGTTTCAATTAATTTACACCTTTAGTTTACCGAAGATTATTATATATGAAAAATCTTGGAAAAATGGAAGTGTGCTGACGCCAGGAGATGGAGTGTGTAAAAGAACCGTCATTAGCGGCTGCTCTTTAGCTGCTGAAGCTAGTTATTCAAGATAAACAGATAGTAAATGGTTTCAACAAATATAATACTGTTCAAACACTTGAGCAGCGCCGAAGCGCTTTACATGATCAGTCACATTCACAGATTCACACATTAGCTGTGCAACTCTATTGTATCGACGCAACTGACAGGAACCAAGAGTGGCCTTCAGATTGGTCTGAAGCCTTCGTATCGACCAATGAGATTACCGGCGCCCCCTGGAGGGTGAGATCACAGAGGGGGCTCAAGACTTTGCTCGCTGAGAGACAAACACATGGCTTCAACAGTCCAAACAACAATGTCTGGAACTAGCAGGAGACCTGAAAACTTGAGTTTTTTCAGGCTCCTGCTTTGGTGTGTTTGTGAGAGTCGGCATTTCCTCCGGAGTTTGGCTTCTCTGGAAAGTTTTGGAGAATTAGAAATGAGAGAGGAGAAACTGCAGCTTTTGGTTTGGGGGGGTGGAGGGGGAATATCTCAAGAGGTTGGAAACCGCTGTGCTACATCCCGCTTTTACTCCTGACAGACTTTTCTCCCGCTCTGCTTCTTTCACATTCACCACAGCGTCCATGTTCCTGACCGTTCCTCCCCGGCTGGAGCATTTAGGACCCACATTTATGCATCTGATAAAAACTAACAACGACCAGTGAGTTGGCTGGAAAAACTCTGCCTGATTACAAATGCAGTTATTCTTACTCAAAGAGAGCAACGTGAGGCTGAGAAATTGTGTTTCCTCCTTTTTCTTTTTTTAACAGATGTACATGATCCTGTGAGCCCGACTCTTGCCAGCACATTATAATCACTTGTTTTTTCACAGGTTTTTTTTTCCTTCTCAACGCCTGAGTTGTTGGATCTCAGCATGCAGTGGGTGAACGAGCGGCAGAGTACAGCACGGACAGATCAGCAGTCAATCTCATGGCCCACATACCGACAGAAACAACTTTCCCACTCACACATTCACACATTTATTATTAATGCAGAATATTCCTGTTAAACTGAGACATTCTGCACCAAACCTTGCACCCGGCTTCTCCCGGTGACTGCTTCCATTTTTCTGCTCGGTGTTATTGAATTTAAACACACCGATAACACTAACACAACATCAAACATGCGCGCTTCAATGAAAAATGCAATACATGTGGGACTGGAAAGCATGTCAGATCACAGCCGGCTGTATTCTCTGTAATGTGAGGATAAATCTGGATAGTTTGTAGTTTTTGGAAACGGTGATGACTCAGATCTCGACCAGCTCAGATCCTCAGACCTCCTTTAGGCCTTGCTTATGCAATGACATTTGAGGCCATGAAGCACCGTGCAAGACCTGAATCAATGTGAAATCTTTGGTCTTGGTTCTGAATCGGTGGTCCGAAATCAGACGGCGAAACCGGTTCGAAGATAAAAACAAAGATGACTTAAGATAAAATTGTAAAAATGTCAGAGATTTGGTTTGATTGTTACTGCTGCTGTGACCCCCCTTAAGCAAGTAACCAATGGAAATGCAGCAATGAACTGATCAGCGCCACACCAGCACTAACTTCAAGCTCCGTTCGCTAACTTGGCATTCGGAGTCGTCCTCTCTTTCAGAGCCATGACTGCATCCACGTTCTCCTAATCCTTCTCCTTTTTTTTAGGATTTCTCTCCAAACAGAGACTCTGGACACTCTGGAGGCCCCATTATTCTTATTGAACAAGTGAAAACGTCACAGAGCTGCTGACGCCGTCTGACATGCTAACGCTAAAGCTAACAGCGGGTTCAGGCAGCAGGAGAAAGTGAAACAACAGCTTGTGAAAACGTTTGCAAAAGAGGGGGGAGACCTCAGATCATGCTGATGCAACAAGTAGCAGGAAACAGTAATTGAGCTTTGGAGCGTGATGTCACAAAAAAGGGGCGGAGCCATTTTTAATGTTTATCCGCCATTTTGAAGGGGTACTACAAACGCACTGCAGTGCAAACCCATTAGAAGTTGGAAAAGTATTGACAAAAATGGTTCGAAACTGCTGTGTTGCTGGTTGTAAGGCTCACTGGCATGACCGGAAGGGCAAAAAAATAGATAATGGGCTGTCTTTTTTTGGTTTTCCCGCTTGGAAGCACCATATTATCTTACTAAAAGGCAGCGGCTTGCCTGGATTGCTGCTGTTAGACGGGTGGACATAAAGTTCGATGTCATCCCAAGATATCTCTTGATATGTTCCACACATTTTCATTCTGGTAAGTTCTTGATATTGGTAATGAATAAATTACTGTCATAAATTACTCTGTCAGTTAAAACAAGCTACAAGACTAGCACATGGCTAATTAATTATTCTAAACAAAGCCCTCCTGCTGCCACTCCCCATCCTGGCAGTCAGACTGACATTTTAGTGAGTTTTTCATAATCATAGCATCACCTTTCAGGTGGAGGTAAATCAGGAGGAGCTCTTTGGAAGAATAAAAACGGGAATTAAAGGAGAATAGGAAAACACTGTCTGGAGGAAGCTTGCAGCAGCGATGAACAGCGTCGTCTGGACGAACGGACCCGGCTGAGGTCTGAACAGATTATAGATCCTTTAATTTAACCCTGATGTTACAAATAATGACGCTGACTCACGTTACACAGCTTAGATTTTTATTAATAATAATAATAATAATAATGCATTGGTTTTATATAGCGCTTATTGTTTCGTTTAATTATGTCTCAGAGCCAGACAGCAGCACCGTGGCCAGATCTGCTCCCCACAGCGGGGACGGTCCCACCGAGACACACACACCCAGCACCGGACCCGGTGCCAAGCAGGACACGGGACCGAACAGGACTCAGGACCGAGTGGACCCGGGACTCAGGCCACCGAGGGCGGCGCGTGCCACCCGCTGTCGGTGCAGCTTAAATTAAAGAATAGAAGTCTTAATAAAATGTTTGACTAAACGTCCTCTGTCTGTATTTTATCTCCCTTTAGCTGATATGTTATTTTCTGGGCTGCTGGCTTCACACCACTGACTAAATTAATAATTTGCTACACTTTAGAGTTTATTTACATTTCATAGCGGTTCTTCAGGTCCTGTCTCCTCGGTCCAGCCAGTCGAGGCTCTGCTGGTTTCCACGTCGGCTCCTCTCGTGGCGCAGGCGCATCAAAAGTAACTATCTATCACCCAGTGCAATATTGTTTAAAACTGCCAAAATAAAGTCCCATCTTTTCGGGGCTAAACAGCAGTGTTTCCCCCGCTGGGTCTGAAGCTGCTCCGCAGCAGCAGCGTGTGCGTCTTTGCGCACTGTTAAAACAGCCTCCTCTCCGTGGCAGGATGGACTCAGCGGAGTTATTGAAAGTTAAAAATCCTTCATTAATACCACAAGAGGGGATATTACTAGATGTTCTGTAAGGGCATTATTTTATTTTTTATTCTTTCACTTTTTAATCTGCACGCATATGTGCTGCTTCTGCTTTACGGCGTGTTTGAGATGTGCTTTTCACGCTCCGCCAGGTTTTTTTCTGCACTACACCGTAAATCCACACTGAGTCAAACTTGCGTACATGATGTCAGACCTGTCCTAAGATGTCGTGAGAACGAGGTATCCTAATTGTGCATCCGGACGCAATCGGTCACGGTAGCATCTCTTTTCTTTTGCATTTTCAAGTGTTGTCATAGTTTGTTTTGATTTCTCTACCCCTTCAAAATGGCGCCGTCGTCCCATAATGCATTGCGCGGTGACGTCGGTTCCAAAGCTCAATATGTCAGTCTTGGATTACGCTAGCTAAGCTAGCTGTCTGCGATAGAGAAAATTTGGCTCATGCTAATGTTAATGCTGTTAACAGTTAGCACCGTGAAATTGAGCAAAAGACAGCAGCTCTGCAGCTCCACTATCCACTCTGACAGAAATAATGAACCTACTGAGACACCGGTAACTAGAAACCGAGTAACTAGTTACACTTCGACCATCAGTTAGTAACTAGACCCATTTTAACCATCAGAAGAAGTGTTTGCCCAGGTCGTGGTGTAATGTGCAGGAGCAAGAGCGTTTTCAAAAAGTAATATTTGTATCGTTTGCATGTGAACAGACACTGAAAACACAACAAAAGGTTTTGTAGTTTCACTTGTAAATAATCTTAGTAGAAAAATGATAATAGAAACGTCTGTTTTTCTGCCTTCTGCAGCGTAGGGAGCTCCTGCAGCGAGTCCTTCATGCTGACATGGAGGAATTCTCAGAAACTTCTGACACTGAGGTAAACAGCACATATTGATTTTTAGGTGTTTGGTCAAAAAATAAGCCCCGGCACACATTTACACCTTTTTTTCATGCTGGGTTTCAAATGTTCTTATTAAGGGATCAGTCAGTTTTATGTGGAGAGGCCTTCAGCAGAGTCTCCGAAGGCTTGACTGCGGCAGAATGATGAGACAATAAATGGAAACGACAATCCTCAGACCTTTGGTAGAAGAAGGGGAAAGAGACTGTTCAAAAACCCAGCGGCGACGGAATGGAAGTACGTATTCAGCTGTACAGTAACACACATTGTACAATATCCTGTCCTTGCCTCTGATGGCTCCATAGCTCAGATCCTTCAGTAGCAGGAAAATAAGCTGCTCTCATGGTGAATTCAAGACAAATCATCTGCAGAATAAAAAGTGAAGATGAGAAGAATCCTCGGTTAAATATCGCCTCGGGAAACTTTTTAAAAAGCTTATAAGACTGTACTTTGAATAATAGTTGTTGTCTGATGTTTTTCTTTTTTGCAAGTGAAGAAATAACACCTTGCAATTCACCTCATTAAAAATCTTCAGGTTCTTCCTGCATCATGTCTTCAATTATAAAGTTTTGCCGAGCTCCAGCTCAATTGTAGCAAAAGAAATCTCAGAGCTTAAAGTCTGTGAAGAGAGAGTATTTGACCGTTTCCGTATTTGATTTTACTATTTTACCAGAGGATTTAGATTGTGGGTAAAGTGCAGAGCAGCGTTTAAACATGCTCCATCCATTTTTGTTTCTGGAGCCCAAAATCAACCAAACCTTGAGTTTTCAATGTGTGGCAGGATTTTTCCTTCCTTGAACCACGTACTGACCAATAATGTCATAAAAGATAACATATATTAAATTTATAATGTTATAAAGGCAAGAATGAAATAAAATTGTAGGAAAAAAATACACTCATGCTCATATTTAACTGCTGCATAGAATGAATATGGCATTCGCTTTATATTTGACCGTGAGCTGCAGGGTTTGTATCCAGGCAGTGGAGACAGCAATGAGAATTTCCTTGCATTTAGCCTTCCGTTAGCGCCTGTCCTTCCAAAATAAGTTACATCTGCTGTTTAGTAGCTTCCACCCACTAACGGAGGACACTGAAATGAGATAATGAGGGATTCGACCGCCTCTCGGTGGTCATAATGTTATGGCCGTTCAATTCATGCATTTTAATCAGAGCAGCAGAAAATTACGCTGTCAGTCTGAAATAAACTTGTTCTACATCTTTGCAGGTTTCCAGACAGAAACCCTGCTCTCCGTTTTACACCCGGCTGCCAGAGTTGAACAGAATTGGCTTGCAAACTATTTGTGTGTTTATTGGCCCAGAAGCTCATGAAATCAGATTGTCGGTGAACACAAACTTTTTTCCCCCTCCTTCAGCAGACGAATGAGAAAAGAGCCATTGGATTTCAGCTCTGCACATGCAGCAGTCTGCACAGCGCCGCTCAAACGTTCCACTGTGGGAACAAGAAGAAAAACGTGTTTTCAAGTCGAGCGAGACTTTTAGGCTCAAGATGCTGAAGCTCTGAAAAAAAATAAGAGGAGAGATGGATTACTGAACAGGATCGAACCAGACTTTTTGGTGGGTTTTACCTGCAAAACTACACCGAAAGTCATTTAAAAAAACAATGAGAAAAGCATGAAAGGAGGGGAAATGATGAGGATGATGATGATGAGGATTAGGATGAGGATGAGGATGAGGATGATGATATCTACAGGTAATTTAAGATTATCAAGCTGTCTCACATGGACTGTCGGAGGAGAAAAAAATCACACATGCACTGGGAAGAAGAGCCCTAAAAAACAGACCAGTCTGAACTTTAACCCTTTAAATCAGGTTTTGGCTCAGGAGTGTTTTGGACCGGTGAAATGGAGCCAGAAAAACCTTTACATTTAAACTCTGAACTTTTTCCTTGATGTGGTGAAGACTATATTTGATGGAAATGACATTTTTTTCTTAAAATGAAACAATTGCTACCAAAATCTCAAGATAAATCTAATCTTAATGAAAGCTTCTACCTTCCTACAGTGAAATGTCAAAAAAAAGCACTTCCCTTTAAAGCTGTTGCATGATGGATGCTTTCACAGACTCACCCTGACAGCCTGGCTGCTCAGGTGAACTCCTGGACCGCACGATATTAGTTACTGACATTATGTTGAGATTGAAGTCATTTTCCATAGTATTTGTTCTGTTTCGTGAAAATATCGACATTTTCATCACTTACGCTCTGCTCTACAAGAAAAACTTCAAATCTAAAGGTTATTATGACACTATTTTACCGGTTTGGGACACTCAAGAGAAAATTGGATTGTTTGTGGCCCCTGAATTAAATAGTGTTTGAAACCCCTGATGTGTGTTTAGACTACTGATGTGGTTATAATTAGGCCCCGAGCCCCAAAAAAGTCTGCTCTTTATTTTTAAAATCTCTGCAGCAAGGCCAGAAGTAAAGGTCAAATTCCCAGCAGAAGGAAAAGAGCAAGAAAATGTGGAATAATCCTGGTTTGGTGACAGATTCAGCTCAGTGTGTGTGTGTGTGTGTGTGTGTGTGTGTGTGTGTGTGTGTGTGTGTGTGTGTGTGTGTGTGTGTGTGTGTGTGTGTGTGTGTGTGTGTGTGTGTGTGTGTGTGTGTGTGTGTGTCCTCAGTCCACTGGGGTCAAAAACCTTTTGTTTCAACTCATCCATGGTCACAGCTGGATAACAAATACACAAAGAAGTCCATGTCATGCGTGTGTGTGTGTGTGTGTGTGTGTGTGTGTGTGTGTGTGTGTGTGTGTGCGCCATGGAGAAAAAACCCAAACTATCTCACTGACCCCATTAGCAGGGGAATATAGTTGCTTACAAGACAACAAACGCTCTCCAGGCCTGCAGCCTGGCCTCGTCCTGCTGCTGCTGCTGCCTGTGAACCTCACCTCATCCCTGCAGCAGACGCCTCCACCCCCCCGCGCCACCACCACCGTCCCGTCCCCCCCCCCCATGCATTATTCATTCCTATGTTCACGGGCTTTCTCCCATCTTGTGCTTGATCAATAAAACATACCTGTGCTCTTGCTCTCTCACCTCTCCATCCTGCCGTGAGCCCATGCCGAGCTGATAAAACAGCACAGAGCCGGACGGCCTTTTCACAGCGGGCGGAGGCGACGGCGCTCCCCCGCCGCCTCCGCCCGCCGCCAGCCGGCTCGCTAATTTGGCTGGTGAAAGGGACTCCTTGTATTTGTCACTCACTTTCAGGTTATCCCCCAGAAATCCAGAAAAACACGTCCTTTTAGGGAACTCTCAGAGGGGATCTGTTCTAACGCACGCAGCTGTGGAGGAGGAAGCACGGCGCAGAATAAATTATCTCTGTGAAAGGAGTCGGGCTGGGTCAGCGTTCTGGAGAAAACGGGGGGAAATCAAGCTTAACTGCAGGATGAACTCCTTAAATGGGTTTCATTACAGCAAAACAGACTAACGCTGCTCAGGGATCCATTTGTATTCATTAGATGTGGAGATGAAAAGCTACTGAGTATTTTTTGCTGTACCTCTCCAGTATATTTCAACTCAGGTAACTGAGGGGCGACATTTTGAAACTGAATACATACAGTTGAGAAATCTTCATGAGGATTCAAACAATGATCTCCTGTTAGGGAGCTTTGTGGATTTATCTTTAAATTTCAGGTTATCTCTAAAAAGCCTCAAAAACTCATCCTCTCAGGAAACGCTCCTTTTTTTAAAGCACGCAGATCTGAAAAGGAAACATCCAAGAATAACTGATCAATGCAGAGTCATTTGGAAAGTGTCAGGTTTGGTCAGTGTTCTGAGGGAAGCTGGATGAAATCCTTAATTCGGTTTCATTACAACAAGACGGGCTATTCGTCCACAGGGATCAGACGCAATTCGCAGTTCTGCAATAAACACAGTCTATTAAAAAGAAAAAAAAATCTTGCATCATATTTTTCTGCAAATAATAAAAACTGACAATCTCCACGTATCGGAGGTGATTGTACATTATAAATCTGCCTGAAGTCATCGGTTGTGCATGGATTTGGCTGGAGGGGAGAAGCTGTGGCAACCCGGAGGAAAACCAACACAAGCTCAGGGAGAACGTGCAAACTCCAAACAAAAAGGTTTTTCAACTGGGGTTCAGTTATGATGAACAAAGAGTGTCTGAAAGAAGAGTTTTTATCTCCTGTAAGGAAGTTCAAGCTACCAAAAGTTGTGTTTTCTGTGGCTCTGAGCGCCGTTGGCATGTGAACACACGCCCAAAACGAAGCCAAAGTTTTCCATGTTGATTGGAAAACGTGGACCTTAACAGCCAACACACAGTTCTCACTAACTCACCTCACACACACACACACACACACACACACACACACACACACACACACACACACACACACACACACACACACACACACTGCAGAAATCTCCGTCCTCTGAACGTGATCCAGATCAGGAAACTGCTTCATTACTGATTGATTTTCTGGGACCTTTCTTGGATTGTCCAGTGTTTTAATATTCTTTCTTCCCTATTCGTTCTGACAAAATTCCTTGTTTGTGAGCAGAATCTCAGCCGGTGAAGATGATTCTGATTCTTTCCACGACTCTGGTTCTCCTCTCCGGAGGATGTTCATATTAAAATGAAAATATCAACTTGATCCCAGAGAGACGGCGTTCTCTGTTCCTCAAAGCCACCTGGGAACTCCGGCAGCTCCAGTCACAGCTGGATTGATTTGATCTCCATGCACCCAATCTGCATTCAGTCCTTCAAACTCACGTCTCTATGATCACTGAGCGTCTCATTTAGAAAAAGCAGGGGCGTTAATGCTCTGCGGCGGCGGCGGCCCGCTCTCCTCCGGGACGCCTTCCGCTCACTTCTCCATCTCGGACGTGGCCTCGGGGAGTCGCTCCTCCTGGCCGGCTGATGGCCCACTTCTTTTCTTTTCTGGCTCACAGTTGAAGTTTCAGCTTCAGGCCGGACGGGGGAAGTAATGATAATAGCTGTGACGTGATGAGGGAATTCTCCTGTAATGTGAGGTTTCACTTGAGGGCGCGAGAAGAGTGGCGCTCAAGCAATTACTGGGGAATGAGTCATTATGAGCTGGAATTCTTCAGCAGAGGGAAAGTCCCCCCCCCCATGGTGTATTACATTCATATGTGATGAAACAAGTCAAAGTGTAAACATTCATCAGCTTACATGTCATTTTCAGGTGAAAACAGAAGTAGCGCGTTGTGTTTTGGGCGCCGTTCTGAAACTCGCGTTCCTGATCTGTAAAAGTGTTGATTCTGTTCTTGATCATCACTGTTGAGTTTGGTGCTTATAGGACGGAGGAAGGATGGACCAATGGAAGGAGAAGGAAAAAAGAGTAAATGGAAACAATAATGCACTTCAAAAGTAGTTTGATTTATTGTTCTCTGCTCAGATCTTCTGTTGTTTCGGAAGATTTGCTATGCTACGTGTTATTTGCAACAAGAGAATCTAAAAATTTCATCTTTTCATGTAAACCAGATACATGTCTGAAGCTTGAAGGGTCATTTTACATCTCATCTGACTGAAGAGAGACGGGCGGCAAGAAACATGAAACTGCACCCAAACACACACTCCTCCACACAGGAGGCAGATGCTGTGTGTGTGTGTGTGTGTGTGTGTGTGTGGCCTTTTTTTTTTTTTTTTTTTTAACGGTGTCACGCTGAAAGTTCCTCACTCATCCTCCTGCAGGTATTTGGTGTGTTTCAGGTTTCAGCAGACGTTTCGGCTGGTTTGATGTGTTGGGCTGATCACACTGAAGGGAGAACCTTCCTCTGGTTCCTGAATCATCTGCAGCATGTCGCTGTGGCATTCTGGTCCGTCCAGGCAGCAGCATTTCAACTGAGAACGCTTCGTTTTTGTTTCATCGTTTCAGAAAAGCTTTGCGTTGAGACGGCAACGTTCCGACATCGACGTCTCCAGGTGGTTGAAACTGCTGCTGCAAGTCTTTTAACTGGAAACCATTTGAAGTGCCTTTGATTGTTTTGTAAATCGTGGCATGGTGCTGCTCCACCCAGAGCCGACCCGAACCACCACGGCGCCCTGGGCGAGGTTTAATATGGTGTTTCACTCCATCATCCATTTACATACGCACGTGTTTGCATGAACGATGAATTTGTGCACGATCAATCAACATCTGTGCGATCGATCAATGTGTACGCTGACGGTCAATGCATGTGTGATCGGCCAACTTGTGCGTAATCGGTCAATACACTCGCGATCAGCCACTGCCTGCACAATCGATCACTGTAGCCAATATGTTAGCCAATAGCCAATTAGCCAATATGTGCACAATCGGTGAGTGTGAGCAGGATCGATCAATGACTGTGTGAGTTATCATGATGGGTCAATGTTAGAGTGATCAATATGTGAGTCAGTGTGTTTTTGATCGGCTAATGCGTGCACAATTGATAAATGCACGCGCTATCAGCCAGTGTTTTTATGATCAGTCATTGTTTGCATGATTGATCAACAGTGTATAATTTCTATAACATATTAAGGATTTCACTGAGTTGTCTACTTTGTGTGCAGCACAGTTTTTGTTTTGAAATGTTTTATAAATAAAGATGGATTGAATTGAATTGCTCAAATTTAGCATCTTTGCTTTATGTGATCGTTCGTCTCAATAGTCATCATAAAGGGGAGCAGGGTCAAAGTTCACACTGATACAAATAAAGATACAGACATGTATATTCACACCTGGCTAGTGGGAGGAGTTTCGTTCCCATGACGACACCATCTTTGTACAATCCGGATTTCCAGCTTTGTGGCTTGCTTGTGTTTTGGATTCGTCCTTTTTCCTCTTCTAAACCCAACAGAAGCAGGAAGCTGCCGCCTCTGAGGCTCCTGCAGGTTTCTTCCTGGTTAACCCCCCCCCCCCCATGTGCAACAGTTAGATTTTAGATTTCTCTCTGTAGAAATGCCACAACTTGTTGTAATTATGTCTACATGAATAAAATTGGATTAGACTGGATTATCCAGCAGTGGTCCTCCAAAGTCAAACCTCACTAGTTCCATTGAAGTGCTGTGAATAATTTTGCTCACATGAGAAGTTTTGTGATTTCAAAGCTGAATTCTTCTCCGACAGGCTTCGGCTTCGTGTCGTCGGGACGCCTCTCATCATTTTCTTCAGCAACAGAGACGCTTTCATTCCAAATGAGGCACACAGGTGCAGACATTTGGCTCGGTGTCGATTTTTTGATTTTGATTTTCAGAAAACACAAATTTCATTAATTTTTCCATCCTTGTAAGATGTTCAGAAGTCATTTCTCCAGAAGTCATTTTCACGCAAGCATTCAGTTGATGCTCCTGACCTTATATCAAACTGTGCATGAGACTATTAACATCAGCTGTTTAATTCACAGTGTTTTTTATCCAGGTATGCAGGAAAATAAGACTTGTTTTGGCAAAAGTCTTGAAATCACATTTAAGACTTCCAACAACAAATACTGTAATTATTTACATTAATATAAACCCTGTCAGTAATGTAAACATGAAGGACACTTTGAATGTCATGAAGAAAATAATGTGAAAACTTGCAGATAAAATAGCAAAAGAAAAGTGCAAATCCTCAGTGAATCTGATGACTAAACACCATCCATTATTTTGATAAGCAAACGGCACAAAAGCTGTAAACAAACCACATTCATTTCCAAAAATGGAGAATTGCAGTTGGGTTTTTACATTTCAGTTTCAATTTCATTTCACGTCTGTAGTGCCAAATACAAAATAGTCATTTCAAGGCACTTTTACTAATAAAAACCAAATAATTGCACATGAATTGAATGAAAAGCTCCCTTCTTACAGTGAGAACCCCGCAGGAGGAGGCAGCTGAGCTGCTCGCTCGCCGGTTTGACGTTGCAGAGTTAAAAAGTGAGACTTGGCAGCCTCCGCCGCGTGAGGCCATCCATCAAACCGCTTCACTTTAAATCTGCACCAATCATCTGACATCCTGAATTACACCACAATTTGTAAGCAGTGGGGGAAAAGAATAACTTGGAGTCGAATCGGTTTTTACATTTTCCAGGGCGAGAGGTGAAAGAAGCCGTCGTTTCTGCCGCTTTTCCTCTCGGGCTCAGTTCTTGCGTGACCTTTGCTTTTCCTGTCCGCAGCCATTATTTCTGTGTTTGTATTGAAATGCACTGCCAGCACTGATAATGCTGCTCGGTGGGGCGTGACCGCAGCCTGGCAGGAAGTGGAGAGTCGTCCCTCCACCTTTGGCTGAATGAAACCCTGAAGTTTTTTTTTGGAGCTTCTCCTAATTGACTTTCTAATCTGCTGCTCTGTTTAGCATTCACCAGGGATCCCACAGACCCCAGCGTGTCTGGAGAAACGCTCCTTCCGGAATGAAACGGGAAGGATTTATGAGCTAAATTTAGAATACATGAGATGTTAAAGGGGCTGCACGGCGGTGTAGTGGTTGGTACGCTCCCCTCACAGTGAGAAAACCCCTGGTTTGAGTCCTTTCCGTGTGCTCGTCTCGCCGGACACTTCAGACACACCTGCAGGCCGGGGGTCCCTCAGGAGCAGGCGGAGAAAATATGTAGCTATAAAACCCTGAAATCTGTGCAATCTTCCCCGCTGCACCTGCCTGTCCGTGTGCCGCATGCTAACAGCAGGCTAAGTTTGTCCCAGCCCGATCCTTCAGTACTGTGAGTTTAAGTGTCTGCACAAAGCGTGGAGATATTAAAATGATCTATACGTCCAAAAAAAAAAAAGGCCATTAAGTGTTTTTTTAGTGGAGCACAGTGCGAGTTTAAATATTTATCCCTCTAAGTAACACTCACACTCAACACTGTCCAAGTTTTCCATTTCAGAACAACACAAATCTTCAGGCTGATCTCACCAGCGGTGCTTTTACTGCTGTTTCCAGACAATGAATTTCCAGATTGCTCAGTCGGCCGACAGCCTGCGAGGCAAACATGAATCCTGCAGGTAGGACTGCTGAGAGAGTTCAGGTCCCCGCAAACCCATATATCCCCCTCCGCCGTGGGCGGGTCACACTTCCTTTTTGGGTCCGTCCGCCTCTCTCTACTTTGTTTTCGGCTGTGTGTTTTTCATGAGGGCTGCACGGTGGAGTAGTGGTTTGTCCTGTTACCTCACAGTGAGACGATCCCTGATTTGAGTCTGAGTATCATCAGTTTCATCTGATTCTGGATTCTGGAGCAGATCCCAGCAGGTCGAAGGTCGCACACATAATGGACGTGCAGCCAGTCCATCAGGCGTGACAGACTTTACACTTTTATGGAATTTAAAGTTACTAACCTCAAATACATGCTTTTTGCATGATGTGAAAGAAGGAAAAGGCACAGATTTAGAAAAGAACAATGATTAGACGCGTTCACGTGACAACGTTTCAGAAAAGCTTTGCAAAAAATGATGCTTTCTTCACATTGGGCCACTAGTGGGTTTGGTTTTGTAATAGAAACATGCACAGAGAAAAAAATGCTTTGACATAAAAAAAAAAAAACAGACCTCCGAATGGACAGACGACCAAGTTGAATTGTCGTTACAGTGACTGTCGACTCTACTACAGAGAACTAATGAAAACATTCACCTCCACTCAGCAACCTCGAACTGGATGAAGCAATACAGAAGCTGCACGGATGGATGGATCTTTTTCATAACTCGGGTTACTGACTTGAAACGCTGAGGTCTTTCAGACTCCACATAATGACCGTGACTCAACATGAGCAGCGCTGAATGATTCAAACAAACTGAAATCAGTGCGTCCCTCCAGGAACCCCGGCGAGACGACCCCACGACCCTCAGGACTGTGTTCAGGCTGGAGACCAGTGTGACCTCATATTTAATTCATCAGACACTGATGCTAGAAAAGATATTCTCAGATAGGAGTGCCTGAAGGCCGTATGGCGGCCTCACATGCACAATTAAAGACCACACTCAAAGCTTTCATATATTTTTAAGGAGTCACGACTTCTGTAAAATAATTAAAAAAAAAAAGCTAGACACGTTCAAACTGAACATAACTTCAAGACTGAAACAGATCACCGACTAGCACAACAAGTTAAATGAAATCGAGTGAAGATCAGTGTGAAGTACGTGATAGTTTTGTTCTGTAAAATCTCAAATAATCAGCTGAATCAGATAAAAGTGCAGTCGGGATGTCAAATGTCACTGTCCGTAGGATCTGTGGCAGGGAGGATGCCAGCATGGTCACGGCGTCCGTGGTCTTTGTTTGCAAATTCAAAAATACAAAATTAAACAGCGCCCTGCCTGGGGAGCCTCCCCGGATTCCCTCAGGCAGCGACCAGACACCCCTGTCTGCTCGACAGTTCAGAAACGACGCAGAGCGTCTGCTCCGTCTCTGCCCCTCAGACAGAGAGGGTTCTCCTCTAAGCCCTGGGGGAGGGAGGAGGGAGAGACGGTTAACGACTCACACCTGAGAGCGATCGTCTCCCCCTGCTGTCCTCTCCCAGCCCGCTCTCCTCCAGCAGCCCCATGCCATGCCCCCCAGCTTGGCCACGCCCCGCCACCACACAATGAAGGTCAGAGAACGATCCAGTTTCCCAACATCTTTTCCACCAGGGGGTCGACTGAGTTGTTCAAAGACGCAGCAAGAAGATGGTCCAGAACCTACACAAAACCAGTAGGCTACTGTGACTTCAAGTGGCTTATTTCTTAGGTGTCTGGTCTGACAACTTTTATATAGAACAAGTATTTGTTGACTACTGACTCTTGTGCACTGTTAATACAGACTATACGATCTGCTGAAAATACTTTGATCTGCACTATTTACTTTTGCAACATTTTTATTGACACTATTTTTTTGGCTGCTGCGGGAGATGTTGCCAAACTGAAATTCATTATTCCCCCTTCCAATGACAATGAAGCCTCTTAATCTTAAATATATTGATGTTATCATCTCATACCACTAGATGTCGCTACAAGACAACAGAATGCTGCGAACATTTAAAAAAAATCTCAGTTTTACAACATATTTAAAGAACAACACAGGGATTTAAAGTAAAAACAATCAAGTTTGCAACAGACAATGTAAACAGAAAGTGTTCAGATTGTGTGAGAAACTTGTGAGGAAAAGAAGAAAGGCAGAGTCACTGCTGAGTGGGTTAGGTACATTTTTAATTTCTGCATTACACGTTTTCCTCTGAAAGTCCAGAAAATACTGCAGAATTCTAGTATATTACTGGTATCAGTTTGTTCCAGTTCATTCAAAAAACATCACAATAAATATGTTTTCAGATTGACTGGATGTATAAAATGGTCATCCCAAATACAGTATTTGGTAATTTGAGCATTTCTTTGATTCTTGCAAACTAAACTGATTACATTAACATAATACAATCTTAAAAATGTGTATTAAATGTTGAGATGGTTCTGGTTTTTTAAGATTTCGAGAATCAACAACACATCTTAATTGCACTTGTGAAAATACGACAAATGCTGGTTTTACTTTGTTACTTTTCCCAGAGTAACTGATGCATCCAATGTAAATCATGACACCATGTTTGATCATTAAATCTGCAACTGCAGTCCTATAAAATATACAGTATGCAATGTGGTTCAGGCACAAGGCAGGAAGCCAGTTTTTATCCTCATGTCAAGTCATCTGGTGTGGCACATTCACCAAGCTTTTCCTGTTTATGCTGTCTTATATTAGAGGACACAGAGGTCTGTAGAGCCTGGCAACATGATTATAGACATCCAATGAAAAACTGAGACTTTTAAAGGAATTTGAAGGCCTTCAAAGGGAGCTTGGGGATTTCAGTTAAGAATGAGGCATTCCCAGTAACGGGAATAGGCTCATGTCGATTTCGTCCGTGGTTTCGTTTTTGGTCCCACTGCGGGGGGGGGGGGGGGGGGCGGGGGGTCACGGTCCAAAAGGCTCTCAGACTTGACTATACAGTCATAGCTAAAGATATAGCAAGGTTTTTGGAGGTGAACCTGCAGAAGGGTCATTAATGGGAAGTGTGGTTTCAGTCAGTTTTCCATTTATTAACATATCTATCATATCTACGTGTGAAAAGCTTATTTCCATTGCTGCTTTTTTAAAAAAGCAAAAAAAAAAAAAAAAAAAAAAATTGCATTCAAAATATGTCTTTGGAATGAAGTTTTTCCATTTTGAAGCATTTTTTAAAAGTTAATACGTGAATTAATTGCTGAGGCCCAATTAAAAACATTCCAAAAGCCACAATCGGTCTGCTGGCCATAGATTGGACACCTCTGTTTTACATGACATTCACCACTTTTTGTCTAAAATGACTGCTTGACCACCAAGAAGGTACACGGAGATGTTTGTAAGTGTGAAGACAAACATCACTGCAACTTCTAACCAAATAGATCGAAAACAATTAAATCCAGGAGCAGACGCTCTGATGCTGAAGTGATTCTACATGGCGCTCCATTGACGGCTATCTGACGTCTATATAGAATCTAATTAACATTGGACACAGTTACCATGTCCACCTTAATCAACTGTAACCAATCAGGTAATCAAATCAAGCTCGATGGTCTCATTACCTTATCAGCTGATCAGTTTACAAGGACTCAATCCACTACCCGATTCTGTTGTTTTCCAAGTTCTCACTTTCAGATTATTGACAGCTGGCTGCTGGCAGCTCACATCAACGTGATGAGGAGTCGTTGGACGGATCAAACAGTTCCTGTGGGTGTGTTACGGCAGCTCCATCGGTGTGTGAATGAGAGCGGCAAAAAGGTAAAAACCTGCTGCACATATGAAGCCCTCCTCACCCCGAACCAAGCTAACTTTAGAATTTTTCAGGAATATTGGAAAAAAATAACAAGAAAACACTTTTTGAAGACGACATAATAATATTTCCTAACAATTAATTCACTGAGCTCCTTTAAACTGTCTTTCTTCTCAGTGTCTTCTGGGTGGAGGAAACAAGTCTCCACGTATGCAGATGATGGTGCAGTAAACGTGCGTGTGGTTGGAGAGTTGTTGCTCCGTGTGTGTGTGTGTGTGTGTTTTATTATTAGGTCTGAGCATCGATTCAGTTTGGAGACGGGCAGATGATCAAAGTAACACACCAAGCATTGATCTCTTGTTTCAGGATTTTAGAAATTTGTATCTTTCAGTGTTATGGCAGGCAGTGTGAGTGGAAGAAAAAAAAACTTAAATGAGTCCAAGGTTCTTAAAATAAAACATTTATTTGGCAAGATCAATAAAAACAGCAAGGCAAAAATGATCAGTCAATCAGACTTCCAAAAATATCCTCTGCAGAGAGAAAAACCACCACGGCTCTCCACTTTCACCTCTCACATGTCACACACTCTCCAGACTGCAGCGATCACACACACTTTGTCCTGCAGCTCCAATCAGCCGGACTGACTCCAGGTGTGACTGGTCTCACCTTCATGGTCCGCAGATGAGAGGAAATGCAGTGACCACAAAGGAAAAAAAATAGATCTGAAAACATTTCGCCAAAAGGGAAAAATGCTCCCTAATATATCTGTAAAATAAACCATAAACAGTGAAACGTTGTTGTTAGCTGTTTGGCTTCTTATGCAACTTACCTTAAGGAGTGTTTCATTAATCGAAATGTACATTTACGTGTCATTTGGGACAAATTTATTTTGCTCATAACCAGAATGTAGTATCATCGATAAACCTCCAGATTCAGCTGCTGGATCAGGATTATCATATTTAGGAAAATAAATTTGTTCTAACAATGCATTTTTTGACAAACATATCTTATACTCAGGTGTGACTTGGAGTTCAGAAAATAAGGCAATTATTCAATACATTTAATCAATACAATTTGACATTTAACACACAATAATACTACAAAGTGGTTTATCAAATCTTGGAAGTCTCTACTGTAAATGCTAACTGGTTATGAATTATGGTATCCAGCAAGGACGGACGACTTTTTCCTTCCAGTGTTTAGTTAAAAACGAAAAAAACAAAATCTGTTTTATATTCTCCACTTTTACACCAGCGGCCAACCTCCTCCACTGCGTCCATCCATCTTCTCTCCACGATATTAAGAAACCAAACACGCCAAAAACTCCACCAAGAATCAACAGAGAAATCCCCTCGTTAGAAATCCCCGCCGCTTTGATCGCGCTAACATGCTATTGTATTATTTAGCTTAGCGTCCTGAAGCTAAATACGGCCGTCGCTTTCATCTGGTGAAAAAGCTTTTCCTCTCGACTTGTGATTGATCAGTTTTCGTGCATAATTTGATGGGAATCAGAGAAACGGAGGCTGCTTGTGCTCCTTCATCTGCGCATCGCTTTACTCTCTTTTTGTGCTGTGCGAGTGTGTTTCTATCTCCATATTTAAACAATGCCAGGAAACGCCTCGATTTTCCCTCGGCGACGTAATTACATGTTTGGATTCCCAGATTAGCATCTCAACATGGTTATCAGAGCTGGGCTGTGTTATCAGACGCTCGCCTCCAGTGTGCTAAAACGAAATAAATAAAAAATTAAGATTCTCTGCCTAATGTAGGGCACCTCAATTTAAATATTTAATGCCGTACGCCTGCATCAAAACCAATCCCGTGTTATTTCTAAGTTAACGTGATTAGAGGAGCTACACCATTAACACGACGGCGTGGAAACAGTCGTCCACCCAGCGAATATCGGCGGCGTCGGGAAGATTTTCACCTTCAGATTGCGACTTTAAAATAAAGCTGCAGTGATTTCGTGTCTCTGATGTAGAGCACTGGCTCCTTTTTATTTTTTTAATGTCAGCGCTCGTGTTTCCTTCAGAATTTGTGCGTTTTGCATTCTGCAATCCTCCCCATCGGTGTGTCAGTGCTCGCACATGTCCTAATCCTCCCGAGTTATTATGGATAATTGTGGGACCGAGAGGCCAAAGGAGGGGAAACAACATTGCAATCTTCCTGTAATCCAATTCTGTAATGGTGTTAAAAGTGTAAATGCATTACTGCTGAGAAATTATTTCAATATCTGCACTCGGAATTTCTCAGAACTGGAAGATTGGCTTCGTATGTGAGCAGAGAATCCAGTAAATGAGGAGGTTTTTGCCCCAAAAAGGAGGTAGTTTTACTCAGGACGCCCCCTCAGTCGCTGCAGGACCAGAGTGGCAGCAACAAATGATGTGGCAGAAAGCAGGGGCTCCCTGCCAGGGCCCGGTGCATTAACCATGCTGTTTAGACTCCATAAAGCAGTCCCTGGAGGGGGGGGGGGGGACAACACAGTTCATCCCAGGACAATGTGGACTCTCACTCTCTTCAATCAGTGACAAATAGCTTTGCTTTTCTGTTTTTTTCCTTTTTTTTTTTTTTGGGAAAGACAAGAAACACTCAGACACACTTTCAGCAGCGAGGAGGAAATCAGAGGCGAGCAGCTGCTGCAGAGCACCAATAAAAACCCACACGGAGGGAAAAAAGGCACTTCCAGGGGCCTGAAGGCAGGTCCGCTGCAGCGCTGCTCTCACCGCGGCCAGGATAAGGAGCCGTGTTAACACACACAGTCCTCCAGGGCGGCGCTGCGACTGAACATTCACTGATGGGAAAGATTTAAAGCGAAGGTAATTCCTCCCTGCTGAAGCAGAATGAGATGTTCACCTGTAAAATATTTCATTATTAAAGAGTTCTCAATTAATTAGACCTTTTTCCACATTTCAAATTCTTAGAGTTTCTTGTTTCAGAACATAAAGGAATGATTCCATGTGTTTGGTTTAGTAGAGTCTAGTAAAATAACCATGAAATAGCAGTTTTAGTGAAAAGATCCATTCGCATATTTTCGTTTTTATTTTAGGAAAAGGCCTGGACCCAACAAACCAGGCAGGCGACTGACGTCAGGGAACCGCTGGAGAGTCGCTGTGATTTCTGAGTTTTAGCAAAGCCACTATAAAGACAAAGCAGAAACCACACTTTTTCTTTTTTTTTTTTTTTTTCCAACAGTTGTGTTGTGAAACACCACGAGTTCAGTAAATGTCCCCAGAAAATTCATTATTTACTGCTGTTTGAGGAGCGTTTGCCGAAAACCACAGAGCTGCTGCATGGAGTCCATACTGGAGGCTGATTCTCAGCGACACACACACACACACACACACACAGTATAAACAAACAAACATCTGAGAGGTCTGGGAAGCCGGCACAGGGCCGTCAGGTTGTTTTCTTGGGAATTTTTCAGAGTGAGCCGGCGAAGCGCTGGCAGTTGTCAAGCTGGGTCCCTCACTGCAGGAGCAGGAAGCTCATTTACCTGGAAAACCTTCAGCTGCAGGTAAACAGCCGTCATCCGCAAACCGCAGAGGATCAGGGGAAACGGAAGAGAGGCGTCTGAAGGAATATGGCTCCTTCACAATTCTGACTTTTATTCTTGGAAAGTGGCTTACCATAGCGAAAAGTGAAAATTCAAGGTTTAATGACAAAATTCCAAGGTTAAAGTCAGAATTTTGAGACTAAAGTTAGAATTAAAAATCTGGGATGCCAGTTGGAATTATTAGAAATAAGTTAAAATAAGAAGATAAGAAAAAAAAAATTAAATCTGCGGTTAAAGTTAGAATTCTGATCATTTGTGACTTTTGAAAAAAAAAAAAGAGAAAAAAGTCAGGATTCCTAAAACCACATTCAGAACTCTGAGATTCAAATTGGAATTCTAAAAAAAAAAAAAAAAAGAAGAAGAATTTAATTCTGTGGTTAAACTCCAAATTTTGAGAATAAAGTCAAAATGTTTTGGAGAAAAAAAGTCCCAATTTTAGTTCTAATTTTATAAAAATTCAGAATTCTAATATTAAAATCTGAATTGTTGGATACATAGCTGAATTCTGTGCAAAAAGTTCTAATTCCAACAATAAAGTTAGAATTCTACAAATAAAGTCAGAATTGTGGAAAGAAAGACAGAATTTTGCAGTAAAAAGTCTGGATTCTACAGAATTTTTTCAGAATAGTTCAAAACTCCACAGTTAAAGTGAGTATTGTGAGAAATAAGTCAGAATGTGAAAAAAAAAAACTAAACAAAAACAAAGGATCTTTTTCTAAAAACACTTCTTTGCATAAGAGACTTCTGTCCGTGTTAACGTCTGAACAGTCCTGAAGAACCTGCTCAGGTGAGAGGAGCAGCAGCAGCTCCAGGAATCAAACCGTGGTACCTCCACCGGGGGGCTCCGCACATCAAAGCCTCACACGCTTTTTTGGTGGCGGGAACGTTGAGGAGCTCCCTGCGGCTGCAGCGCGGTGGAATTAGAAGATGTGAGCTGTAGGTGTAGGTGGAGAAGAGAAGCCCGCCACGTCGGCTCGCGCTCCGCCAGACCAACACGCCTCAAACAATCTGAGGAGGAATTATCGGCCCGCAGCGGCGGAGTGGAATCAATACCAGACTCAGCGCGGAGTGGACGTTTCCCCGAGGTGCTGCTGCTAACTTCAGCCTTCCTCTGAAGCCTCACACACACACACACACACACACACACACACACACACACACACACGTGATAAAAGAGGGTTATTTTGAAATTGAAATGTTTCTTTATTTCTATTTGTCGGTGCACGCAGCTCAAAATATCCTGGGCTCCTCGCCGACGCCGCTGCAGCTGCTGGAGCAGCAGAGCAGGAGGGGTCCGTGGGAAACACGTGTGGGAGGCTGGAGCTAATAAATCACACAACACGCATGTTTCTCTGGGCTGCTGGCGCTGAGCTGCACACGCTGTTATTTATGATGGCTTCACACGTGCACTGAAGGCCTGTCCTGGTGTGTGTGGAGCAGCGGGAGAGCTGAGCTGAAAAGAACCCATTAGTCTGAAGAGACACACTTATTCATGCCACGATAACACACACGTAATGTGAACGTTTATGTTTCTTTTCCTGCAGTGTGCTCACATGAAGCCTAACCCCCCACCCCCTCCATAAATTATTCTGTTAAGTTACAGTAATTCATTACTTGTCTGAAAACATTGCTGACTACTACAAAAAAAAAAAACATTTTTTTCTTTCTTTTTTCATTGCTTGCAATTCTACCATCCTCCACTAGATGTCGCCTGCCAACGTCACCTTACAGGGAAGACAGAGTGACAAAATAGGTAACTGGGATTTGATTGCAGTTTGTAGTTTCTGGTTTAAGTCTGAAAAATTTGGAAGAGGAGAATTCCAATATTGATGTTTTCATATTTCAATATTTCATGATCTGATGATAAACTGCTGAGTCGTCTGGCATGGTTTAATCCCACCTGATTAAAAAAAAGGCTCCATTATCAGTCTGTCACTTTAATTTGTGTGATTTCCTCTCTTGGCGTGAAGCACACTGAAGTCACATGTACTCCTCACTTTGGGCCTGATTTAATGAGATATTATATAAACTGAAGCTCGCTCCAATAGACGGTGCTTTCAGTTTGTTGATCGGCTCAGAAAAAACTGCCATGAGTGAACTGTGTGCAAACAGGAGGATTTAAAACAGGGTTTTGCCTACATGAGGACGATCTGCCGTTTCTGTGTTTGTTCGTCACAGAGTGACTGAATGGAGTTGTGGTGAAGGGAGACACAAAAGATAATGAAGCATTTACAAGAAATAAGTCTAATTTCAGCAAAGAAAAAAAAGGGACGAATAGTCTGTGATGGAGGTGTTGATTGGTCGCTAAGTTCAAATCTGAGGTACAACCAATGGTGTCGTCCAGGATCTACAGGTATAAGGTGTATATCCACCTTTTTCCAGTCAGAATTTCATACACCCACTTCCAAATCTCCCATGATGCACCAGTATGCATTATTCCACAATTATATGGCAACGAGCAAATACCATGGACAGACGTTCACAAAATAGAGAACTACTGCCACTGTTTCCCCCCAAAAAATCTGGGCTGTTTTGAAAGAGAGAAAGAGAGCAAAGATCGAGAGTTTGTCCACTTCTTCAGGAGCAACACACCACTGGGTACAATACAGAGAACATCACAAAACAACAGTCTACAAACAAACGTTTAAGCAGAGAAGGTTCAATGACATTTCAATGTTTTTTGGCCTCAATTTCCAAAAGGACTCAATCCAGTCAGCATAAGTAGGAATCAACGTTTTCGGATTCCACAACACAACCGTTAAAGACGCTGAGGAGTCCCAGATGGTATTTACTGATATATTCTGAAATGCAAGTCACATGACGGGCCAAACAACCAAAGCAGAGTCACTTACAGTCCAGGAGATATGAGAAGTAACTACATCAGGTTTCTACACCTGAGGACTTTCTTCCAACACATACTGTTAATCTTGAAAGAAATGAAATAAACTGAAAGCGTTAAAGCACTTCGAGAACATCCTGGAGTGTCGGTGTAGTCCATTATCTGCTCTGACCTTTAACCTCAGCCTTCCACATAGTGGCTATCTCACCGGTCGTCCTCTCTGGAGCTGACATGATGCCTTTTTGTGTAGTTTATGTGTCGGACGGCACGGATTTCTCCCAGCAGACAGGAAAAGCCACAGGTGTTTTTAACATCTCATTATCAATCCACTGCTTTGCTGTTGTGCACATTTGGAAAACACTTGAAGTTAAAACGTGTAATAAAACCAACAGGGTGTGACTTGAAGGAGGAGATGAAGGAGATCCGTCTCTGACGGACACATTCTAACTGAATTCTTTCAGTAAAAAGATGGAAATCCATCCTTTTCTCCGTAGTGATGATAGAAAGTTCATCAGTAAACTTGGAAAAAGAAAAGCTGGCTCCATTAAACACAGCATAAATGCAGGCGGCTTCATTTATCTGTCCATTTTAGGAAATCTGTCTCCATTTATGCAGATGATGGTGTGATAAATCTACATAAATTGTGAGAGACATAAACACACCGAGTTCTACACTACAATGCTTTTTTGAATTTATGTATCCAATCAGTTCTGAAATTATTTATTTTTATGTATTATTATTTGATGTTTAAAAGCAATTCTAGCAGTTTTACTTTTTAAAGCCATTTTATATGATTCATTTGTTCAGGCATTTTTCCCTTTAAATTTAAGTTGATTTAGCTTTTTTTTTTTTTTTTTTTTTAGCTATTTGCCTTTTTTAATAGCCCTTTATTACCAGTGGAGATTTTTGCTCCGTTTACATGGTACTTAAACTGAAAAGGCATCATTTCTGAATTTTCATTTTGGAATAGTTTCCCGTTTAGACAGAAACCATCTGAAAAGGATGTCGCCAGAAAGACTGAAATGATGCAGTTTTCATGCTGGGCCACTGGTGGGTGCTGTTGGTGGGATACTGATTAACCCGCTGACTCAGGGCCCTTGCTTTCTTAGCTTCATTTTGTTGATACTGATATTTTATTGTTTTTATTAAATTTTTCTCATACTTTATGTTTTTATGTTTAGTTATCTATTCATGTGTAAGCCCTTTGTCACAGCGAAGGCCATTTTGAAAGTGTTTTATAAATTTAAGTTGAGTCGAAAACATAGGGTGCCAGGTCTTACTTCTTGGAGTTGTGCTGAAGAACTTCATAGAGATGCTTTCTGGAGTGTTCAGCCACATATTAATCCCACCCTAAGATCAGCAGTTCGCTTCCAGAGAGAAGCCCCGCCTCCCACACTGCTGGGGACCCACGTCAGACTGCTTTTAACACCATCCAGACGACACTTGTGAGAAAGTGAGGAAAACTTCAAGGGGTATGAATACTTATTCTGGGCATTGTAGAATTTTTGCCCACATTAACAACATATTTGACCATTTAGAAGTCACCCCTCTATGTAAAATCAATCAATGAATCGATCGACGAAACACTTTCACGTAGTGAAACGCGGCACAGAGTGTTCTAGATGGTAAAAAGAGGCGTATGAATGAAGGGACACCGTGTTCACATGGAAAAACAGTCATTAATACTTTTTTAATGGAGTTCAGAGACCAGCAGCGTGACTACATTAGTGAAATTAAAGAGTTTAAATGGATGTTAATTAAAATCCATATTGAATGGGAGAGTTTCCTTTGTTCCATAGACGTGAGGCTGGATGACGGAAATCTGTCCCTTCAGTTTGTCTTCAGATAAATAAATAAAAACGTGCAAAAATCCTGAAATTTTCTCTGTGTTGAAGACCTTCTTTTTGTAGTGTTCAGGTGTTTGTGTCTTGCTGCAGATTGGGTTCTTACTTCACATAAACATACATTTAAAAATGTATGAGAGGCTTCAAATGATTAAAAGCAGAAAGAATTGAATTTGGAAATCAATGAGGAGAAACGGCAGGATCTGAAGTGACGGCTTTAAACTTTTTCTGTGGAGTTTGTTTGAGTCTGGGCTGAAATCAAAGTATGAAAACAATCTCTCTCTGTAGTTTTCAGCGCCTGCAAACAGAAATGTTTGAACTTTTCAAAGCTGGGCGGATATGGCGGGAGGCTGAACGCTATTGTAAACACGTTTCAAACAAAAAGGAGCAAATTTCTCTTTGGTGGATTATTTCTTTGTGAAAACGCTTCAAAGTTGCATTTCAATAAACATTGCTATGTTTTAATTGCTTTTATTTGCTGCAAAGAAGTGAAACCAAATCAAGAAAAGTTTCAGACTCATTAAATACACTGCTAATAACCCAGGTTTACAAGTTACCAGCTAAACACAGCTAACTAGGGAATGACCGTTAAAATGGAATTTAAGGCCTAAATGGCGAAAGTAAGCAACATGCCTGAAAGGTTTTAAACAGCTAAATCCAAGATCGACTGGCCACTTATTGGCTAAAATGCTAAAACTAGTTAAATCAGGTAAAAAAAAGATAAAAGCAGCCAAAGAAAACAATTTATTGCAACAGTTAAAATGGTGAAACCTGCAAAATTCAGCTAAAACAGCAAAAATAAAAGTCAGTATAGGAGTTAAATGCGCTAAAAAAGCATAAAGCGGTAAAAATGGCTCAGATTAGCAGATAAACCATAAACAGGGGATCAAACAATAGAGTCAGTTTAAAAAAGGTTTAAAAAAAAAAAAGCTGCTTCAACTGTTTAAACAGCTAAGATGACCGAACCGAAACAGCTCAAGCTGATTTAAAGGGGCTGTATCATGCAAAATTCACTTTTTGTATGTTTTAACCTTGTTATATAGTTATGTACTCACCAAAAACACCCCCAAAGCATTTTTCCCTTCATGCCTGTGTGTTTGAGCTTTCCTCGTGTTTCTGCTGCTCAGAGAGGCAGCCCCTCCCGCACCCGTGAAAACTCTGTTTCCCACGTTCACGTCACACGGAGAAGACGGCTCCCCTGAGCCCCCCTCCTGCAGGCCCTCGGCAATCAGCGTTGCTGTTTTTTTGTAACTCCGATTACGGAGATAAACTTTAACCATCGTCTGATGGCAACAATCAAGCAAGAGCAAGAGTCTGAAGGGTCTGAAAGGTCTGAAGGGTCTGCGCTTGGTGAGTTTCTAACAGGAAAAGACGTTTTCGCGTGTCTTTGTGTATAGAGAAGCTAGAGCTAAAGAGCTAAAGCTAGCCAATGTATTTCTTTTGAAGTGCTGATTGGTTGAAGTTCGCTGTCAGTCAAAGTCCACAGGGGGAGAGGCGGGATTTCAGTGAAACAGAGCGTTTTCTCTTCCGGGTTTCAGAATTAGCCCCAGAAAATCTTTTATTTCACACAAAATGACTTTTCCTTAGCGCCAACAATAAACTATAACCATGTTAATGCCATTTCTAGGGTTTGGACTAGCTAAAAAAAAAGCATGATACAGCCCCTTTAAAAGAGTTGAACTATTAAAAACATTTTTTAAATCATGTTTTTCAGTTTTAAGATTCTG
Source organism: Salarias fasciatus (assembly GCF_902148845.1). Taxonomy (NCBI): domain Eukaryota; kingdom Metazoa; phylum Chordata; class Actinopteri; order Blenniiformes; family Blenniidae; genus Salarias; species Salarias fasciatus. Next base: position 37,373,212 of record NC_043745.1, on the reverse strand, counting down.
TTGTTATCTGTCCTTTTTTTTTTTTTTTAAAGTAGATTTAGTCGTTTCAGCCATTGTCAAGTGTTCAGGCAATTTTGCTGCTTCAGCTGTTACTCATTTTTCAGCCTGTTAGCTGCTGTTGCCTGATTTTATTTTTGCTTTAAACCATTTTTTTTTAACCATGTTCATTCTCTGACAGTTTTCCACCTTTAAACAGCAACACCTTCACAAAATAGCTTCAACAGTTAAAAATGATAAAGCAATTTGAGTAGGGAAGTGGCTTAAAAGGCTTTTAAAGGCAAAAACACAATAAAATATCTTTGATTCTGAGTAATAGTCGTTTGATTGCATAAGTATTACACATAATCTCGATAATCCCAGAAGATCTTACCCTGTGTTGTTTCCATATTGTTAGTTTACACAGTTTTCACATTATTTGGTGGGAAAAGGGGAAAAATGTTTTGTTACTCATCCCTCAGATGCAGGTTCCTTGAAAAACAGCAGTTTTAAAGGGGAGGTAATCAAGCTTTATTGTCAGGAAGTCAAGAAATCTGCCAACGGTTTGCGTAACCACACGGCAGCAACTGCATTTATTCACATAGCAAAAAAAAAAAAAAAAAAACCTGCCCGACGCTCATTATGATTGTTGACGGGATGCGAGAAACACAATCTGATGTTGAGCATAAAGAAACGCCGAGGTTTTTCACCCTTGATTTGACATTCATGTATTCCGTCAGTCAAACTGTTTGTTCTTCCCTCGGCGACCTCCGCTCACTCTCAGCACTTACATTATGCCGTTTCATTGTGGTGACAGACGCCGCCCCCCCGCCTCTCCCCAGAATTCAGAAAACAAGTTTAAATATGAAGAGGTGGAGAATGAAAACAATCTGGAGTGAGGAGAAACGAGGGCCGGCCAGCGTCAGGATGCTGAGACCAGGGCTTTTATAACAACTCTGATTTCCAGCAGGAGACTCAGACGAGGAGAAAACGAGGCAGATCCATCACCAGGGTTCAGAGCAGAGATCAGAATCCGGTTCAGTCTGACGATCGGGGTCAAGAGAACCTCGTTTCCACGGTTTCCCAAAATGCCCACCTATCGAATCGTTTTCCAAAAATGAAAAACGCGCCAACGAAACGTGTTTCTCAGAGTTTAGTCAGAACAGACTAACATCAGCGTGAGCACCCTCCACGCTGCGGCCAGGAGGCCGTTCAGGATTGACGAGCTGGTTTTCGCCCCTGCGGTGAACCGGAGCAGAGCTCAGTGGTGACCTACAGCTGAGATAAAGCGGTCTGGAGCCACGTGAGGCTCCTCAGCCCTTCTGCAGCGGCTCCCTGCTGCTTTCACACCACTGGATGCAACATAGACACATTTCACTTATTTCAGTTTCATTTTACAGACACAGCGGACTAATTTTTCAAGAACTGATTGCATATTGCGACGCCTATTATAAAATGCAGGTGTTCCACTTAGTGAAGAAAGTGTAATAATTTGGTCCATTATAGAATAAACCAGCATAATTGATGCCTTGAATACAAAAGCCAATATACAGTCAGAACATTAAGCGTTTCAGCCTCCAGCTGACATTATGGCTGGGATATTATTAAAGTTAGAAGCCAATCAGTTTTTCCACCAGTCGTTTCTTTTTTCTTGAGGAAATGAAGCCGGACTGTGCCGCTGACCGCATTTAGTGAGACTCGTTTCTTCACGATTTAGCAGAACTGTATGGAAATCAATTCCTGTGACACAATGTCTTGACTTGGAAGTGCAAAAAGTGTATAGAACTTATTTTATTCCTTTGAAAACTTTGCTTATTAAGCACATTTGGAAACAAACTTGCGAAACACCCACAGGGTCACCGCGTCTGGCGGGGATTTGAATTCAAACCCATTGATTCTGAGATCCGTCATTTTGCTGCTCAGCGTAAAGATCGGAGCTTCTGCCACGACCCTCATGTCAACGAACACCACGCAAGAAAACACAGGAGCTGCAGCTGAATGCAGGAAGAGCACCGACAGGAAAAACAACCACAATTCATTAAAAACCGCCACGTGTATTTTCACCGAGACACAACAAATTCAGTTTTAACCTGAATCTGGCGTTCTGTCAGGTGCTGCTGTAATTCTGATGAAGCCTTTTCACATGACGCCAGATGCCGACATGTCGACGCTCGGTTTATTCGACTAAACGTTTTCAGGACCTCACTTCACCGTTTCTTCCTCAGGGAGCCTTCAGCTGCAGCATGACAGTATTCAGTATCATCAGGCTCCAGAAACCAGCTGGACGTCTGAGTGGCAAGACTGAAAGAGCGGGAAAACGAGAGAAAGAACGAATGAACGGAAGAAAGAGGAGGAGATGAAGAAAATAGCTGTTTTTTTTTTTTTTAAATAAATAATGTTTTGCAAAGTCTGTAATACTCGGTGTGTCTTTAGCTTCTAGTGGATTTATAATAAGTACAGTGACTTTTGATTCAGGGTTGGACTCTGAAAATCCTATTAAAAAAATCTAATTAATTTTAATGTTGTGATGGTTTAACTTTCACCCTTTCAAGGCACCAATTTTGATTATTACACTTTCTTCCACAAAAGTTTAAACACCCACATTTTTACATAACTGTGTCAATATGTTGAAAATCTATCACATATTGCAAGAATGGCTTAAAAAAAACTGACACAAACAAAAACGTGGTTAAAGGGACTCAAGGCAACTTTACAAAATGTACCTCAGTGCTGCCGCGATAGGCGCTGTGGGGAACTGCAGCCACCGGCCAAGACGGCACGGGAGCGCGCACAAACATTTTACAGAATGTCCAGCTTCACAGCGCTGCACCAGGGATGCTCATGCTGTTTACTACGTCGTGGTTTACTGCAAGACCACAGTGCATATTATGTGATTTTTGTCAGCATCCGTTTTCACTCCCAAATGCAGCTGAAGTTCCCTCCATGAATCAAACGCATATCCAATATTTATTCGGGTGCCTGTCCGGCTTCGGTCATATTTTTTTTTTTGACTCACGAGATAACGCTGATAAAGTCCTTTTTTTCTTTGTGGTGGCACTTTTTTGTGGGATTTGAGTGGATGCAGGTCGTTTCATGGCTGCTGAAGAATCCATTTGTATCCCAGCAGTGTTTGAGTCCGTGTCCACGGCGGCCATGTTCTTCCTGTTACAGAGCTGTCGCCAACGCGCATACAGTGTCAATTTAGGAGGGTGTACCCAAAAGAAACCGGAATTTGGTCATAAATTACTAATAATAATTAGTTTCTTTGCTTGGAAAAACAGCAGCAGAAACACTCACCTTGTTGCAGCAAGCCTACAAGGATGATGCTCTGTGGAAGCCGCAGGTCCATGAGTGGTTCGGGCGGTTTGAGAAGGGCCAGATGTCCATTGAGGATCAGCCCACATCAGGACGACCCTCCACCTACCGCACAGCCGAAATTGTTGGGGAAATTGAAGCGGCTGTGATGGCAGATCGACGCCGGGGCGTTGGAGAGGTGGCTGATCTGACGGGGGTCTCCTGGGGTCCCTGCCAGAGGATCATAAGCCAGGATCTGGGGCCGTGCCGGGTCTTTGCCAAAATGGTGCAGTTTCTGACGGAGAATGGGATGACTGTCCTCCCCGATCCGAATTATTCGCTGGATCTGGCCCCATGTGACTTTTCCTTGTTCCCCAAGTTGAAGAAGCAGCTGAAGGGATGGCGGTTTGCAGACGAAAAGGAGGTGCAAAAAAAAAAAAAAAAAAAAACCCAAAGCAGCTCGTGTCCGGAGTTTTGAAAGAGAGAGGTTTTTTTTTAATCCAACCTCTCGAGGTTCCCCCTCGCTCTGCTTTCATGAGCGACCAAGCCACGCCCCTTTAATTGTGCACGCTATTATCCGTCGGGTGATCCCCTTTTATATTTGAATGGATACTATCGCGATGTTTCCAGCATGTTCCTGTTCAGCTATGTGGGTGCACACATCTTTAAAGTTACCTTCAGCGTGGACAGGGCAATAAAACAGTAAAACTGGCTATTATTTGAGTGTCTTGATAAAAGAAACAACAGTTTATGCCTCGTTTAATCGCGAGGGGGGCGTGGCCAGGCGACTCTCATTGAAATGTATTAGTTTAAAAAGAGTGACGTGGGACACGAAAAAACTGTGCAAGTCGTGCTCCCGGACACGATGCAATAGATTAATTAACGTGACTCATAGCACGAATTGCCGTGAGACTGGGTTGAAATGAGAGTCTCCGAGTCCTACAGCATCCTCCATGTTTAGCTGTTTACGGTGGATGTTCAGCAGACAGTGGATATATCCGAGGTAAGCGCGGCGGCTGCTGCGTAGCTAACTCTCCTCTGCCTGGGCGAGCGGCCGTGCTCTCTGGCTGCTCCACACTTTGATTGACAGCAGGACAAGGCGGAAGCTCGAAATCTATTGGCTGAAGCTGACCAGCGCTTTTTCGGATAACATGGGGGTCTATGAGACGAAGGCGGGGCTCATAAATAAATGTTTATATTGCTTTATGCTACTATTATATTGTAGTATCGAACCAGACTGACACATTTAAGCTCTGTTGAAAAATGATACATACGTTGGAAACGAACGGAAACTCCGGACACGAGCTTTAAAGGCACAATTACGCACGGGTTTGCCGACACATTTGTGAAGTGGGAAACACGGCTGGAGCGCTGCATTAATGCGAATGGAGATTATTTTGAAGGCGACGGTGGTGTTTTATTTTGAAATGTAAGAAATAAAAAGTTACAACCAAATTCCGGTTTCTTTTGGGCACGCCCTCGTACGTCACATCCCCACGATTGGGCGGGAAATTCGGACTCCGAACTGCAGCCAATTATGTGGCACACAGCCTGTATAAGGCAACAGACAGATACGCGGATTGGCCTGTTATTTTAGGTTTTTAATGCTTCACGGCCCATTAGCATTGAATAAACTGGAAATGCATGTGTAGTTTTTCACAAATCTTGCCTTAAGTCCTTTTAAGCTCTAAACACACGAGCGGTAACTCTCATGGAGCTCAGATCTCTTTTATAGAATAATTTCCTATCTTTGATTTTGTCAGTTTTAACCACAAATTCACCAAATATTACCCAATGAAGGGTTAATATGGATAAATAACTTTTACTGGAAAACAAGTTTGTTTTTTTTAATGTATATATTTACAGTCCTAATGGCCTCCGTCAGAAACCTGTCCTTGTTGTGTTTAAAAAAACTTCAGGTTCCTTCTGAACCGAGCGCAAACTGTGAAGCCAGAAAAACCGACGACGTTTGACGCATAAGAAGTTTTTTTTAGGCAGAGGAGGGAAACGAGGAAGAATGTCATGTTAAGCTTTAAATATTTCCTGAGCCGTCATGTGACCTCTGCAACTGACCTCTGAGCTGGAATTTCCTCCTGCCTCCATGCTTCTCATTCACCGACTCTGTTCATTATTTATGTGACAAAATGAGCCTGATGGCTGCAGATTTGGTGGCGTCGGTGCGATGTGGAGAAAATCCCATCCGCCTGGTTCCACAGCAGTCGCAGACACACACCTGATTCACTTCCACATGAAACGGAGCCTGTATTTGACCTCAAAACATCTGAACGCGTCAGTCTTTTCCCGCTTACTCCGCCCAAAAGCAGATCTGGTCTGTGACACAAACACAACATGAACACAACTTCCAGGTTTTTCCCCTCTCAGTTCGAGGCTTTCAAGCTCTTAAAACGTTGCTTTGTTGTGGAATTAAAGCATTTATTTTCTGAGATTAATTATTATTGTGAACAATGAGGGAAATCTGTATTACTGGTGTCCTTCAGTCCAGACATGTGGCTGCACGTTCTTCTAAAGCAGGATTCATGCCTCCTTTCAAAGCTCCTGTTGAGCAAACGGGTGAAGAGTGGATCAGTTTCTGGCTCTGTGTCAAAACGGCATCGATGTCCTGAATCACAAGCTGCTACTTTCTCCATCGATAAAAAACAACGGCCGCTCATTGTTCGGATCAGTACAACCCCGATAAGGATCGATGTTTCTCACAGCTCTGGACTCCAGGCTAATTTTATGGACGCGTGTGTGTGTGCAGACAAATCATTTTCATTTTTAATCTCTGAATTGTATTTAATCTGAAAGATGTGACGTCAGTTAAAATTATCAGGCTGCACGTTGGAACAGTGGGTGGCACATTGGCCTCACAGGGAGAATGTTGTGGGTTCGAGTCCTCTGTGGTCCAGGAACATGTGAAACGTGAGGTTAACCAGAGGTGTTAGTGTGTGTGTTTGCTCTCAGACGGGCTGCTGATCCAGCTTCACACACACACTCAGCTGGGAGCGGCTCCGTTCCGATGGAGCATTCAGTAAACGGACGGATCAGAAACAAATGTTGTCAAAGTTCATGAAAAATCGACGCTCGACTTCCTGAGCAAAGTGTTGGAGCAAAACAATCAAACCCTCTGCTGCAGAATCTGATCAATTCATCAGCAAAACTTTCCTTCCCCCATACAAATGAGTCAGAGACAGGTGTGAACTGTACTAAAGCAAAGTTTATTCAAATAAACAAAGAAAAAACATCACAAAGACAAAATAGCTATAAATCTATCATCTTCTTCATCGTCGTTTGCGTGCGTCTGACTTTAATAACAAACCTGAAAGGAGTAAATCAGACTGAAACAGAGGGAAGTGAAGGAGCGGATCATCCTCAGCCTGAGCGTTGGTTTTTTTCTGGGGAAAATTTATGTTCTGCTCTTCATGATCACGCATTATTCCACAATCACACACACACTCAAACACACGCAGACCAGCGTCTCCACTTTGGTCGCTCTGCTGTTTTAAAGCGGTTGTGCCACGTGCTTCGCCTGCAGCTTTCCCGCCATGCAGCGCCGCCGCCAGGGTATCGAGCAACCCGACGCTGAAGATCCCACACGCACACGCCGTTTATTTATAACTATTTACAAATCTGCAAAAAAAAAAAAGAGCTCCCCACAGCGCTCCGCTCCCCTCCCCCGCCGGCCGGAGGGGCTGGGCGGCGGCCGGGACTAGTGGATCCTCGTCAGCTCCTCCACGATCTTAATCACCTCGTCCACCGTGGCTTCGCGCTTCATGCCGCTGCCGTCATCGATCTGAAACCCAACCACACCAAGCCGTGAGCCGAGCCGAGCCGAGCCGCCACTCTTCGGCCTTCCTGACACTTTCTCCACCTGAAGTAATCCTCCCTCTGTTTTGACAGCGATCAGCAAGTTTCCACATCCGCCGCCGCTCTCGCTTCAGCGTTGTGTGCAGACTCCAATTAAACGTTCTCGCTGAAGCATTCAGCGTCAGCCGGGGACGCAATCAACAAAATTAATGAACCGGTGAGTCTTTTGAAAATCAAATAGTCTCTTAAGACACTTTTGATGCAAACAATGTCAAACCTTTGGCAACTCCCTGCGGTGAGGCGGCTTTAACTTTCTGTCCTCACACTGCAGACTGCGGTGGCGCGTTAGGATCTTTACACAGATACCTCTCACACTGAAGGCAGAAATATTGGATCCAAATACAAAACACTGAGTATTTTCATGTTCAAAAAAGGAGTTTAAACAAAAAGCAATATTGGTTGATCAACAAATAAATTAAGCAAAAAAACTTGCCTTTTTGTTTGCAAGTAGACTAGTCGGACATTTTTATCAGTGTGTGACCAGCAGAGCTTTTGAAGTGTTGGGACTTCCACTGAGCGTCGTGTGAGCCGCTTTATTCTGTCCACTTAACTCACAGTCTGTCGTTGTGACTGTCGAGGACAAAATAACCTCGTTCCATTCTGGAGCGTTTCTTGGTGCAGACTGAAGTTTTCTCTGACAACTTAAAAAAAAAGAAAAAGTTGTTTGAACAATTTTTTGAATTTGGCTGGAGCAACGGGATTTTTCCACCGCAAGAACTAAGTCAAGAGGCTCATTTCAGTTCATGAATATGGAGGAAAAAGGTGAGTCAACCTTCCAGATCCTCACTGATTTAGGTGTACGCATTTGATTTTATCTCATGTTTTCTGCTGGGAGAAAAACAAGCAAGTGAACAACTGATGCAACATATTTCATTTTAACTTGAGGAGGATATTGGCTTTCAAGGAGAGTCTCCTGATAAAAACACCGTCCAAATAATTCAGTCGCTCTATATCAGCTGTTCTTAAAAGGCAACCAGGGAACAGCCTTTGTTTATGGGCTAAAATTAAATGTTTTAAACTCAGTTTAAAGGGAAAAAAAGAGGCTCAAGGGAGAACATTAAAGCTGTTCCTGCCAAAAGTGATGCTGCCACCTGTTCTAGGATGAACGTTATCCGAACCTCCCACTCAGTCAGCAGCTTAAAAACTGTCCAAAGGGCTGCGCAAAGTTCAACAAGGCTCAAAGACAAAAAAAACAAAGTGGGTTTATTTCTTCAACAGATGCTTCTGTTGGATGTCTGGACAAATTAAAAGCTGGAAAAACTAATTCTCTGAACAAGTATCCATCACCGGTCAGTGGACAAGCAGTGATAACAGAGCTTAATCAGGGAAGCGCTGCGTTTCCACGACGACGAGGGAAGAGATTTTCTTCCACGGATGCTGAGAGTAACAGTAAAAGCATTCTGATATCGAGGGCGTCGTGTTTCCATGACGACATAGCGATAACGATGGGGAGCGTCTTGTTTATGTGGCTAAAGCTGAAGTTTTATTTTAGGAGCTACTTTGTTCAGTTGCACAATCACAGTTTTATTAGAGAGGGAGGCAGCATTGACATCACTTCATATGAGTTGTTGAGAGTTATGAGTTTATTAAATTGTCAGGAAATGTCCTTTTCTGAGTGTCTCTGATTTGATCTGGTTAACCTCATTAAACTGGGGAGAAAGTTCACTCCTGAAACTGGAAAAGGTGAACTGTTTTGAATTGAATGATTTTGTAATAATATATAAATATAACTGAACTAAGCAGGAGGGAGAGACGAAGCACTCCGCTGCGCCCGCACTCTTGTTTTCATGATTTACCCTTGTCTTGTTCCGTCATCTCTGTGATGATTTCAGAGGGTTTCAGTTTCAGTTTTAATTTAGTTGACAAGACGCGAGTTGGGATAAAGAAAGGCTTCTAGAGATGAGGAACCAGCTTCAATGTGAGACGATTGAAAGAAAATACTATAAATGTTTAATTGAAGTTCTGGGGAAGAAAGATGTGCAACAGAGGGACTGCAGTGTTGAATAATTTCAGCTCCATTTGTAGACAGTGTTATTAATCTTGAGAGATCTATAGGAATATACAATGCTGTGTCCTTAAAAGAGTCCTGAATAAGTTAAGCTTGTCTGGGTCGATGCGTTTATTAAATCCTGCCCCAGTGGAGGCCTGTGCAGGTGAAAGGCTCTGCCTGCATGTGTAAGCGTGGATGAGAACGAAGCGAGGCCCTGACCTGCAGAGTGCTGACGACCTCCTGCATCTTGGCCCGGCCCAGATCCAAGAAGCTTTCAATCAGGTCCCCGTCGATGAATCCCGTGGCCTGCTCCGTCTTACGCTCCGTGTGGAAAGACCTCCAGGTGCGGCAGAGTCAAGGAAAATCAATAGCAGTCTGCTGCTGCATCACCTGAGGGCCGCTCCTCAGGTAAACCGACACAGGTTTTCACCTCCGGCGCCGTCCACGCATATTCAACAGGACGTGAAGGGAGTCTAATAGAAACGGCTCTCCAGACGACAAGGGGGGCTCGGGGAAGAAAGCTGCCTTCTCTTCTAAACAACTGAAGAACTGCAGCTTCAGAGAAACAATACAGCGGAATCATTTCACGGTGAAAGAGACAAACTTCACAACGCAGTGAAATCACGGCTTTCAACTGCATGAAAACTAAAACTTTCACTAATTTGTTGTGATTTCTGTCAAATCAGTTTGAAATGTGGCGAGAATTCTCTTCTCTCTGGAAAACCAAACAGTTTGGTTTACAGGATGTACAGTAGAGTCAATTCCTAATAGTTCAATCACTTCTGATCCTTCGACAGTACAGGTTGTTAATTCACCACTGCACTGGTCTTTATTCTCCTCCAAGCCAACTTCCAACTGAGCAAACTGTTAGTTTCACAGTGAATTGGAGGATTACGGTCATTTTAAGCATATTTTAAATTGGCAAAACTACTCTGAAGGAAAACGTTATTTACGTTTCAGAAGACGTTTCTCACCTTTCCCGGTTTCAAAGTCACAGCGGCTTCGAAAAGTTCCTCGCCGGGATCCTTGTTTTGAAAAAGCTGCATTTTCAGTGACACCTGAGTCGCTTTCATACCACTGAAATAACAACAGGTGATTGATCTGCAGAAAAGCACACGCGTGCACGTGCAGAGGTCTCAATGGGTTAATCTTCTGTTGTTCCCCTAATTGCGTGGTATTTGTCACACGGGCGGCTTTGCGTCCCGTCTAATGAGCTGATACGGTGAAGTGGCCAGGTACAAATCGCTGAATGCAGGAAATGTCGATGCGGCACCTTTGAAGCCAATTAAAGCGCCCGACGTCGCCTTGTTACTCGCGTTTCAGGCGCCTGCCGGGGCGGGTCGCCCCCGCCGCCGTGACAGATGGCGATGAGAAGGATATAAGCTGTGCTCGATCTTGCCCACGCTCTTGATGACCTTGTTGAGGCGGTTCTGCAGGTCCAGCAGGAGGCTGTACCAGCCCTCGGAGAGGGACGTCACCAGACCTGCGACACACACGAAAACACACACACACATACACACACAACGCTGAAGTTTTGGAGACATAAAGAAAGATTTACATCTCTGTGGAACCGATGCTAAACACTTGTGATTCCTCAGGAGCGAGAGGGGAGATGCGAGCTCGAGGAGTCACAATAAAACTCCTAACCGCTGCCTAATAAATAAATAAAAAGATCATTAGTGTGACTTCAAAACTACTCATGCAAGTTTGATGCTTGTATGCCGGGACTGTGTCGGGAGTGAAATAGCATGATATCGATGGCTGAATAATTAAAGACGTTTCCAAACGGCGACATCTGGAGAGCCATTCTGGAGTAAATCACAAAGCTTTGTGGGAGCGCCGACTTCGCCCCGCTAGTAAAAATTGAAGTTGTGTGACACTGAGTGCGTTGCTCCGCTGCTCCGGGGGAGGTAATCTGCACTCGAACTGACAGCACGCGCACACACACACACACACAAAAAAAAAACAGGCAAACTTGTGGAACAAAGACTGGCAGTGATTTGTGATGCAGAGCCGGTTTCTGCACATGAAGCCATTAGAGTGTTTGGGGACGAGCCGCCGGCAGCAGAACAACGGACAATTACACTCATCAATTTGCAGGACAGTTTCTGATTTGCGAAGACAATTGTTGTTTTGGGTTTCCCAACACAACAGGAAGACACGGTGCGTGGAGACGGGCTGAGGAGAGGTGTTTTTTTTTTTTTTTTTTTTCTCCACGGTTAACGTCACGCCGTCGCTCTGCTCTGTCTTCACCTGCATGCAGGAAGCGCCGCTGACGGATTGATTTCCGATCGGCCGTCTTGCTGCAGCAGATACCCGGGAGTGAAACGGTTTACGCGCCGTCACCGGCAGACACCTTCCACATGTTTGCAGAAGCGGCACGTTGTGCTAACACGCCGGCTGAAACCGACAGCGTCGCGGTGTCAAGTCACAGTGTACTCACACTCACACTGCGAGTGTGAGCGGAGACAGGCGAGCTCGGGTGGCTCTGCACTCGCTGCACCGGATCATTTATCAGGAACACACTTCTAACACAGCATTAAAAAGTTACTCATCAGGATGGGTATCGATATCTCGCTTCCAGAGCTCCAGCCTCTTTTATTAATGCGAGTTTGGTGCTTTGTAAAAAAGAAGCTGAAATCCAAATCTGAAAACCTTAAAACTTTTTGTTTCCATCGATTTGTCGTCACTTCTCCTTTTATCTATCCGTCCTGGGTTCATTACCTGCTCCTCATATTACTACGGAGCGTAATCTGATCAACAATCTCCTCCCATGGAAAGTATCTACACTGTGTGACGAAGCCGGTGCCAAAGCAGAAGAGACAGAGCATTTCTGTTCAGGTCTTTTAGATTAGTGCAGCTTGAGTTCATTTTGCCGATAGAAAAGAGACGAAACAGAAAAACATCAATGAGAGACGATGAAAAGTCTGCGTCACTCTTCAAATGAACCCATCAACAGAGAAACTTTTTGTGCCAGTTTTCTTTGTCTGAAGTTAAAATGAGGCTTTTAGAGTTGCGTGGTGATGTGGAATATTGAGGTTCCAGGGTCAGATTTACATTTCCAGTTCCTTTAAGCACACGGCGCTGGTGGGGGGTTCAGACCGAGCCCACGTCAGAGGAGTTAACGAGGCCTCATAAACTCTGATTGCTTGACATCCCCAGACGCCACGAGGCCAACAACAGATGCTATTCTGGGGATTGTTGCTTCTGTATAAACTGAGGAAGACCGAATGTGTGAGACTTACAGCTGCTGCTTTGCTCTCACACATGCTGACGTGTTTGTATTCGCTGCAATTCTAAATAAACGCCGACATCTCCAACTCTGCCTCACAAATTTCCACAGCAGAAGCACAACAGGGCTTTGCATTGAGTTAAATTAAAACCAGAGTTAAATAACTTTTTAATAATTTGACAAATTTCATCAAGTTGATCCTTTTTTTTTTTTTTTGGTCGGGTTTCAACACCCTCGATACAAATGTCATCGCTTTTACTACCAGAAGAGCGAGAAGATTAATTCTAATCAATTAGAAATCCAAAGCTTTCTCATCACCGGATGAAAGATATTTCAATCCTTACGAGGCAGCAAAACCGAAGTCTGCAAAATCTCGGGTTCACTCTAAGAAATGTTTGAAAGGAAGAATCTCCAGCTGATTTCTCTCTGAAGTTTGTCCGGAGAACTCAGAACTCTGCGTCATGACGGTAGCTGATTAATACAAAGAAGATCCGATGCTGTCTGGTGATGAGCTGACTCATCGTTTGTTTTTCCCTATTTTCATGTGTGTATACGACTTGATGTTTTTCATTTTTAATATATTTTTCTAACCTTGAGGTGTACTGTTCATTGTTTTTACCATATTGGCCAACAACATATTTTCTTTCATATCACTGTAACGACAACAAAGAACCTCAAAGTGCGTATAAATACCTTGATATCAAACCTATCAGAATGGAGGCATTTTTTTCTGAAGTCAGACGGATCCATCGGTAAAGTCATCGATTCAATTTTACACAAGAACAGTCATAAAGCAGCGGTGTGGAACTCATTTCAGCTCCCGGCCTCATGCAGCCCGACTTCCTCTGCAGTGGGTCGGACTGAAAAACCATAAAAACCTTATTTTCCCCCCCAAAACCAAATAACTAGAAGAGAAAATTACTGTAATCTCAACATAAAGCCAATGAGAATGATACAGTGGAATGTCCAAAAACCGTCTCCTCTAATTAAAACAGTCTGCAGCAGGTTGGCTTTGAGCCTGGTTTGGGCCTCAGTGCCGTGTTCAATATTCATTACATAAAAATCTGTTTCCTGTTTTTGACGGGCCGGACTGGAGGCTCCTGCGGACCGGTTCTGGAGAACTAAACCAAAGTGAGTGTGAGATAAGTTGGTGTTTTTGATAGTTAGTGTGCCCCAGCAGCTTCTTCGCAGAAACATCTAATTCCTCACAGCATCTCGAGGAGCAATAAACAGCAGCGCCGCCATTTATCTTCATCACACGCTGCTGCTCACCCTGCTTCACAACAGACTTCAACCCCACCCCGTGTGAACAACAGCGCCTCTTCTCCTCTGCCGCCGAACTTTGTTCAGAGACTTTCTGGAGAAAGCGTTGAGGTGGAATAATGCGGCGCGTCGTGTCTTGATGCTCCGGCAGGACTCGCCGCTCCGTCTAAACGACGCGCTCCTTGTTTTCATCTCTGTCATCGTTACTGCCAGGCTGAACGTATCTGCTTTAGATCAGAGTAATGAGGTGGAACGCCGTGATTTCTCGGCCTCGTCCCAAATGGAAACATTAGTTTCCATTCAAAGCGACGCCGTTTGCGACGCTCCGGCTCTTTCCCGCCGCCGAACGCCCACGAGCGGAGGAGGCGCGCCGGGCCGAGGCGGATTTAATCTGCAGACGATACGTCACAATCTGAAATGGGAACACGCGTCTTCATGGAAACCGTCGCTCTCCATTACAAAATGGAAACTAATTGGGCGGTTTTTCAGTTCAGAACAAATGTTTCTGACAGATTTCTGTGCACTCTGGTCTGAAGTCTTATTGCAGGAAGCGGATTACTGGAAATGTGGCGGAAGAGAAGTTTTTCTGTGCAATCGGCTGGTTATTTTACAAAACGAATGAAGAGTTTTCACAATTAAGTGCCAGTGCTTGAAGTGTTCTCTGGAGCTATCTTAAAGAGCTGTTAGTGTCGTATTACCCAGCAGAACTCGGAGTGCTGCCTGCTGAAGGCAGAGCTTTCAGCTTTAAGGCTCCACTCGTGTGGAACCGGCTCGCAGGTTCAGACTGGGAGGCCGACGCGGTCTTTACTTTTAGTGTTAGATTTCAAACTGTCCTATTTAATGAAGCTTACAGCTCAACCTGGTTCAGACCATTTTCTAGTGAAGCTGCTGTCGGTTTAGACTGCTGGAGATCGACGCTGAGCTTCTGTCCTTTCTCACTCCACATTCAAACATGTTTCACCATTCCATGTCACTAACGCTCTTTCGCCTGTATCTTCTTCTAAAGCTAACTCGCTTGAAAATCAGACTTTTGTGATTCCATTTTATTCCACAAGGTGGCGTAGGGAGGGAGTCACGGCCATTACTCCTGATTTCAGTCCAAGAGGAATAAGAGGAGACAGACAGAGGCACGAGAAAGAATAAAAAGTTTGATATGATGATTATACAACTGCTGGAGCGCTGAGGAAACGTGACTAACAGGTTAATTAATTTAACTGTGATTTAAAGAATTTCCATCGAGAATTATTAAAATACTTCTATGCATCTTGCTTAAAGCATTTTTTCCCCCTTGAGTATCAGTTTAAGTAAATAAAGTGGCCAAAGTTTGGGAAAAAACAAGAATGCCTTGCACAGTGTGTATTATCAGATTACTCGAATGACTGAAATATCAAGAAGATTACTCAACTTCAAAAGGAATCAGCGGCTGCAGGCCGACTGCAGCGCTGTCTGCAATCATGCTGCAAATGTGAAACGACCGATTTCAATAATAAAGGGAAAGCGATGCTCATTCATAAAAAGTGTGTGGATTCCTAAAGCAAACAAACATTTAATTGATTAACTGCACTAATTAGAATGACATATTCTAGATGTCATGTGAATAAAGTGTCTGTTTGCTCTGCAACTTTCTGGTGACTTGTTCAGTGTGTAACATGAATTCCATGCTGCTGCAAAACGGTGCGGCAGCTCGAGACAATGAATGAATGACATGATGTTCTGCGTGTGTGTGTGTGTGTGTGTGTGTGTGTGTGTGTGTGTATATACACTCACCGATCATGCCGTTAACCGTGCCGAACAGCACGGAGCCCTGGGTGGGCGTGGAGCTCTCGCCCAGGTTCTGCAGCACCAGCGAGCCGTGGCAGAAGACGTTGACGAACTCCCCGAGGTGGAAGACCCCCACCTCCTGCAGGTGCTGCCGCTCCTCGTCCGTGGTGGCCGCGCTGGACGCCGCACGCGGAGACACGAGCACACGGAGCAGAGATTACAAAGAGCGAAGTGGGAGGAAGACGAGTCGTGACACTGAAATCAACAAGTGGCGGCGAAAGAAAAGCAACAATGGAGGAGAAAGACAAACGGCTGGGGGGGGGGGGCGAGATCGATCGGTTAAGCAACGGGAAAACACGAGAGGCAAAGAAAGCAGACGTGTTGTGAAAGGTCAGAGGATGATAGAGGAGTAACAGATGAAATGGTGAGAAACAGTGAAGGAGGCAACGGGAAGAGAGGCGGCGTACAGAAGCAAAGGTCAGAGGCGCTGAGAGGTGTGAGCTGATGAATTAGGTGGATAATGAGCGGCGGCGTGAATGTATCGCATCCCTCTTCCGTTTCCCTCAAAGTCAACAGCGGTTTAACAGTGGCATTACTGAAGAGAGTAATGTGTCTTTGTTTTCTAAACAAATGTACGAACGTGGCGTGCCGGAGGAAGCCGCGTCGCGACGACGGAACGCTGCTTCACAGGTGATTCACACTCTTTCAGTCAGCTGGACTGCAGACCTGCAGTAATCACGTCGCTCACGCAGTTCCACTTCCTGTTTGTCTCACCTGTCCTTTTGGCAGACAAACAGGTTGAAGGCGTTCTCCGCGCCCAGGAAGTTGTCGTCGTCCAGGATCTCCACCGCGCTCATCCAGTTGGGATTGAAGTCACGAGCGATCTGTCAGGGAAAACAACGAGCAGCGTGAAGCCGGTCGATGGCGGGGCGGCTGTTCTCCGCAGGAAGACACCGCATTATCTACGAGAGAAGACGCTCCACGAGCGCAGGAGTCTAAATACACAGCGAAACAAGCCTCATGGCTCCGAGGACACACACACAAAAAAAATAACATATATGACATGGATCAGGTAAACCAAACATAAGGCCAGTGGGCCAAAAGTGGCCATGAGAGGCTCCAATCTGGCCAAACCACCAGGTGAAGGGTAAAACTTTCAAAGAAAACAGATTTCTCCCCCCCCCCCAACAGATTTCTTTAGTGCAGCAGACAACACAGAGTCCAGCTGAGATCACGGTGATGCTGCCATGAACGCTAGCTAACTAGCATTAGCCTCAAAGCCAGGCTGTCAAGGTGAGTTTGTAAAAACATCCAACGGCTATAAGAGAACCTTTCCACTCTGGCCACATTGACACAACAACGGTTTCAAGACTTTCACAGTGTTTTTACACTTAAAATGCAACTACTGGATAACCGCTCCCAAGGTGGAGCAATCTGAAAACGCCTGGGCTCTGTGTAAATGGCTGAAATGTGCACAACCACTGCAGTAAGCCGTCCTCCTTTGGACTAGGTAGACAAAAACCACGTTAGTCTCCTGAGTGTCTGGATTCGGTGGTTTTAGAGTCATCTGCAATGCCAATCCAAAACCATGCATTAGAATGTGGGTGTACTCACCACTGTTCATACTGTTCTCTGCGAGCAACAACCAACAGCATCAACTCGTGGCCTGACATGCTAGCTACATCGCTTTCAGTGTTTCTGCTGTTTCCAAGTAAACAGAGACCGTTTTCAAAATGCTGCCGTGTAAATGCGAAACTTTTCTGATACTGAAAATGCAAACATGATGCATTTTCACTTGAAAGGTCCTCATGTAAATGGCGCCTGTATTCTGCATCAGAACCGTCTTTATGTTGAGATCGAAGTAATTTTCTTGAGCAACTGTTTATTTTGTGAAAAACAGACATTTTCATCACTTTTGCCACAACAAAGAAAACTTCATCGTTTGCATTCGAAGGTTATTGTGGCGCTGGTTCACTGTTTTACAGCCCACTCAGGATAAAATTGGGCTGAACTGAAACGATTTGAACACCCCTGAGGTTTAAATATACTGAGTTTGTGTTTGTGCCTCTGACTGTGTGGACTCACTGGATAAACAACGTGGACTATACGGTTATTACGGCGGCAGAATGACTGGTGTGCATCTTGATTTGTGTGTAATGATACTTGTGCCTGTAATGAGATTTGTGATTGCCGACTTAGATTTGTGCAGACACATCTGTACGTGCGCATTAAAATATTTGAGCATGGGTAATCCAATTTGCGTGCGTGCGCTGAGACGTGGGCATGCCTACAAGGACCTGTAAATGTCTCCTGTCTTCACCTCCCTGCATTTTATTTCCTCTGGAAGAAGACTGGCAGGCGTCTCTGCTGATCTGCGCGAAGCAGTTCTGTATGATGCCCGTTACGAAAAGAAAACACACAAACATTCTGCAGATTTTTAAATAGATTTCAAAAGCAATAAGGATGAAACGATGTGTATCTTTGCGAGCCTGCGAGTTTCTGCTCAGGGCAAAGAAAACCCAGCGTTTAGGATGAGCGGAATCCATTTGTTACATCCAGACCTGCCTGAAAACAAGTCTTTTAACATCATTATCAGATACCATCTTATGCAGAGAAAAGGACAGTTTCTCCTTTAGTTCCAGGGTATTTATGATCACAGGAAAACAACCAGACAGCAAAGAGAAGCACAAAAAAAAAGAAAAAAAAAAAGTGAATAATTTACAGCCCCGAGAAGAATATTGCCCATATGTTCCATATGAGGAGAAGGTGAAGGCACCACAAATCTCCGCACCAACACAGCAGACATATCACAGTCAGATTGGATTAAAGTTGCACCGTTCTAATTAAACACACTCTAATTTAATACACACTTACAGATCTACGCACGCAGTGAGAAATCTCATTATAGAAACATAAATGTTCTTCCAACTGCCTGCTTAATGCAAAATATGAATTGAGGCCCATTTACACTCTTTTTACTGATGGGAATTATGTGTTTGAAATGTTATGCGTCTGTTATGACGGTGTGATTATTAAGCAGTGCGTCTAATAGAGGGTGGTGCAGTTTAAAGTAGTTCATTGATTGAATAAAGACTGTATGACTCCATCAAAGAGCTCACGGTTCTATCGTCTTCTTTGTTCCTTTTACTGATCATACAAGAGCTGTACTGCTCAACACTGCCACCACAGGCCATCCGTGACATTACTCTGTTTGCTACACGCCTGCTCCTTTGATATGAACCAAAACGGTTCAAATAAACAGTTGAAAAGCAGGTTTTACACCCTGAATGGTTCACCGACACACACATTTGCGCCAATACACACACACACTGATACTTGGATCCCGGCTGAGACGACTATAAACTCGCAATGGACTCCCGTGTTCTCACTCATCTCCTCATTGGTATTGAAGACCAGTAAAAATCCAGTTTGTGGCTCTCGTGAAGTCTAAATCGTTGCATCTCGACCCCGACGGGCTGTAATTAACTTTTACGCTCCACTTCTCGCCTCGTCGCCGACGATCCGCGGGAGGTCACCTTGGTCTGCGCTGACCTCCCTCCTCTGCTGTTGTTGTTGGCAGTTTTGTTTAATTAATTGTCGGTTCAACTGGGTTCAACAGTCGCTCGGTTCTGGCTTCGCTGGCTTCGATCGGGGGTCTGCGGCCCGCGGCTCTTCTGCCTTTGTCGAGAGGCTCCCTGAAGCTTCCACTGAATTACAGCTGAATTAACAGCTTTTATTTCCTCTTCAATTCTGAGGCACAACAGAAAAACATTTCCAAGGGAAGGAAATGCAGCAGATAAAAGCTGCATGACAGAACAAGAACATTGATCGCTCAGTTAGTTAATTATCGAGTCAGACCATGAAAATCAAAAAAAGTCCATTTTAATATTTTTATGAAGATAATTCAGATATCTATCTGAAAACAACCCTGAAAAAAAGATAAAATGTATATTAAAAAAAAATTATTTGTTTTGAGCTCATTGAGATTTTCAGGATGAGAAGCTATAATTAAGAAGAATTAAAAATTATTTGATTATGTCAGTTAAAGAGACGGAAATCTAAACTATGTGGACGTCTCAATGTTAGAAATGAGCTTCAAAGTCTTTGAACATCAAAAAATGTTCACATGAAATCTCATCAGAATTAACTTCTGCAAACTGCAGCGATTTCTCACTTTTAGCCAACAGAAGAAAATAGTAGAAGGCAACCAGTTCTTAGATTAACATTAGATGAACACTTCTGTCAGAAATAGTCAGTGGGAGAGGACGTTGAGTAAAAGCTGCCTAATATTGTTTCTTCAACTCGGAATTGTGTCACTTGGTGGGAAAAAAAACCTGTTCTGTCCTGTTCCAGTTCATCACGTCAAAAAAAATACAGCCACCACAATGAAAGCACACAACGTGCTCGCTCTTCACTTTTACAAACAAAAACATGATCGCATACTTATTCAAATGGTTAAAAAAAATAAATAAATAAAAAGAAGTGGATGCAAAGTTCAAACGTGGGCGACCTGCAACTCGTTTCTATAGCATGTATACACTTCAGTAATATGCACAACTCCTAAAATAAGCCATAATTTCTGGGAATCATATGAAATCCAAATGCAATCAGACAATATTAGTCAGATTTGCTTTCACTTAAATTACAAAAAAAATTGTTTGCAACATGCAGAATTGAGCTAAACTGTCCATTATATATATGTGAGAGCAGTATCAATCCAGTGTGCGAGAAAAACGTGCTTTCATCACATGTCTCTAATTCTAACAGTGTTGTGACATATTTTAGATATTACAGTGGCGAAGTGCAACATTTTTAGAACTTTTGTTTCAGAAACCTTGCAGACAGCAATGTTTGGGTATATAACTGTGAGATACCACAGCTGTAAAAACAGTGTCAGTGGACTAGTTCGAAGTGTCTTAAACTGTCTTCCTGGATGGTTTTGGTCTGCTGGGTATCTCCTGTGTGGAGGAAATGTGTCTCAGCGTGAGATCCACAAGATTCAAACCGATTCCATTTAATTTCTATAGCGTCAAAAACAACCCAGTCATCTCGAGGCACTTGAGGAAAGCATAGGGTGACGGATGACTGGAGCTAAATATAGCTATCTGGATTCCTTCATTGCTATTGTTGTCCATTGATCTAATTGTAAATTCATGTGCTCTTCAAATACATATTCATGTGCAGAAGGCAATCTTAGTTTACATATGCAGTACTGCACATTTCCGAAAACTTGTTTTTTCCCCCTTTTTCAAAAAAGAGCTACGTTGATTTTGTGTAACTTCACAGCCAAAACTCTGCAAACCGTTTGAAAACACTGTGTTGTAAACACTGTGTATCTCATGGATCCTTTGACAAAGCTGCAGGACCCAGCCGAGCCTCCTCACTTTACTCCTCCGCGGCTCCTTCTGTCCGTCAGCAGATCCCGAGGTAAATATGGGGCTCTTGCTAACTGTGAGTGCTGTTTGCGGCTTCGCGCCGATGGATTTCCGGGGCTGTTTTTTTTACTCCTCCTCGCTGAAAGCAGCTGGAGACGCTGCTGATGAGAGGCAGTGTGGATGAGCCACAACAGAGGGGCTGCAGACAAAGGAGCCCAAACAATCGCGGGAGAATGAAAGATGCTCCAAACCCCCGCCGAGCCGACGCTAACCGCAGAGCCGGCCTGCAATTTTCTGTATCACTCGCCATTTGATCCATTGTTAAAGCAAAACTATCGATCGCGCTGCCATTGGAATGTAGAGCGCGGCGTTTTCTATCTGAGGCCGTTTAAGGTGAAAAGCTGCTTGTGCGCGACGAGCGCGGCGCCTCCCAGCAGGCGTCCGGCCGGGCGCGTGACTCCCCCTTCCTCCGCCTCATCTACCAGCAACCGATCAATTTCAACTCGCCGCTCATCAAAACCGAGGAGAAAAAGACGCGTGGTCCCAACAAAAAGGTTTGCGAGGACAAACGGATTGGAAGGAAAGTGTGTGCAGCAGTGCTGCAGCTAAATTTTCACTTAGTTTCACCGAGGGATTTCTTTTTTTTTTTGTTTTTCCTGGAGACTGAATTGCCAAATGAAATATTTAATTAGGAGCAGCTTGAATAATCCAAAAAAAAAGAGTAAACTGCTCAGAGAAGAGTCAAAATATGGCACAATTTTAAAGACTTCTCTGAAAATACATGGCTTGTATTAAGAGCCATTTAAAGGCGTTAAAAAATCTTCAACAGTGTCTTTCTCCAGACTCCCATACACAGAAAGGCTGAGACGGGGAAAGTGGACCACTGCCATGTTCAGGAAGGCTTCCTCACCTCCTCGAAGTTCCCCTCCATGGGTTTGTAGGCCAGCAGCAGCACGGACCTCATCAGGTCCCCGACCAGGATGAAGTCTCCTTTGGTCTTCAGGTACAGAGCCATGATGTTGTTGTAGTGGTTGCACTCGGTGCGCAGCTCCTTCTCGGCCGTCCACTCGTACAGACGCACCTGGAACCCAGAGAGAGGCGGCTTTTAGGCGAACTGCGCGACACCCCCCCCCGCGGCTCGGGGTGCGACGGGCCGCGGCGAGCGGGAGGCTGGGGGACAATTAACAACAAGGTATCGGCTGCCACATTAACGAACAGCAACGGCTAATTACACCGGCGGCTTCACACCATCTGCACCGTCTCAGCAGCTTTTACAAATGGCCTGGAGGTGAGTGAGCGATGAAGGCACAGACACGCCGTTTCCATCATCTAATTGCCGTTCGGATGACAGCGGGGCGATGTCGGAAGATGCTGGAGTTTCAGCAGGTCAGAGAAAAACTGAGTGGAGGATCACTCAGCTAAATTATAACTACACCTGCAGGATTTATTTGGATTTTAATCGCATAGGACGTGTGTAGTGAAAAATATAATCAGTGCATTTGTCTTTTTTCCTCCCAGTAAACTGTGACGATCAGGCAGTTCTTTGATACTATCACGACTTGAGGTTAAGGTTAAGACTGACTGACATGTAAGTGAAGGTTTCTTGTGTTTTAGGGAGGCAGGAGGCTCCGATTCAGCCCACCAAACAATCAAGTGAATTGTAAAACCTTTAAAGAAAACATTTTTCCCCTCTTAAGAGCGGCAGACATAACATGACAGTGAGACTGGAGCCGAGATATCGGCGCTGCTGCCATGAACGCTAGCAAACTAGCATTAGCCTCTCAGCCACGCTGTCGGGGAAAGTCGGTAAAAACATGCAGAATGGAACTATTTTGTTGGACATTTGACTGACTTTTGCACCTGAAGGTTTCATGAAAATTTACTTCATTTTGTAATTTTTCATATTATTTGGTTTTGTGAAAAAACAGATTTTTTTTTTCCTCACATACACTCCACTTTGAAGACAACAACAACTACAACAAACCCTTTGGAGTTTAAATTTAAAGCGTATTATGGCACAATTTTAGCAGAGCGACCCACTCGAGATGAATCTTTTCTGTGTGGCTTCCTCAATTAAAATGAGTTCCGACACCCCCAGCCGAGATATAAATGAGTTCTGGCTCTGAGTAGAATCCTTCTGTTGTAACATTTTGCTTCTTTATTTTAAATCCCTAATATGAGGCACTTCAGACCCTGCTGTTTTTTTTTTTAATGTGCTTTATTTTTACAATCATAAGGACCCTCCTAATTAACCTGATTATATTTATGAGCAGCAACCTTTCCACCCTTAGTGACACGCTTCCCATTTATTTTCTACAATTTATACCTCTGAGCAGTTATTGCCAAACAGGAAACCTAATTAACTAAAAGGAAGAAGCTATTAAATCTGTCGGTGTGAGGATCAACAATTAGATCGGAGCAGACATCTATTGTTTTAAGACTGTTGAGGGTCATTTTTCATGGCTGATGTCTGACTGTGGGAATAATGCCGTTAATTTGGGTCCCTGGATGCTTATAAATAAGCCAATGATTTGCACTGCCGGCGTTGACGGTTCGTTTAGAAGGTGTTTGACCTGCCAAATGGGATCATTTCACATTGGCATGAACATTTCTCTGACAGAGCTGTGAGAGAGCTTCCTTTACGGGAATATCAACATACAGCCAGTAAATGTTTGCTTATCCCTCCATCCCTCATCCCCATGTTTTCCCAGGTTCTGAGTTGATATGAGAAAGCCAGCTGTGTGAGGAAGCTTGTGGACACACTGTACTGGATACAGCAGGTAAATACACTCCAGAAATGTAATATTTGCAAAGGCAGCAGTGACACTTGGATTCAAAAGAGGCTGAGGCTGGAGGAGGCGAGGAGACGGAGACGCCGGGATTTTAATTGGGAGTGAGCAGGATGGACAAATTAAACAAGAACGGATCACAAAGACATGATGTCGAGCGGTTTGGATAAATCTCACGGTGCCAGGTTGAGAAGATTTGGAGTGTGGAGGAGAGACGATGAATATATTCAACGAACGATGCTGTAAATGAAGCTGAAAGAAGAAAGCAAGTCAAAGCAGAAGATAAAGAGAAGGAACAGCTGATTTTCTGCCATAATATAACCAAAACACAGCAAAGTCCACATATACTTGCAAATGTGCCCAATCCTTGAAATCACATCAACACTTAATGAGTAGACTCCAGGAGAAAATGATGAGCTTGAACCTTTTACCCACAGAAAGGTAAACATTTGTTCCATTTTGGGATTACAGGTCACCTGTCATCATTTTCGGCTTGGAGACAGCGGAGAATCTGACCTCCTGGGAACAAGACCTAACCTTGCCGGCAAGCTGAATTCTCGCGGTATTTGTTCTCACACACCACGAGAATCCATCTTGTACTGCTCGGGCTGCTCTAAATCAGACTTTTTTCAGCTGGACCAATCACGCTCGGGTTTTTTTTGTGCAGACCAATCACGCGTCGTTTAGGGCGGGACATCAAGCTTTGACGGAAGCAGGAAGTGACGGACTGCTAATAATATTAGCATGGCTAGCGAAAACAATGGATGTCCCGACAGCGATTACATCTGTTTTGGATGAATCCTCTATTGCGTCTTTGAAAAACGATCAGCAGGAGGTTTTTTCTTTGCAGTGATTGGCTGAAACTAAACATGGTTAGGCGGGCGCACTGTGTCCTTCCGTCCAATGAACGCAAAGAGTTCTACAGCAAGTCCCTCCTTCCCCGAACAGATTTGCCGAGTGAAATCCCAGATTGACATGTGAAGCAGTTCGTTGCTGCACATGTGAATATGGCTTTTGCCAGGTTAAACAAGACCTCCTGCTGCTGCCTTGCTGGTGCCACAGATATCACAGCAGATTGTCAGAAGCTGGGAGGAATTCACAAACCGACAGATCAAGGCGTTTCTCCGTTCAGGTCGTCATAATGTTATGGTTTCATTTCAGTGTTCCTTGCCTGTTTCCATCTTCTCAGTCGCAGAATTTTTTTTTTTTTACCTTTCAAGAAAATATCAACTCTGATATAAAAAGGCGTTTCTTTTTTTGTGGTGTTTAAATGTGAAGCATTAATGAGAAGCTATCTGCTAAATGTCACGGGAAGAAACACCAGAGCGGTGTGTTAAATTCAGTTAGGTCTTTAAAAAAAACTAAATATATTGCATTAGACAGATTATGAGTAACCAATTTCAAATGTCGCTTTTCTGTATTATGTTCCAGTGATACTGCTGTTAAAGTGGCAAATAAACACCACTTCTAGGATGAATAAGGATAAATTGTATGTTTTGAGAGCAAGAAAGTGCTCTTTATTGAGATTTTTTTTCTAAAAGAGCATTGATACTTATGGCTCAAGTGTGTATTTCAGCTCTTTTCCAGGACTAAATAACAGAAGTTTCATCCAGAAATGCAACCTAAGAGAAACGCCCTACCCTGCTCACCGATATCACTTAAGGAAGGACGAAGTTCAGAGGGAAGTGAGTCGCTGTCCTGAACAATGAGGAGCAGGAATCTGAAAGCCATGACTATCAGATTCATAGTATCTTAAGATAAAGCTCCTTTCAAGCGCTTAATCCTTTTAATCTATCTATAGCAGGGAGCGGGAGAGAGTGGTGTTACAGGACAGTCAGAGAGGAGCCTTTTCTTCACCCGCCGTCAAGCGACTCACATTTATCCGTACGGGATGAATCTATTTAGAAACCACTGATGTGGCACTTTTCGCTCTCTCTGAGCAGACTGCACACTTCTGACACAACAAAAGAAAGGAAGTCAACACAGAAGTCATCTGGAGGTCGACTCGTCTGTGAGGGAAGTGAACCAGGAGTGAAGCAACAATGAGCAAATCTCTTCAGCAGCAAATGTTCTCATTATGAGGAGAGTTTTTACTTTGCCTCTAAACGGAAATAATACAATTAATCCACTCACTGTAGCAAGAAAACGACAACTATCCAACCAGCAAATGACAGCACTCAATGCTATTTTGCTATTAACTAACGCACCAAACCCTTAATGCAATCAAACAACCACCAACCAACACCACTACTTACATACAAATCCATCACTGCAAACAAGGGACAATTCCAACTCGCCAACGGATCGTTCCACTGTCGCACCTCACCTCAGCAACCAGTCAGTTCAAAGCTGCAATCGATGATTGAACCCATGATTGATCGACCTACTGCAAGCAAGAAACAAACGGGACAACGGAGTCAACTTGACAGCCGACCAAAGGATAAAAGGACCAACACAAACGTCCAACCAACCGCAAACCAACCGACATCCTCATTCCTGCAATCAAACCAACAAACTACCCAGGTATTACACACTGACAACAACTGACAAAAACCCATAGTCCCTACCTGTCTGCCTGCCCCTCTACCAACCTACTAACCAGCAGCTCCTCCGAGCCTCGAACCCAGGCCATCGGGATGTGATCAGATGTCTCAGAAGGACTTTTGCCACTTATTCAAGTACCTTCAACAGTTAGTGGTGTTACCTTTACTAGGCTGGGCAATCTAACCAAACCGGCCACGGCAAACAAAGATTTCACTGTAATCATCCACAAAGCAGTCAGCTTACTGTCGAAAAACCATACGGCTCCCATCACAACTGACAAACTAACCTGTCCGTTCAAATGACCCAACCCTACAGCCAACCGACCTACCAACCCACCGTCACAACCAAATAAACTGACCAGTTTTCTCAGAGCAACTGAATCAGATCACCTGGACGTGGCCATGAGCCTTGAACACATTTTACACCTTTTTCAACAAGTTGAACTAGTTTGTAATGTCTCCTTTAGTACTTAACTAGGCTGGATAATCAAACTAAACTGACCATTGTGAGCAACACACCCATTCAATCGAGCACTCCTGTTACCACCTGCAAAGCAAACAGATGAATGTCAAAAACCAACAAAAAACAGCGAACGGATAACATCAGAACTAAAACAGCAACCCACCCACCACTGCTAAAGAAAAAAAAAATTCAGCTAAATAACAAACCAGTCCATTACTGCAAACCTGAACCTTCTCAGCAGACTTATAAACAAATACAGGAATGAAGGCAGAACGAAGCACTCAGCTTTACAAAACAGAGCTCCTGCATTTCTCTACTGTAGCTCTCAAGTAGTCTGATGACAGAATTAATGGCCTGCGTATTATCAGCTTCCCTTCAGAGATCAAAGCAGCTGTCTCAAGGACATCAGACAGAAAACCTGCCTGAGAGTACAGTCATAATGACGGGTGATTAGCAGAGTTTTCTCTACTACTTGATTCTCAAGGGCCGACCTCAATCTCAATGGGAGAGGCAGGGACACATCGATCCTCTTCAGAGCGTCCATCAGTGGATTCCGTGCACTGCACATGTCAATCCACCAAAACGACACAGAACAGGGAGAGAGATGGAAACCAGGGAGACTTGACCACACAGAAAAGAGGTCTATTAAATGTGACGTGTGTGACAGGGAGAACCAGCAGCAACATGACTGAGAGCGAACAAGATTCAGGGCAGCGAGACTTTTCCTGTTCACAGCCTTAATTAAGAGAAATGTTTGAAGTTGTCGACTCTGAGAAGAGAAACGGCTGAGAAGAAATGTCCTTCAAAAAGCTACTTTTTACTTTTGGGTGGGCACATTTCAGAGTGTGTACTTTAACTTGAGGAAATAAGCTAAATCAGTGTTCCTCCGTTGGCCTGCGAAGTTATCGGTACATCTGTTGAAGTGAAGAACGTGAGTACTTTTCTCCCCACTTAGTGTCGATACAATTATGTTACAGGTGACAAACAAGGAGGAGACGGAGGCAGAAATGAGGCGCTGGCTTTCATCCTTCCACCAGATGGTAAATTATGATGCTGGGAGTGAATGTGCAATCAGGAAAGAGGTGTTCTTGATAGAGGTACGACAGTAGTTTCACCAACAATCGTAAAGTTTTTCCAAAGTCTTTTCAGTCAGTATCCTATAGCAAATCTAACATTTGAACTACGTTGCTCAACAAACACGAGCTTAAATACGTTTCAATGAGGGAAAGTCAAGAGATTTGTGTGTTGGGGTGAAACCGGTGTCGAAGCACCACTTACTGTGCTGTTTATGCTGGCTAGCAGTTTCCCGTTGAACTCCACCATTGAGTACACTGCTCCTTTCACCTCCTTCTCTGCCACCGTCTGCAGTTTACCTGCAAGAAAGAGCACAGCGCCTGTCAGCCGGCGCTCACTTCAAGTTCAGAGCCGGCAAAGTTAAGCTGAACAGGCACCGACAACATCCTGGAGAGCGGCGCTTCACAGCTGTGAACGAGGTGTAGGTGTGTGTCGAGGCGCGCGTGTGTGTGAGGGGAGGAAAACGAGAAGAGGGCGACGCATCCGGAATAGGGATGAGGCTAAAATGAAGAGCAGGCGGGGGATGAATGAAAGGCAAGCGGTGCACCTTGAGAGGGACGGAGTATGAAAGGAAATGAGCAGAATCAAGAGCGGCGAGAGGAGGAAGGTCTGATAAGAAGAGATAAGGAAATGATGAAGTGAGGAGGGAGACGGGAGCGCGGTAGGACAGAGTGTCCCTGCCAGAGAGAACACGGGAGAGGGGGGGGGGGAGGACGAGGGATAAAGGGAGCGGCCACTGACCGTCGGTGTAGTGGAAGACGATGATCCGGCCCTGCTTAGGCTCCGCCTCCTCCGGGTAGACCATGGCCGTGCCCACGATGAAGTACACCGACGGGTCCTTCCCCAGGCGACACGACACCATGCTGAGGGCGTACTCGCTGGGGAGGAACTGATGGGCGTGGAGAACTGGCAGAAACACAAAAACACCGACAGACAGCTCAGAGCGTGACGGCGACGCAATGTGTGTGTGTCCGCACGGCGGGACCGTCTCTCCCGGGTCCACTCTGTTGCAACCGCACAGCGATTCCTCCAGAAACAAACCAAACGGCGCTTTAATAAAGCTGGCATGAGTGGCGGGACAGGTATTAAAAAATATTAAAAAATAAACAGAAAAACAGGTCATGGTTCAGCGCGCAGCGAGATTTACATGAGAGTGTCAAACTGTCTGTTCTTCTCCGACTGAACAGGAGACTTAAACCATTTCAATAAATCCTTTGTTTCCTCATCCGAAGAAGTTTGTACTTATTAAAAACTCAACGTCACAGACCAAAAAATTCTCTTTTCTTTTCACACAAAGAGCTTTAGAGGATTTTCGCAGTTTATTTTCACATAGATTCTCCTTAACTTGATATTCCACCGTACTGGGCTTTCACAGGAACATAATGAAAATAAGAATTTTAATGATTTCAATATTATGAAGAACTTATTTATATAATAAATTGTATTAAAATAGATTTGATTGAAGCCACATTCTTTCCCCCTTCCCCATTTTTTCCCCTTTTATCTTTTTTTTTTTTTTTTCATTTTTCCCTTTTCCACACCTAAAAATATCCTTTAATTTCATACAATTTATTGTAACCAATCAAAAGCAAAAAGATAATAACAACACCAGTTGTGGTAGTGAAACATTTTATTATTACTACTATTATTATTTTACCGATTAAAAAAAAAACAAAAAAATGCAGTTATGAGTGGAAGGCGATCTCGGTGTACGAGGATGAGGACCATGCGTGAGAACCGGACTGACGCACGCGCCGGGACATGAACAGAGACTTCATTAATCTCATCTCATACGGTTTAACTGCACCTGTCCAGGACGGGAACATTTCATTTTTATCACAGGCTTCGCTCATTAACCTCTGCGGCGAGCATGAGGAAGTTGCTGATGAAATTAAGAAGAATGAGGAAGAAGCACTCGATGAATCTCAATGTCTCCGCGTCCGATGGAAATCTGGCTACATCCTAAAATAAGCGCCGCCTAATCTGATCGCACGTTAATAAGGTGGAGTCGACTGCGGGCGCTGAGTGCTCAACCAAATCCTTATTTACATATGATTAACATAGAACATATTCCTATGTATGCGGTCTGAATGTATTTGTGTTTTTTTTAAAAGAAAGGTCTGCTGGGGCAAAATCTGCATTGCAAAACAGAACAGAGCAAAAACCTGCTGCATCCAGTGGGCTTTTTCAACGAGATGGTCTGTATGACACGTTTAATCCTGTTATGAAAGGCTGCTGCATGTCTTACAGAGCAAAAACACCGTTTCTAAAGCCCCCTTACTGTTTCCACATATGAGAATCTGCCATTCAAACAGTCCATCAGACGAAATTAAACGTAATAACAGTGCGGAAAGAAAAGAAAGTGCGCTCATTTCAATATGAGAGGTTCCTCCAGTGGAGCGCTTTATTTTACCGTCGGCAGCCCTACTTGAAAGCCATTCTTCTGTTGGACTCACGTGGAGAGGAACATTTGGCTGCCTCACCTTCAAAGGTGTGCTGATCCACGACGAGCAGGCTGTGAACCTCCACCTCTTCCCCGAAGGACGTCTCGTGGGGGGAAGTGCTGCTGGGGAAGAGCTTGCTGGAGCTCACGCTGCTGGAGAGCGCCTGGAAGTTGGGTTTGAAGAGAGACGAGTGAAGATGGGAGACGAGTCGAACACCAGGCATCAAACAATTCCCCCGGGATGCACCGACACCGATACCGGCACCGGGTGGCGGCTTTAACCGCCGGAGACATCGGCACCGGCAGAGTTAGCCTGACGCTGCTCGTGCTAAAGAGCTAAAGCGATGCTACATGCTAAACACAGTTCAAGTGTGACTGGAATACTGGAGTGTGTGGCGGCACACAAGGCGCTCGGGCTGCGAGGATGCTGGAGGAGTGCGTAGCGTTGATGATTCACGGCAACAAATACTGTTAGCATACGGAGTGCGAATTCACATTAATGGTCTGTAAGAACTTGTATCGTCAAAGTTTAGTGCTCCTATCGGAACTTAGTATTGACAAGCAGCTGAAGGTTCGTGCTCGGACTTCCACTCGCCTTTGAAAACGGTGGTTATCGGTGCATCCCTACAATTCACATGTGGTTATCTCGTGCGCGCGCAGCGGGGTGGGCACCATCTGCAGCGGCAGATGTGCAGCATTTAAAAACACGTTGATTTTTTTCTTTTTTTTTGGTCATCACACGCGAGAGGCTGTGCTGCAGTAAATACAAACACCAACACACACTCACACACACACACACACACACACACCTGTCCCCTCAGGGAAGCTATAGAGCCAAGCTGAGCGGACACAGCACACGCTGCCACGTTTTGATTAGCTCTCCAAGAGAGGGAGGCGTTTAAAAGCTGCTCCCGCTATGCTTTTTGTGGCACGTTAAAAACCACACTGTTGTATTCCTTGTCAGCACATCAAACAAATGACGACTGTGTTTCATGTTGTTTAGATTTGATTCAGAGTCTCTCCGCGGCTAAATTTAGCTTCCGTTGGTATCCTCAGAGACTGCAGGAACAAGAAAATGGCCTTTAGTGTCTTTGTCGGCTGCACTCTGTGAAAGAACGCAGCAGCTCAAATAACAACACTGAAGGGTTTTATTAATAACTAGATTTTAAATTCATGTTTTCAGCCTGTGCTGAGAAATCTGTCATGAAATCTACTCATTGAAAACTATGCAAAAAAGAAATTTCATTTGTTTTTTTCTTAAAGGTACAGTCCGTAAAGTTTAGGTAATGGGCAGTAATGTGCACTAGGTGGCAGTAATGAGGTTAGTTCCAGTGGGTTCAGTGATAGAAATATGTTGAATTCCTTTTGGTCATTTATCCAGAATCTGGTGCTTCGTAGGACTGAAAGACGAGTCTTTAAGAGAGTTGCTGCATCATCTTGTAGGACAAAGTGGCACTGCAACACTGATCAGGCAGCGGCTAGCTGTTTAGCCTATTTGGCTTGAAGACATTTGATGATTACTTTGGAATAGTTTTGACTGAAATGATGAAATCGCATCTTCAATTTGCTGAAAAGTATAAAAAGAAATGAGCTGTTTTGTCTCAGTTTTATGACTTCGGAGGATTTTCATTTGGTAAAATAATGCTCACCTGGCTCTTCTGCTTCAGAAAGAGAGCTACAGCTCGGAGGGAGTTTTCTCATTCTGTATATCATATTAAAGGAATGAGAACAGGAAGCAGTAATCTTCCCCTACTCTGCTGTGAGAGGACTAAAAGCCTGCGCCGTGCTCTGCAGGAGCAGGGTCAAAAGGGTCACGAGGGCGGAGGTGACGGGCACGCTAACCCACCGCAGATAATGCAGGGCTGTGTCATATTCTCCAAATAACGACGACGGCAGCACATAAACAATACCATATGTACAGAAAGAGATGCCAGCAACAAAAAGTGCTGGAAAACTACTGCAGCCACCGAGCTGGATAAACACTCATTGCTGCTGTTTTAACTCATTTTAAGCCTCTGGTTCTGACAATCAGCTCCCTGACAGGCGCCTCTCAGTTCAGAGACATATCAGGATGAAGTTCTGCACCAGTGGAAATCCCGAATATCTCCACAGTCTGAGACCGAACTTTATTCTGCCGCCGGCCCCCGCAGAGCCAGGTTTATCAGAGACCACCTCCAGAATGTGGGAGTGGAGAGGATGAATTAACCTGTCAGCAGTCCTGACCCGAGCCCCGCTGAACACCGGCCATGATGGAGTGACCGACCCGAGCGGGCGGGCGGGCTGACGGTCTGCAGCAGTGTGTGACCAGACTGGACCACTGACAATCTCCTAACCAGGGACTTATACACTGATGACACGAAAATAATCTAATAACGACGATTCAACTACTCTAAAAACACGAAAATGGTCAAAAACTGTCAAATTTCAGCACACTGGATAGTTAAGAGATGTTCTAAATATATGTCGTGTGTACGAAACGTTTAAATTTAGTCTTAAATGCTCTTTGCAGCATGCAGTACTCTGCACGTCAGCATGTAGCATCGATACGTTCAGTGTGCGAGCCCTGCACCCATTCATAGAAAATGTTTTGGGACTGTTGATGCAGTGGAAAAACACTACAGAGGTGAAACTGATTCTCCAAACGTGAATTTACAAAGCGAATGTCAGTCTTTAAAACGGTCTCCGATTTATTTCCAAATAGCAAATGCTCAATCTACCCAAAACAAATGTGTTTTTTGGTTTTTGTGCACAACGTGTTATGGTAATATTCTGGTTCCAGGAGGCCTGCTGGGTGACTAAAACATTTGTCCTGATGAGCTCTGTGTGAGATCTTGTAATGACAGCGTCAGGGCAGCGAAAACACACACGCCCCCCGAGTGTCTGGAATTCAAAAAGCGAGATGCGGACGCCGTACCTGCGTGCTGGCGCTGGGCCGTACCACCGACGTGGTGCCGCTCACGTCCTGGATCTCCACCCGGCTGGACAGAACGCCGAAACACTGCGAGACCTCCTGGTAACAGATCCGCCTGATGGAGGATAAAACCAGACAAGTGGGGTGAGGGGGGGGGGGGGAGCAAAAGGGGAGGCTGCTGGTAAACACGAAATGAGCAAACAGAGGTAAGCCGAACAAAACAAGGCCCCCCGGTGAGCCTGCTTTTTGTTGTCTGACTGGATAACACAACCGTCGACCTTTAATAACTTATTAAACAATGCTGGATCTTTTTTTTTTTTTTTTTTTTTTTTCTTTTTTGGAGGGAGAAAGTAGCTAAAGTCAAAGCAAACGAGAAATTCCCTGCAAACACCCAGAGAGGCGCAGCAGTATTTGCAGAGGTGACGGAGGCTCCGCTCAATATTTGACCGACCTGGGGGATTCGTAGAGGGGGACGGTGCGGATGTGCAGCTTCTGGATCTCGTCGATGGTGCCGATGGTCAGGGTGCTGTTGTTGGCCAGAGCCAGGCTGCGAACGGAGGGCAGTGATAAAGCGTTTGAGCAGGTAGATGGAGAAGCAACACATCACCCTCCCCTCCAGATCAAAACACAGGGATTATATGCAGCTCTGTAATCAGAGGGAAACGCCTCGGAGCTGAGAGGGGCTGCTCGAGGATCACAACAAAGGGAAGCCTGAAAACACTTCACATCACTCAGGGAAAGAACATACATGCTGAATTATTCAGGGAAAAAAAACAGGGATATTTTCAGTTTGACATGACTTAAAAAGGCGGATGAAGAAACTAAAAGCATATTAGAAAATGGTGAAACTAAACATTTAAAAAAATGCAATAATACTGATAATTGAGAATAAAATGATTAGATCATTCAAAATACCAATTTTTGTATTTGTGTTGTTACATTACAGTTTTCTGTGATTGATTTAAGTGAGTATATATATGAAGATATCAAGCAATGAAACCATTTCTGAATATTGGCTTGAATGATTACATTTATTTTTTTAAATTCTGGTTTTATTAAGCTCTTATATATTAATGCATTGATACATTCATCTGTTTCAACTTTCTCTTTTTTATTTCTGACACTATCTGAATTTGAAGTCAGAACACAAATGCAAATGTGAACTGAGAGGAAAGTTAAAATAATAATTAACGGTGAACTGTCTCCGCTGTGAAAACAGCGCCTGGGTGCTCGGTTCTGGTTCTGGTTCTGTCGATAAAAGGTTGCGACGGTTCAGAGCCGAGCCGCTGACCTGTCGGGGTATCCCTCGGAGTTGAGCGGACACATGTAGTTGACCTCCTTGAGGTTGACGTTGGAGAAGACCAGCTTGTGGTTGGAGGAGTAGATGACGGTGGGCCGGTCGGAGCAGGCGAAGACGTTGGAGGTGGACAGGGACCTGAAGGTGCGGAGCACGGTGGGCTGCGTGCCGAGCGTCACCTTCTTCCGCTCGCTCAGGGCGCCTGCAGGAAGGAAACCAGATCCAAACCTGTGTTTAAACTCGGCTGCGGCTGGCCCTCGCAGCGTGAGGGTCACAGGAGCCTAAAGCGACTGTCCTTGTGTGCTAAAAAAAAAAGCGATTCAACGAGCCCTCGAGGGGCGTCTGCCTTCATTATGCTTCCTCTCTCTGCTCCACTTCTGCGTACAACCACCAGTCCTGATAGCAGCCTGTGCACCTCGCCAAGTGCTCAATGTCCTTGTTTCTTTTTGTTCTTGGTGACCGCAGCAAACTCTGCATGAACCGAGCAAAACAAAAGAAACCTGCTCGTTCATATGCGCGCTAATATTTCACTGTTTTCTACAATTCAGCTGAGCAGAAGCTGTTTGCACAGCAGAGAGGGCTGATTACATTCAGAGCCACGAGCGCAGCGTTATCCCACTTCCCTGGACAAAGCAGCTGAGGCCATTCAGGGATTAACTCCCATTATTAAAGACATTTCAGTCGGGATTAATAATGCGTTTTCTATTCTATTTCATTACAGAGTTCACTTGACCAAAACAAATCATCTCAAACAATTTGGAAACGCGGGGGGAACTGATGACAAAGAAAGTGTGTCTTAGAGGTGAAGAAAAACAAGAAGACTGAGAAGAAGAGAAAAGTAGAAGAAGAAAGAAACAGAAGTGGAAGAAAGTAAGAGTAGAAAAAGACAGAAGCAGAAGAAGAATCAAGAAGTACAACAAAGAAGCAGAAGTGCAGAAAAATTAAAGAAAGTAGGAGAAGCTGAAAAAAAGAATCAGCAGAAGAAATAAACAGACACGGAAGAAGCATCAGGAGTAACTAGTTGTCAGAGCTGATTGAGAAAAAACTTTGAGAAAATTAAGAAGTGAAAAAGTAGCGCAAGAAATACCAGTAGTTAAAGATCAAATGAAACATTGAAGTAGAAAAAGCACCTAAAGCAGGGGCAGAGAAAACAGTCAGAGGAAAAGGAAAAAGTGAAGAACTATAACAGAAAGGAACTAAAGTGGATGTAAAAGTACAAGAAGAATAAACTGAATAAAACCGTACAGGAAGGTTGAATAGATCTTGATGAACAAGTGAAAGAACTCAAAGAAGTCAAAGAAAAAGTAGTACAGAGAAAAGAAGGAGAAAAAGACTACTGGAATAAGGTGAATTTAAAGAATCATCAGGACAAAACCAGTCAGAGGACAGAAAGAAGAAAACAAAACAGCAGGAGTGAAAGAAGGAGCAGGAGTTGAAATGAAGGATGGATGGAGTACAAAACAAAGAAGAAGAAGGACGAGGAGGAGGAACAAGCACCAGGAGATGAAATGGTAAATGGACTACACTTATATAGCGCTTTTTCTACTGCATTAGCAGAGACCAAAGCGCTTTACACTGCAGGATCACATTCACCCATTCACACTCACATTCACACACCGGTGGAGGAAATGAAAGAATCAGATGAAAAGAGTTCAGCGAGTAGGAGAAAGAGCAGGAAGCTAAAAGATTAATACTTAAATGAAGGTTTAGAAGAACACAGAGGGGGAATCAGGAGGAAATGGTGAAGCAGTGGGAGGAAGAGGAAGGAAAGGAGCAAAAGAAGAGGAGGACAGAAAGAAAACAATTAAATCAGAGCTCCACGTGCTTCACAGGAAAAATATCTCAAAGCCATCAAAACATGAAGACATGTTACCAAACTGTCCCAATAGAGAAGGATAATGGACATTATGATAGGAATCAATGAGGTCTGAGTGTCTTAATGGTCATACCGACTGATGAAGCTGCTTCAGCATGTTTTTAATGTTTCATCACAAGAAACATTTAATATGTTCTGATCTGCTTTGAATTAAATGAAGTTTTAAATCCAATCGAAACCAGAGTGAGTGTGAGGAATTTAAAGCAGACGTTGGACGTTCTCTCGTCTCGATGCTTAACTCTGGGTGACGGCTGGCAGCATCACTCTGATCCGTTCTGATGGGCGGAGATGTTTTGCTGTCAGCCTCCACCTCGCTCTCCACCCTGACGGCCCTGAACTGCAGATCTCCGGCGGGTCAACGCCGGGCCTTCCATCGAACGCGTCGGCTTCTTCACTTACGCAACGCAACGCCATCTCACATTCTGAACGTGAAAACGCTTCCAGACAGCTGCCCGTGGCTGTGCCCGAAGGCCCCCGGCCGGCGGCGAGGGGAGGAGCGCCTTACCGGTCTGCAGGTCCAGCCCGAAGTAGAAGAGCGCGCCGTCTCCCAGCGCGCACAGAAGGTAGTAGCTGCCTTCGAAGGTGGTCATTAGGATGGAGCGAGGGATGATCTCTGAGGAAAGACACACACAAACACACACACACACAAACACACACCAATGATTTATTTCCTCTCAACTCCAGCCCCGGCTTCCTCCACCATGTGATGAATGTCTGGAGAAATGTTTGTCAGAAAAATCAATCGGGCTATTGTCCAAACTGACTGGTAACTTTAGAAGGGAAAACAGAAAGTGTGCGGGCGGAGGGATACGGATTTCAACGCTCCGGGATAAATATAACGTCTCCTGTCTTCTTCTCTTTCCCAAATTGCGCCTCCTCTGACTGCAGGCCAGCTGGACGAAAACAGCCCTGGCTCTGACGGAGTGTTTGCTGGCTGACGGGGAGCGGAGCGGGGTGAGATGAAGGGGAGCGTCCTTCCATGGAAATATGGACCAGTTATTTTGGGCCGAGCGACGCAGCCAAAGTTCAATCAGAGAGTTACGGTCAACGGCAGAGCTCCACCCACAGCGTGGGCACGCCCCATAACATCATACAATTTCATGCAACTCAAACTGAGACACCGTTTACACAGCCACGAAGGATTTTCGTTGCATTCCGGGAGTCCGTTTACAAAACAATGTAAATCACTGAAAGAGTAACTTTTTGAAAACGGTTCCCAAGGTGGGAGTTTGAGGAAATGCTCCAACTCCGTCGTCGTGTAAACGGGCGAAAACAACACTTTCTGGAAACGCTTCAACTTCATTTCTGTGGAAATGTAGGAAAATGTAACTTTTTGAAAAACGCTTCTGTTCTGTCCCTGTGGAAACGAAGAAAAATGCAACTTTTGAAAATACCCCGACTCTGTCATTGTGTAAACAGGCAAAAACCAACACTTCCTAGAAACGCTCCAACTTCCTCTCTGTTTAAACGAGTGATTACAACACTTTTTGGAAATGCTAAGATTTCATCTGCGTTGAAACAGGGGAAAACAAGTTTTTGAAAATAGCCCAGCTTCGTCTCTGTGGAAACGGGATAAAACTCTTTGTGTAAACACCCCGATGCACATTCAAAGATACTGTTCTCTGCGTGCACATGTGGGTTCACAACAAGATGAAACAACACTGCTTTCAGTGTTTCTGCTGTTTCCGTGTAAACAGACATCATTTTCAAAATGCTGCTGCGTAAACACAAACCTTTTCTCAAACAACAAAGCCAAAACGACGCGTCTCAACTTGAAACACTGTCGTGTAAAAGGGGCCATACGGGAGAAAATGTTCCAGCAAGAATTTGATTAGCATAAGTGAACAAGAGAGAGCTGCTAAAAAGACGAAAAAAGGCTGCAGAAATGGTGGATCTGAAGAGGGGAACTTAGTTGTTCACAGAAAGTTTTGTAAAAAAGAAAAAAAACAGTATAAAAAAAGGTGGCTGATGTTTGGAATTGTCCACATTGAAGGTTATCAAGCTACAGTTTAACTGGAACGACCTATTAGAGTGTAATTGATCTGAACGTGGCTCGTCCTGATCCATCCTGATTTAATCGCCTTGCAGTTTGGCTTCTGCCGTCAGACTTATTGTTGTGGAGGAATTGAAAAGTGGAAGCGTTTATCGCAGCTGTTGTCCAAACGCAGATTAAACTGTGACACTGTGGGGAAGAGAGAAGACGTATTCTTCACAGTCTAATTAGAGAGTGAAAGACCTGCCGGTGCCAGCTTTCCGTCTTATGAAACCGAGTCTCCAGTGACTGATAACTTTTTCATAAGTTTAACCAAAAAAAGTCTTCAAGTTCTCTCTTGCATACTTTAATGTTCGGAGTTTAAATACTTTCCAAGCGTCGAACTGGTTCAGTGGAAGCATTTAGCGGAGCAGCATGGCTAATGTTCAAGCACGGACTGAAACAAATGAAGACACGACTTGTATCTTTAAAGACGCAGCAGCTGCGCTGCATTTCACCGGAGGAGACCTTATAGCTCATTTATCGAAGCAGCCTATGTGCAGCACGTTTTCGGGGAAAAGATCAGCTCTGGAGCATTAACATGTTCATTAAAGGTCCTTCTGGGTTCATTTTTCACCTCCGGATGGAGCCAGGCCATCTGTGGCCTTTATGCTAAGCTAACTGTTTGTTGGCTTCCAGCCTGACGGACAAAAATCTAAACACTGAAATATGTTTTGCTATTATATCCAGGATGTGAACATATGACTTGTATTTACCCATAAGCCCGACAGCAAGCAGGACAGACCTCTGACACGTTATAATCACTTTTTTTAAAGCTTTTTGTTTTTTTTTTCCATCATCACTCAGTGCAGACTTAAACATCAGGCCAGTTTTAATGAAACCTCCCGGTGGAAAATACAGTGAACTGTCCAAAATACTTCTGTCGTGGCTGCATTCTGCATGTTTTTGCTTGTTAAATGCAAAATTTTCATTGCGTTCTCGGGGTTCGTCTCCATGACAATGGTGTCGGAGACAACTTTTTGAAAATGCTCCGTCTTTGAGGAAAAGGAGGAAAAAGCAACTGTACTGAAAGTCAGTCACTGTATCAATCTTTAGCAATCAAACTCAGCTACTGTTGATGTTAATAGCGTATTGTTCAGTGTACGTGTCTTTTTCCCATCATAAAAACAAACAGCAGCTCCCACTAGTGGAAAACTAAACGATATTCAGCTTTTCAGTCATTTTTATGTGAACCAACATCGTTTTAAAACGGTTTCTAAAAAACCCCCAGTAAAAACGGTGCATTCTACAATTCCACAATTTCATTTAGCAGACGCTTTTGTCCAAAGCGACGTACAACACAAGCAAGAATATAGACATAAGAAAGAAAGAAACCATTAGCAAATGCTTCAATTGCTTCAAGTGCGATTGGTCAAGGGAGTTGCCATCAAGTTGCAGAAGAGGAGCCACTACCCCCCCACCTTTTTTTTTTTTTGTGTGTGTGTGTGTGTCAACTTAGTCAGTGGTACATAAGTGCTAGGTTTTAGAATACCTGACCTATTCCTACTTGAAACATTGCATAACAACGCAAATAACACACAAACTGCAAATGGCATAAATGGATGCTGAGGTTTTGAACTGTTAGTTTGGCTGCGTGAACTTTATTACTAATTAAGAAGAGTGAGAACGTGTGGGGTCACGGTCAGAGCGTCATTCCTCGTATGTGGGAGCCTCAAACAGCTTCTCCATGGTCACTTATAACGTCACACCAGCGCGAACGAAGCTGCATGTGCAACTGAAGAAGATGTAGCATTTCTGGATTATTTCAGAATCAGACTGTATGTGGTTGAGGCTAAATAAATTTTAGTATATGGTAATATTGACAGAAGCTGTTATAATCAGCTACATTAGCGGGAGTTCAGCATCAAGAACTGATTTGGGCCAAAAAATATTTAATATCAACTGAGGATAGATATTGAATTGGACTTGCAGGAAGGATACTGATGAGTGTAAGGAAGGCTGCTGGTGCGATTTGTTCATTTCTGTGACGAGTCGGTGAAGAAGTCACTGTGAATATCTGAATCTGCGGCATTCAGCCAGCTGTGAGATATTTTAAGAGAGTTGTCTGAAAGGAAAGCTTCCCATTGTGAGACTGCGGAGAAGCCGCCGGCGCCGCCGGGCTACAGAAACATGTCCGAGGCGTCTCACCTCCGCCCAGCATCTCCTTGTGCAGGGCCGTGAAGCAGGGCAGTTTGAGCACGCGGGCCGAGATGTCGGTCCACAGTCCCACGGCGCACAGCGGCGACTCGGCGCCGCCCTCGCCCAGAGGCGTGATGTCCAGGCAGGCCACTTCATGCTCCATCTCTGTGGTGCTGGAGGAGAGAACAGAAGGACTTGAGGAACACAGTCGCCAGCCGCCCCCCACCTCCAGAGCAAACGGGATAATTGTGTTGGGGGGCTGCGGACCAGAGGGGCTAATTGATTTTCACTCTCACACGAGATGTGAATTATGAACTGTTATGCGGTCATCTGGTGAGCCGAGCTTCGAGTTCACACCGACTGAAGCTGCCAGATGGTCAAATTCAATTTTCTCATGAAGCCGTGGAGGAATCTCCTCCGCCGAGCGCAACGCCAGGTTGACCTCTGACCTATTCATTCACTGCTCATGAAATGTGACACATCTTGCCTGTATGGACAGGTTGCTTATTTAAAAGCCTCCTGAGCTCCAAAACCTGCAGGCATGAGACCGTTGTATCCAGAGCAGGTCTGTCGGGGCGCGGCAGCAAAACACAGCAGTACTCCAAAAACAGAAGAAGACACTGCTCATCATCTCAACTGTTCACTCTTTCTCTGTAAGAACAACTGAAGATGGAAGTATCGTCAGCGACGCACAGGAACATGAAACTTTTCACTGCAATTGTTGTGCAAACAGGGTTTTAGATCAATCTTGGACACAAAATCAGAGCAGACACGTCTGAGATAAATATACTCTACTTTGAATAATTAAATCGGAGTTAATTACCTGCTTTCAAATTCCTAAATTGACATCTAAACCTGCCTCCCTCTGAGATAAAAACCCATCATTTTTAAGTATAAAAATAGTTTAATATAAAGTTTCTTCCTGAGAGTGTGACAAAAGTTGGCTGAGACTCCCTTCACACTTACATAAGCTCCTTATTGGACCTGGATTGCTTCCAAACTAATTGTGGAAAAAAAAAAAAAAAAAAAAACTAAAAAAAAGTCCCAAATCCAGCTACAGAGACACACCGCAAAGTTGAATTTCAGGACGGTTTTGAGAAATCACGAGCCTTTAATGTCACACACCGCTCGGCACAACCAAGGTTAAACATGGAGGTTTGATGGGAGACGCTCCAGACTTCACAGTTTTCGCTGGAGCTTCTTAATAATGCAAACAATGGAGAGAACGTCAGTCTGCTGAGAGGATTTCAGACTTCTCCGCTGCTGAAATCCAGCCTGCTGTTTTCTGATGGAAAACCAGCTGCTTTCTGATAGCGACGGAATATTATTTCACAGCCCTGGCGAGGCGCTGCGCTCCGCCACCTTCTTTGTTTCATCATTTCTGAACGCTCTCAAGGCTGTAAACAAATAACGCGTGCTTCCAGCAGACCCGGTGGCCATTTTTTATTTTTTCTTTATTACGAGCTGCGCCTGTTTGTTCAGAGGATAAAAAAAAAAAAAAAAAAACCAACATGTCTGTGTGTCCTTGGTTTCTGTAAGAACTACCTGTACAAAGAAGGCCTCAAAGCAGCTTTATTGCGGCGCGGGCCCACAGATCGCCGTGAGGATCCGCCGGAGCGGCATCCAGACTGAAGAATAATCCACTCTGCAGCGCTGCTCCTTTCACCGAGCACTCCCAAAATTTTGGTGCAATGCACAAACGAAAGGAAAATAATGCAGCTCGGTGGAGACATTCATCACTGTAATTCACAGGTAACTACAGGGAACGTGCTGAAATCGATGTTTGATTAATTTAACTGCATGCAGGGAAACGGAATCTCACTGCGGCTGGATCTTATTACCAAGTCAATTAGCTGGAAAGTAGCGTAAAAATATGTTTTAAGGGTGCAGTATGTTCCATCTCGGAGCATCCCTTAAAGCCGGAGCTGCAGAGCCGTCCGACATCCGGCCGCTCCACACAGCAGTGATGCAGTAAAATGCAGTTTCAAAGCAGCTCGGAGGGAAATTTCCTTCACATCGTCTCACAAAAACCTGCATATTGTTCGTACTTTCATCTAGAAGTAAAATGAAAGGCGGCATGGCGTCCAGACGAGCAAACGGCAGTCACCACATTCCCTCTTTTTGTGACCTGCAAAATAATTTCTCCACTCTAATTGGCTCCGAGCACCGTTGTCGTGGAAACGGACATTGGCAGGACTACGAATACTGATACAGGTTATCGATCCAGAACTACTTATTTTTTATTTCTCTTTAGAAAGAACATTTTCAAAAATGTATCAATCAAGAAATCATGTGAAAAATTCACCTTTTATTAACACTAATGCGGTTACGATTACCCTGAACAACGGCTATTAGCAAAACAAAACTGTCCATGGATCATTCAGTCCTGGGAAGCAAAGAGAAAATGAAACGGTTTATTTTGAAAGTGCACTTTAAGGAGCGCACCGAGTTTTATTTTGAAAACGCTTCACGTCCATCAGCGCTTCTTTCCTGCGCTTTAGGCTGTCAGTTTTTTTTTAATGCATCTTTAATCCCTCGTTAAGGCGTTTTTTAAGTGCTGTTCTGATGGTTTGAAGAAAAGGTTTGTTTGAAACTGGTACGTGGCGCTAAAAAATGTTGGAGAGCACCGCTTTAAAGTACTGTTAAGAAAAAAACGTTCCACGTGAACAGGGCCTAAAATCACCAGCAGATCAAAGCGAGTAGTGGGAAGAAGATCTGGGATGGACGCCAGTGATGATCCGAGACGTACCTGATCTGTTTGAGCTCCCCGGCCAGGATCTGCAGGTAGTACAGCGCCCGCCCCACCGCCAGCACCACCTGGGTGTGGTTACAGGCCGCCACGCTGATGTTCCGCCCCTGCGGCTCCTTCCACTCGCTCACCAGGGCCTTGCTGTCCTGGAGGACGAGGCGCACGGAGCCCGACGTGATCTGCAGACGCACACACACACAAACACGGTTTCCATTCTTTAGTAAAACAGCTGCATCTGGAGGAAGTGACAGAAACTGAAGAGGAGGCTGGAAGCCGGGAGACGTTTCAAAGCAAATCCCATTGTTTATATGTGCTTCTATTCCAGGACTGTACCTGAGACTCTCACCCACTAAAACCTGCGTTTCATTATTTTTCTCTGCAGCTCACAGAAAATAAATCACTTTCCACACAATAAACTGCAGCAGCTGATGGCGAGATAATGTTTAAAGAGTTCGTCTTTAACAGAAAAAGAAAAAAAGCCCGATTCAAGCAGGACTGATTGAGCCGATACACGCTGAAAAGAGGATCAGAGCGGATAATTAAACCACACAGAGGCTACACTGACATTTCATTCAGTACAAACAACAGCAAAATAATGTGTGTGCTCAGGGGAGATTTAGCATTTTAATAACATAAATGTCAAGATGAATAGAGGATAATGGTTTCACGAAGAGGAAGAAACGCTTTGGCGTCCTGTAAGTTCAACATATTAACTGGCAACACAAGTTACCAGACGCTTGGCTGTTCTAATGGAGGAAAACACTGAGCAAAACGGAGATTTAGTTTGTCTTCTGCATGATTTGCTTCAGTGACTGTTTCCATGTGCCATACTGAATAATCTACTTT
Source organism: Salarias fasciatus (assembly GCF_902148845.1). NCBI lineage: Eukaryota > Metazoa > Chordata > Actinopteri > Blenniiformes > Blenniidae > Salarias > Salarias fasciatus. The sequence goes on along the minus strand of NC_043745.1, from coordinate 37,329,292 downwards.
ATCGATTAGCGCTGCCGGTGAATGTTTAGACCGTAACGCAGCGGTAGAGAGAAGACTGGCCTTCATTAATCACATCATCCATAATCAAAGATCTCCTAAACCAAAGTAAGTAAAGCTTTCAAAACTTCCTATCATACATCAGGAGTCACTGCACTATAAAACTAACACATGTAAAATCAGCAGCTTCAGTTTGTTCAGCGCTGGATTAAAAACCCCAAACACCTGAACCACAGGTCTCTGTGATGCTTTAAGACCCAAAGAAACATATTCAATTTTCCAGATAAAGATTACACCGTCTAAAAAAAAGTAGCATTGGGTTTCGCTTTACTTAGCATAATTAACATTTTGACCTTATTTTTCTGTACTTACCTATTTTATTAACTACTAATTCCAACTTTATCACTTGAGCACTTCTGCCATTTTAGCTTCTTTCTTTTGCTAAAAAGCTCTTTCGTTTTCATTTAAAAACCTTGGGTTAGCCAGTCTTTGGAGCAATCACCACTGTACTGCAGAGCGCTGCCCTAAAGTTTCCAAACTTTTTTAAAGTGCAAACCCATAATATGAGGACTTTTAGAGGGTAAAAAAAACCTGCCCTGTACCATATTTAGAGCCGGGATCCAGCGGTCCAAACACTGGAAACTTTTTTTAAGCACCAATTTTTCATTTTTTTCTTCCCCTCGTTGAGTGTGTGACCTCTGAACCCTCTCGCCGCCTCTCCTCCTCTCGTAAAGACTGACTACCGCATTCAGAGCAGGGCCAGAGAGCTGAGCGGCGCCACCAGGTTCACGACCAGCACAGTCGATCCAAGCAGGACAGCGTCCGGGAAATCCGATCTAAAGGGCACTGAACTGGAAAGATGCTGCTGAAATCCTGTTTAGTGCAACATGAAGACGATGGGTTCAGAGCTCTGATTAGCGGTACAAAGGTATCTTCGACCGCATTTATCTTACAACATCCACAAAAGGTGTGTTGGAAAAAAAAAAAAAATGCTGGAGGACAGTGCGGAGCTCTCATTTTGTTGGTGTGATAATTTGATGTGAGAAGCGCACAGCTCGGAAAGGCAAGACAAAGGAAAGAAAAGGAGCTGAAGAAGTCTCATTAACAAACTTCAGCAGGTACAAAAAAAAAACAGAAAAGCTATAAATGGAGGTGTTGCACAGTTAGGAGGCAGACATAATTTGGAGGGGTAATGAGACGTGAAACCAGCACATATTCAATATGTAGCCTTAATAGAGTCCTTGGAAGGAGTTCTGGAGACCATATTGTCCAGTTTCCACTGTGAGCTTTATTACATCTGAGGAAACACAGTGTTCGGCACAGAGAAGCCCAATTTATCATCATTTTTTAACATATCCATATTGAAGTGATGTGGAAAACTGGACCAGTAGACGAGCGTTTTTTCAGGTTTCCTCCTCAAAACATGATTTCGATGTCTGGACATTTACTTCAATGTTACAATCTAAAGTAGGAAAACGTATACTTACTATATTGTCTGATCAACAAGTTTGATTAGTAAGAACTTTAAAATTGGCCTAAAACTAGTCTAAGAAACTAGTTTTATACCAGTATGAATACTGGTAAATATCAGCTCCTGGCCATAACTCGAGGGGTGTCTAGCACATTTTAGTTCAGTGGCCTCAAGCAGATGGATTTTCTCTCGAGTGGGCTGGACGGGCAAAACGGGACCGTAATAACCTTTAAACTTGAACTTTAATGTTTTCCTTTGTAGTGGTGCCGAGTATTCCAGATGAAAATGTATTTATTTCCACAACTTTCTAACTATTGTGACAGAAAATGACTACAGTCTCAAAAATTGGGCTGATTTTATTTAAACTTCTGGTACAAAATACAGTAACAGAAAATGATCCAACAGCTTTCATATAACCAGCTGCTTGGTGGGTTTGGTAGGCCACATTAGAACCTCTCACGGGCCAGTTCTGGCTCACGGGCCTTATGTTTGACACTATGGCTGTAAACTGTAAATCTATTTTATTCAATATTATATAACAAGATATCTTTTTAATATAAAGAATAGAATATATTTTGAAAGCTTTGTTTTGAACAGAATAAATTCAAGTTAAACATCAATATGACATTTGAATATTAACATAAAGGAATACAGGGTTCAGTGGTGACTGGTGTAAGAACAGAAGGAAGGAAGGAAGGAAGGAAGGAAGGAAGGAAGGAAGGAAGGAAGGATCTCCTGTGACTCAGAACAGATAAATCAGAAACGAATAAAATGGGTGATTTTGAAGGCGGTGTTCAGAAGGCAGATTCAGCCTCACTGACGGCTGTGAGATTGCATCAGAGCAAAGTTTGAGGATAATCACATTACTTCAGTTATCCGACATTTTTCTGCCATGTCTATTTTAACCGCTGAAACAGAGAAATTTTACTTTCTGTTCTAAAACACTGCCTCTGATTTCGATAATAACTGCTACCTGGGATTTAAAAACCTATTAGCATGATGACGTAGCATCATGTGGGATTTCTGATCTGGGACAGAGAAAGAGGGTAGAGAAACTAAGTGTGGAAATCACAAATTAAGTGATTAATTCATCCACAGAAGGGCCATGTTAAGCAGCAGGGGGCACAACAGCACTCTTCCCTCAGAATATTTCAAGGGTCTTTATGTGTGGAGTTTGCATTCTCTCACTGTGTGTGTCGTTTCTGGTTTCCTTACAGAATGTATAATGTCAACGTGACAGAGACTTTCAACTTCCTCTGCACGCCGCACTGATGTCCTTTCAGCTGACTTCAATACATCAGCCATAATCTAAACTAATCACGCGGAGAACACCCGCGTTAGGGCGCGCTGGGGAGTCGCTGGGGGTCTAGGGTCACGATCAGGGAGCCACAGCTTCAACCTGCCTGCTGAAGGATCTTCATGAGAAGGGAGGGACCTGCAGCAGGTGGTGAGGATGGCAGAACGCTTCAGATACAGACTTCATAAAAGCTCAACCGACAGACTGAGGGGCAGCTTCTGTGTATCGACCAGCAAAATGAACCAACTCAGCCAAATTACATTTGGAGGGAGAAACACTAAAAAACTAGTAACGAGTCCAACAACTCGGCTCCATGTCGGATGAAAAAAAAAAAAAAAAAACTGTATCCCACTGCATTTTATTTCAATTGTTTTGTGCGATTGCAGAAAGTCTTTCAACACCATGAAAATGGCCAAAGAACTACACTGGAGAAATTTAGATGATTGTCTTTGATTTACAGTTTCTCAATATCCATCATGACCAGTGTGAGTGTGTTTATGTTATTTCCCAGAGTGATTTCGTCCTGACTATATCTGCAGCATGGTCTCGCGCTCTGCTTCCCAGTGGATCCGCTGGATTCTTCTGCTACGGAGGCTGTGCACACTTGGCTTGTTGCAGCTTGTTTACTGGATTCAGATGCCTCCAGATTGTGTTGCTACTCTAATTAACATTGCATTCAAAAATAAATAAATAAATAAAAACCCACTGTGTGCGGCATCAAAATAATGAGCTAAAGCAGAGCTGAAAGCTGGAAGCACAGTTTCCTTTAGAGCTTGGCACTATGGGGAACAATGATGGCCAACATATGCTTTACATGCACTGATTTACTTTATAAAATGTGGCTTCAGGCACAATCTATTATTGTTTTACAGCATTAAAAACTGGAAAATGAGAAGTAAAACACGTGAAATCTCTTGATTCTTTCTGTTATAGTGCATACATGAGCAGCTGAATGCTAATTTATTGCTGACTGCTGCTGTCTGCAGCGACACTTCCTGAAGCATCAGCTGTGTTGCAGCAGTCAGGAGAGCAGTGGCATAAATGTACTCAGAGTAAACACGCCGACTGTACGAAACAACACGGCAAGTGAAAAGGCTCCCGCGTCAAAATCCAGCCACGGTTGTCATAACAACCTAAAGACTTACAGTTGAAGGTCGAACATTTGGCAGATTTCCCAGCAGGGTTCCTGCACTCGCAAACTCGTATTTAAATGAGGAGCAATATTCATCTCCTGCGAGTCTTTTTTACTATTATTTTGTGCTCTTACAATCTGAACTGCCCATTTTCAACATGCAGGAGTCCGTGTGTTCTACTGAGGAGACCAGGATGAATCATGAATTTTGATAACTAATTTAGAATTTGCGAGATCTGAGGATGTTCCTACTTCAGAAAATACTGCGATTAGTGGAGGAGTGTCTGTGTGTGTGTGTGTGTGTGTGTGTGAACACCAACTTGAATTAGTTGCTGGTGTGCCACGTTCCCGCAGTAGAAGGTCTGCTGGTTGTCCACAAAGCCCGGGAGCTCCGTCTCCTCCACTTCCTCCCCGCTCAGCATCAGCACTCTGCAGGTGGAGCCGGAGAAACACACATATATACACACACACACACACACTTCAGATAAGATCCGCGTGTTTGGAATCCACTCTGCACTTATCTGGTAAACACTCACCGTGTCTGACCCACAAAAGACAGCACCAGCATGTCGTCCGTCTCGCGGCCGGCCTCGGAGCGCAGCGGCCACAGGCCTGGAGGACGATGCAGGAGGGGAGAGTGTTAAAAAAAGGAGGAGAAAGTCGCTTTCTGCACTGTTTCACTGAGATAAAGACAGAACGCAGCCAGCTTGTAATCTTTTAACTACTCCATCTGCCACATGTTAGCATGTGGAAGCTGGCGATCCCTCTCTGAGAGCCATTGATCGGCTAATGGAATAACTGCCTCTCGTGAAGAGGCCGGCGGCGGCGGAGACTTTTAGGGCGGCGCCGGTCAATAAAACAAGAGCGAGCAGACCTGAACTGGCCCGCGAGTCTCCTTTGAGCGCGAGAGCAGAGTCCTCCGAGAGGAACCTCATTTTCAGGGATTAAGAGGTCTCGGCTGTGTTAAAAGCTGACGGGATTCAACTTCAACGCCGGCGTTTACAACAGAGGAGCTCTTCGCCTTCCAGGACCCGGTGTGCGAGCGAGCGGCAGATGGTGCCGGGCGGCTGAGGACGCGGCGAGGCAGGCAGATGTTCGGGCCCGCGGCGCCGCCGAGGATTAAGGTCCAGAAAACACAGGAGCTTGTGAGGCGGGAGGGGAGTGGATCTCAAAGACAAAACACACACACACACACACACACACCTTTGATTCCCGGCAGGTCAATGCTGGCATGCTCATGAATCCCAATGCCGTTGCGGATGATCCGGAGAGAGCCCTCTTTGAATGCACCGGAGCAAGTGACCAGCTGAAAGGACACAGGATCACAACGCCGTTAGTTTGACACCGAGCTCGAACCGCTTCATTCTTTTAATTCCCGTCCTGTTGCTCTCAGGTTCATCGTCATAGATTAACCATTTATCTCTGTCACTTCCATCTTGATTTCCATTAAACAGACTTAAAATGAAAGGAGTGATGCTTTCGTCAAGACACTCAAGCGCCAACGTTGTGTGAACGGACCACATAGATGATTTTCTAGCCTCGAGGTGGTGAAATAAGTGATTTATGTCAGTTTATTCCATTTAACAGGAGACGTGACGGTGCATGTTTGAACCGAGCCTCCGGGCTTCGAGCTCCCGGGAGGGGTAAATAGACTGTTCAGAGTGTGGAAACGGTGTGGACACTGCGGACTAAACTCCAGCGGATTCGGAAACAAAAGTCTAATGGGGCACAAAACGTGTGCAGCCAGGCGCCGCCGCCGTGTTTACTTCCAAATGAAGCCATTTAAATAATCGGGCCAAACGCTGCGGCGCCGCCTTCACGTTTCAGAGCTCCGCGTAATTAACAACGTTATCAAAGTTATCACAATCGATGATTCAGGCTGTTTCTCTGTTAAACAGCTTCAGGAGGGGAAGGGGGGCAGTTTGTTTACACCGCACAGAGCTCACGGTTTGTATAAGAAAGACTATAAAACGACAAACTGTTGGAAAAGGTGAGATGTGGATCGAGAAAACACTTCCTTGTGGGAAATGTTTGATTTCCGGCGTTTTGCAGTCACACATCAGCATCTTACATTAACAGTGGTGTTTGTGAGATACAAGGGAGGCGTATCAACGGTTTGCATTTTCACTGCATCAGGAGGGGAAAAGGTCTTAGAAATAAAAATGAACAAATACACCTCGAGTCAGGAGAAGAGAGAGAGAGAGAGAGAGAGAGAGAGCGAGACAGAGAGAGAGAGCGCACACACAATCCATGGGGATTGTACAGCAATCTTCTCCACTCCACAAACACTTCCATGTTGATTCTCTCACAGAGCAGAAGAAACCATCCATCACATGTTCATTATTTGTGTTTCTGCTCTTCGTGTGCTCGCAGCATCCACAACGCCGCCGCTGCCGCCGAGCGTCCTGAGATCCGTCTGGACGGCCGAGGCAGAGCAGGCAGCACACAGATGAACCTTAAATCTCCTCTTCTCTTTCAAAACGACAATGAGATTATCGTCAGCGGATCACGTGAATCATCCACTTCTGAAGTGTGAGCTGAACACAGATCTCCTCAAAGCGGTGATTGAGCCGCAGCTTCACGTTCCTACGTGCACCGAAGCACCCGACGAGGAACCGTCACCATCAGGTGTTTTTCTCCTCTCTTTTCTGCGTAGCTTGTTTAACTACCGGATGTATGAAAGCACGAAGAATAGCGGTCATTACAAATTTTGTGCCATCTTCGCAGTAACGCTGCGTTATGAGATTGAGTCGTTTGTGCTGTTTGTTCTCGTTTCATCCGCCTGGCGCCCGGAGAAGAGCTCTCTGCGGCTCTGGAGGACTCGGCGAATCAGTACTAGATGGTGGAGGAGTCTCTCAGAGACTGCCATTACAAACATGGCGGTGTTGAGATCCAGCAGCCTGGAGGTAAATAAATCTGGTGCCTGTCGTGTGACTGGAGAGCGGCGGAGTGTTATTTGTTCATCCAGTCATGGTGCACTAACAGGATTAATACTGGAGCCCACATAATCGCTGCTCCTGCCACCTGCCACACAACGGCCGCGGCGAACCCGGCAGCCCACCGGATGGAGTGAGATTCCTGCACACGCGTCGCCCCCCCTCCCAGGGGATCCTCTTCATCTGCACCTAATGTGTTGGAGCGCCGGTTATCAGTCTCAAATCCCTGCCTGATTTCGAGTCCATGAATAGAATCGCTCTCCAGCTTCCAGTGCCGTCATGTCTTTTCTTTTTCCTGACGGAGATTGAGTCATTTTATCTTTCTATGTTTTTTGTGCGTGAATCGTCTCTTTACTGTGCTGGAATGTGTCCGTCTCCATTAACTGGGACCAAATGCTCTGCGGACTCGCAGCAATTGGCAAATCGAAACTACTGAGATTGGAAGGAGCTCCGGACCTCAGTTGGAGTCGTATGAATATAGTCTCTGGTCTCCATCTGGGAGAGAGCGGCTCAGTGCACCAGTGGACCGCTGCCCCCTGGAAGCACATGAAGAACCCCCGAGGCCCTGCTCCTGAAACCTGCCAACAAAACCCTCTGCACTGCAGCTCCAGCCTTACAGCTCGGCCGATTCTCCCTCAGAAAGCTCACTTTTCAGTCCTCCTGAGTCAAAACCAGCAGCTGGATGCTGCGATTGTGAGAAAAGACGGAAACAACAGACACATATTACTGTATTTACAGGACTGCGAGTCACACAGCTTCCAGCTGTTTGGATGATCTCATGGTTTATATTAACCAGTGACTCGCCTTTATTAATGTTTACAGTGTGGAGGCACCATTATGGGCCGATATCTCTCTCTCTTTTTTTTTTAACAGATCAGTATTGATCCGGTAAGTAAAAGCGGTCCGTTATCAACACAAATAATTTTTTTTTTCATATTCAGTGTTTTACATGGTTTTCAGTATACAAAAGCATCATGGAATGGAAACTTGTTTTCATACCAATACTGATATCTGTAATTATCTGCTATCGACCATAACCACTACATTAATATCAGTATCGATGAAAACGTTCATATCAGTGCATCCCTACTACTAGTTATTCTCACAAAGCATAGATTTCGAGATCACAATTTACTCTAATTGTCACAAAAAAACCAAATATATTAAATAAGTTTTGGTGCAAAACTGAAAACTGCATAAAAAAAGCAATCAAATTAAAATTAACAAGCAGAAGAACAGTTGTTTTTTGTTCCTTGTGGATCTGAACAGCTCTTAAGAGAATGTTATGAAGTGGAAAAAATGAGGAATTCCAGCATTCAACATAAAATGACTATTTGTCCAGAGCTGATGGGGGGGAGACGGTGGTTTAAGCTCTGGGGGGATTATCCCTCCACGCTTTAATGACTCTTTTTAAAGCCCTAAAACATCCGTTTGATGGGACTTTATTATGAAAAGAAGAAAACTTTGTGGAATATGAAATAAATAAAAGTTCTGAAATATCCACTGTTAAAACAATATATACATGTGTAATACATGTAAACTAATTCCAGGTCATTCTCAAGATAAAAATGAAATCCCATCCACGTTTATCGGCTTTCAACGTTTTCTCGGCAGTGATTGGCGGGTGGCTTCGACCTTCGGTGAGGAATAAACAGACTTGTCTGAAGTAAACCTAACAACCTTGTGGACACTTTTTTGTGTTATTTTTTTTGGCGGGAATGCCATTAAGATGCAACGGAGGTTACCTCACACTGTCGTCAAAATGCAAAGTGTGTGACAGTAAACAAACCTGAGTACACACACCGGTCGTGAGGATGATGGATGGTCGGCGAGCACGCGGACAGGAAGTGACTGAGGCAAGGTCTTCGCTGGCGGTTTTAAAGGGTGTAAATATTATTAGAGGGAATTACATGCCGCCTTTTTAGCAGTCGAACAAGAAGAGCCAATCTGCGCTTGTGTACAAGAGACGCATTTTAACATCTGATGTAGCTGCAGTCGTACTGCATCACGTTCGCACTGGGCGACGCCGCGCATGTTGATGTCTGCTGCAAGAGATACACCAGCATCCAGACGAGCGATAAAACTCCTGAATACACTCAGATACTCCAGCCAGTGGCAGATTCCCACTCCGCCATGCAGCACACTTCATTATGCCCCAAAACACAAAAACAAAACAAACAAACAAAAAACAGTGTTAGCATGAATGGAGAAGTGTGCGCTGCAGCAGACGCCCTGAAGGCTGAGGCCGAGACGACAACAAAGACAGAAAACAGACATCCGCCATCAAGTGGATCCAGGGACTGTGTTAAGTGGGTTTTCACTAATCAGCGTGTCGTGTCTACATCCTCTGGCAGATACCCAGGAAACCTTTTACCCAATCTCGAATGATATCCTTCTCTTATGTAAGTGTGAATCATAGTTTTCTGTTTTTGCTGGGAGCAAGAATCAAGGTAGTTTAGAAAAAAAAATAAAGCTAAACTTTTCAGGCTGAGTTTCTCGGGTGTGCTTCATGTGACTCGGCAGCTTGGGGTCGTTACCTGGCCCTGGCCTTGCCTCTCCAGGTCCACCACGCACATGTCCACGATCGGGCCCAGGTTGGTGAACGTCTCCATTACCGCCACGTACGAGCCCTGGTCGTTACTGTCCACGTTGAGCTGCGAGAAAAAAAAAAACACTCCGGTGTCACACACACTGCCTGCGTCGAGCATCTGAAACTGTTAGGGCACAATACAAAATGTAGAACTGAATATACAATACAAAGTGAAAAGTTTCACCCCTTTTATTTATAATATGTCAAAATATTAAGGATTTTAGTTTTTTCCCCCACTTATGACAAGTCAATTCTAAGAAATGCTTCAAATGTTTGTGTTCACACTATGAGTGGAGAATCTATCATGTAAAAATGTCTCTTCATGTTCTTTTTTTCAACTTCTCAAAGGCTTGTTGCTGCATTACAGAGCGCAATCTGTGATATTCTGCAGCTCACATGATTCTACGCATTTAACGGAAGAACAGTGGCATCATCTCTGTGAGTTTAGAAGGCTCACCGTTTAGCCTTGGTTGGTGGAGTCGCTGCACATCTACTGCAATACCACCTTAAGCCACCAGATGGTGCTTTAGTGTGTTTTTAGCCAAGAAGAAGAACTATGACCTGCCAGTTGAAAATGACTGAAATAACTGCTTCACAAAAAGAAGAAAACTGAGACCTTGGATAGATTATTGATAAAGTTGTTGTTCACTGCCCCCAAATGGACACAAATGGCATTACAGGAGTCTTAACTGTTAACGACTTTAAGTGACTTGAGAGTTATTTTTGTTTGATTCACCAAGCATTCAGGGAAACTCTCAATCTGATCTACACTCGTTGGTCTGGGACTCTTTTTCTTTTCTTTTTTTTAAAGACTCTAGCTCCAGTTTTTATTGGTGGATTATTAAAACAAATAAACCATCTCCTGAGACGAGCGTTCATCGCAGCAGAGTCTTCATTCACTTCTGGCCACCGGAGTGAGCAAAGCTAATTAATGTAGCTGCAACACTTGTAAATCAAAACACAAATTCAGATGGTATTTCCCACATAATTAACATTTAAACTCTCACTGGATTAAAATGTCTGTGTGCAAGAGCAACCTGTCGGTGAGAACTGGAGGTAATTAAGTCAAATATCATCGGGCTTGAAAAATTAAACCGAGTTCAGAACCTCCAGAGGACACTTCCACTGGAACACAAACAAATAAGGAACCGTTCCATTTACAATCATTTTTTCTTCTCATAGGAGTTTATTTTCCTTTCCATGGACTGACTGTCTCCCTCTAAACTTCTAAAAATGTCATTAAAGACTTTCATAAACATTATACAAGGGACTTTTACACATCACTCCAAGTGACAACGCCTCATTTTTGTTCCAGAAATCTTTGACGCTAGCACAGCTCTGAACCCCGGGTTCGTCTCCCGTCTTACCTTCACCAGCTGGGAGTCGCCCAGCCTGGAGCCCACGAACACCACGCCGTTGTCCAAGTAGGTCAAACACTCGGCGATGGACGTCTGTCGGTGACGAGAAACACAAATGGTTCAGGAGGCAAGGACAGAAACTATTTGTGCTGCTTTGACTTTATGAAACAAAACGACACGGGAGAGAAGAGTGAAATGAAAGAATCAAATTCAATGGAAAGTGAAACAATGCAGCTTAAAATAGCGAGACAAAATACAGTCCAGTGAAAAAAAGGTGTATTTTAAACAGGTTTGCAGAGATTTTTTTAGAGGAGATGAAATGAGCCTAACTTCCCCAGTTTGTTTCTGTTGGAGTAAACTTAATGATTAACTGAACCACAGTTTCCAGGTTTCTTTGATGAAAACATCTTTTAATGCGTTGAATAATAACAGTAATAGAGCATTTTAGTTTTAACTATTAATGTCTAAAGGTAGTCTTTTAAATTCTAGTACTATCCCCTCCGCCCGGCTAGAAAACGTCATTCTGTGATGCATCTGTATAACAGACTTTCACAAGAATGGAATAATAATAATGTAAAAAAAAAAAAAAAAAAAGCTTCACAAAAGCTGGAGTCAGAATTAATTTACTCAGTTCTCCGTTTTTATTTGAAAACTCTCGTTGTAGATTTGTTTTCTGTCAATCACACTGTGAATAATACTGTCGATCCAGCCCGCAATTAGGCAGAAACATCTGAAAGCGGTTTGTGCTCTGCTTCCAATTTCCATCCGCATTCAGTTGCATAACATGAAGGTTAACAAAATAAAATAAAAGCCACAAGCGAACTTCACACAAACTGGAACGGTGATAAAAGGACCTTCTGGAGACTCCCAAAATATTCAATATTCATCGGTTCTGACAGCTGAGAAGCTTTTATTCCTCTCAGCTGGATCACACAGACCTGATGTTGCTGGTTTTCTCTTTTGTGATTTAAATAGTCAAGTATGAGACGTCACTTTAGACTCTGTTAAGAACATACACGTTAAATATGATTTCATACTTTATATGTGATTGAAAAATTAAATGACTGGAAAATTGAGAGTTCTTCCATCCAATAATCTGGTCATCAGGGTATTTTTATTTGTGATTTAAGATTAAAAGCTTTGCAAGTTTAATTGTGCTTTCAGGTTCTTGCTACAAGTTTAAAGTCATCCTAAAACTCAGTAAACATCGGCTATCAGCAAAAACTGTAACATTAATATCAGTTATCTGTATCAAAGTTTTCGTATCGGTTCTTCCCTAATTGCACTTTGCTGAACCGTTGACGTCGTGCTTTTGGTGAACACGGCAGCAGAACAGCACAGTGTTGTCTTCTGGATGACGGAGCAGACTCTTCAGGTTATTGTGGAAAACTAAAGAAAAAAGAACTGCTTTTTGTTGACACGTATGCGTGAACAGGTTTGTTGCCCCGAGCTGCTGCTGAAACGAGATAAATGGCGGTTTCTCTGTCTGACGTTTCATTGCAGATCTGCGGCTGACTGAACGGGCCGGCCGCAACACTAAACTGGAGTCATTTGAAAAGCAATCTGTGTCTGCTCCGATTGCTCAGACGACTCTCCAGAAAGCGTTTTGCCTTCCTGCACTTTTTGGCGAGTCATCAGAGGAAGGCGCTGCCTTTGAGATTTCACTTCACAGTATTGAAATACGGCCATTGTCTAAATCAACTTTAAAGGGATAAGTGACACCCCGGCCAGCCAGCGCCACAGAGGTGCGATCATTTTTTCTCATCTTGTGTTCGAGCGCCGACAGATCCATTAGTTCCTGTCAGGCACATAAACCATTAAAAAGTCGATAGTCACAGAAGGAGGGTGGCGAGAGCAGCAGACGGGCGGGTGGAGCCAGGTGGAGCGGGGCAGATGGGACGAGGCGGGCGGGGAAACAGAAACGGAAAGAGAAACGGGCAGACCTCTCCCAGCAGCTCCACGTGGAGGTCCTTGAGCGCCACGGTGCCGTCCATCAGCTCCTCCTTCTCCAGCAGCAGCATGAAGAGCCGGCCCTCCATGTCCCCCAGCAGGTAGCGCGAGCCGTTGGGGTCCACGCGGTTGTGGCAGACGATGGTGCACTGCTGCAAATTGAGAGCAAAAACACACACAGGGACGTCTCAGTGGAGGTTTGAGAGCTGCACCTGTAACCAAATCTTCCTCCTCGCCGCGTGCGTTAGCTACGCTGCCTGGAAACGCCAAACGGCGGCCATGAAACCCTCAGGATGTGGGTTTTATAACAAGGAACCGAGAAAACACAAAGCTCTCGGTGCTCCGCCGGGACAAATGCGACAAAGAGGTGAAAACAAACAATTCCTCAGTCTATTCTCTGTTTCTACGATTTGTCTTCCAAAGGTAAAGTCCCATCAACATGTGGTAAAACATCCAACAGCTGACCGGACGCTTCCTGGAACACACAAAGACGCAGAAGTGCCTTTAAACACACACACACACAATTCTGCACAAACACATTTCATTACACACCTGCACACAGCAATGGCACTGATCACACACACACACACACACACACACACACACACACACACACACACACACACACACACACACACACACACACACACACACACACACACACACACACACACACACACACACACAAGTAATCTCGCACGCCACACGCTTGTAAATCACAAGATCCATGTGCAACAATGTCATTGCTCACACTACGCACAAGTGCACACACACACACACACACACGCTTTCAGCACACTCGTCTTTCTCTGCAGCATTCGTTACCGAGCTCGCTCATCTGGAATCATGTGACAGGCTGGTTTATCAACCCTGTCATGGATTTGAATGGCTTTATCAATCTCATCAGGACATTTCTCAGACTGTGCGGCACATGTTTTCCAAAGAAAACTGCACAGCTCTTCAAAAGAGGAGGAAGAGAGAGACACACACACACACACACAGGCTGAATTCAGCAAGTGGGAGTTGAGAAACATCTTTTAATACTTTCATCTTGGACTCGGCTCCATTTAGATACTGCCAGGGTCATTCTCAGCTTTCAGTCTGAGCTTTCTCACCAGGCTGGGCTACACACACACACACACGCACACACGTGCGCTAAAGAACAGAGAAAGCCTCTAACACCCAAAACGTTCCTCCTGCAGTGCAAACAGAGGAGGAGCTGCCCAGCTGGCTGGGACGGCATCCATGACTGGAATTGGCATTAAAGTCACGTCGAGTGACTCAGCCCGCTCCGCTTCTCATTCAAAAGAAGACGCCGTCATTGTCACTGTCATTGTCTACTGTACGGGCCCAGTCAATTTCTCACTTGATCGAGCCTTTACAAAACTCATTTTCACAATCCTCCTGACTGAGGCATTGCTTACATCTCTTGTCAAAACATGAGCCCACTTTTCTTTTCACAGCTCCTCAAACCTCCGGCGCTGCTCTCCAGTCAAAGGCAGATAATTAGCCTGTTAGTTTCTACAAGCGAGAAGCACTCTGCCGGCCCACCGCAGGCCCAAACTACACAAACTGTTTTGCATAAACTCAGACAAGTTAAGTAAACTTTCTCAGTCTGCCGCGTCTCATATTAGTTTTTCACTTCACTACCTTGAAATGACAATTTATTAATTAGCTGCCAGAGACGGTGTTACACATCAGAGGCGTTTCTTTGACACTGAGGAAATTAGGATGTGTTTTGTCTGAACACAAACCTTATAACACAAACTTATCACACGGCTCCGTTCGGCCCGCGGGACATTTCGAGATGGCCAAACACTAATCCGGCTTTCAGGAAAACTGCATCCAAATCGAATCCACACAGGTTGGTTTGTGAAAACGAGAGATGCTGATATGTTTTTACACCATTACACTTGTACTGCTTTGACATATTTTGAAAATTGCTTCAATAAAGCAAGGTTTTTTTTGCATACGCACTACAGTCGAAGCGGATAGTTTATCTGCACAGGCGTGAGTAGATTATACTGAACATTAAGCTCAAATTTCTACCACTTTTCAAGTGAAAACACTGTTTTTGCGTTTCTGTTTCAGAAAAGTTTCACATTCACATGGCAGCACTTTTAAAACGATGTGTGTTCATACAAGAATGGCATTAAAGATGTAGTTAGCACAGCTGGATGGTCACACACACACACACACACACACACACACACACACACACACACACACACACACACACACACACACACACACACACACACACACACACACACACACACACACACACACACACACACACACACACACACACACACACACACACACACACACACACACACACACACACACACACACACACACAGAGTCTTGTATTTCTATCCTTGTGGGGACCGTCCATTGACTCCCATTCATGTCTAGCCCCTAACCCTTACCCTTACCCTAACCCACACCACAACAAAGCCTAACCCTAAAGAAATGTTTTTGCACTTTTACTTTTTTCAGTAACAACAACATGGTCAAGAAAACACTGTTTCTCCTACTTAGGACCAGAAAAAGGTCCCCACAAGGCACGTCGTTTCACGTTTTGCTATCCTTGTGGGGACATTTGGCCCCAACAAGGATAGAAATACGAGAACACACACACACACACACACACACACACACACACACACACACACACACACACACACACACACACACACACACACACACACACACACACACACACACACACACACACACACACACACACACACACACACACACACACACACACACACACACACACACACACACACACACACACACACACACACACACACACACACACACACACACACACACACACACACACACACACACACACGACAGAGTTGGATTGATATTACTGAGACCCTCAGCCTATAAAACGGAGTCCGAGGAGAATAATGGCTGGGAGTCACGCCCACTGAGGGCCAAATAAAGGTTTATTTCATCTGATCTCTTATCTTTAGGACTGTGATTATGTTTAGGTTAAACTCAGGTAATGGTTGACATCATTAATAAATGTGCAGGAAATGCAGGTCAGACTCTGTTCACACATGCAAATGTTGATGCTCAGTTCCGATTCTTTGAGATCTGATTTCTTTCAGTGACCATTCTCACTACACGGTCAATACGTCTTCCATCAGGCTGCACTGTGAACGCCACACGACCAGAAAGTGGCATCACCCTGAGTCTGCTGCTTGCGGAAATAAACACTAACGCTACACAGTTCTATCCATTTTCAAGTGGCTGTCATGTAGTTCGTCATATCTGACAAACCATACTTCTGGCTTCGGTGCTCAGTCAAGCTGTATAACAGCAGAGAGCTACAACGTGACAGCAACCTGAAATGTTCCTCCCCAAACTGTGGTAGCAGACAGCGGCGAGAGAGGAGGCCGTGTTTGTTAATTATAGAAGCAGGAGTCCATTTAGGAGCTCCTCCGGGTCCTGAGCTTTGTAAAAATGCGAGCAGAGACCTGCAGTTAATGTGGTACACGAACGGCAGCGGCGTAGGGAAGCTGCAGTCATCGTCACGAGGTCTGAACCAACACGCACAACTCAGGAGGCTCTGAGAGCTGATCAACAGTCACATGTTCACACCTTACAGCTTCATCTCATCGAGAGGAACGAGGAAGCAGGCGATGCAGGAACAATCCGTTCAGCAAATAAATCTGGATTTTACATTAGTTTACATCCCTGATTCAACAGCTATAGGAGACATTTGCTGGACATTCCAATGTTGTTTTCCCAGAAGGTTTCAATCAAACCGGCTTCATGTTGAGATTAGAGTCATTTTCAGTGGTATTTAGTTAGTTTTAGAGAAAATACCGACAACATCATCAGCACATATTCTACACTACAACAAAGGAAAACAAAATAAACTTTAAATTTAAGCGTTATTATAGCATTATTTTATCAGCGCAGCCCACCAAAGATGAAATTGGGCTGTATGCGGCCCCTGAAGTAACCTGTGTTTGACACCCCTGGTCTAGATACTTGCAGAGGTTATTTAAAGTCTTTTATTACATGTAAAAAAAATAAAAAATAAAAAAAAATAAATCATTAAAGTCCTTTTCAACAATCAATTTGTCAAGAAATGAGCATAACTGCTTTGATGAGACATCTTAGCAATGAAAATAGCATGGATCACAATAACTCAAATGACTTTTCCCATAAGAGGAAACTTCATTTGCACATAATGTTATGTAATAATGAAAACGGCTTCCTTTTTAAAAAAAAAAAAAAAAAAAAACCTGCTTTTATGCAGGCAGTTCGTGAGGAAAAACCATGCATGCACACACAGGAAGAAAATGCAGACTCCATGCAGAAAGGCTCCCGTGCCAGAACTCAAAACCTGGGTACATTCTCAATGCGATGCTAGCATGCTAAAACTACCCCACTTCACAACAGAACAGTCATGAGCAGTGGAGCATTTCTGGTTTATTCTGGAAACAGATCAAGTTGTGAAGCTTTGTGTTCTCATAAAATTAACATTTTTATCCACATCACATTCATTGCTGCTGATCCTTCGCAGATAAAAACCTGCAAACTTCCACAAATTTTGGGAAAAAAGCGACTTTTGTTTTGACAGTGAAATGCAGCGATCTGCCTGATGGGACGCCCTTACCTTGATGGTGGGTGGTGCAATGGCCAAGTATTTGTCTCCATTGTGGTAGGTGATGGATTCTTGTCCTATGATTATAGCGCCACCAAATGGCTCAGGAACTGAAATGCAAGCAGAAGAGAGAGTCAGAGCTGAATCTAAACTATCTGAGGAGCTGGCATTTTCTGGGTGCAGTGTAAGACGCCGCAGGTCTGTTATCATTGGATAATGTTAATTAGGACAGATTACTATTATCCCTGCCATGATTCTGCTTTCTGTATTGTGATTTGACCCTTTTTCAAATACACTGCAGAAATGATTAGACATTCAAACTTTTCATAACCATAGCTCCTATATTGTTTATATATACAGCAGCTTAAAAAGAAGTACAGCTGTGTGTGTATACAGCATTATTGTGGCCGACAAGACTCACTCACTGCAACCCGGAACATCAAGAACACAACAACACCGAATAATTGTGAGAAACTGACAGCTGAAGTGAAAAAAGAGCCACGCTTTTTGACAATCAGCTGTCACATCATAACAGGGTCTGTTATTAATGTTAATTCGTGATCATAAACTACATTTGCTCCCTCTGCACATCAATTACTCTTCCCCTTTCTCAGGCGCTGAGCTCAATAATTACCTGGGATGACCATGGACGCCTCGGCCTCCACGTTCTCCTGCTTCCAGGGACCCTTGTTGAACTCCTTCTCCCTCAGAGAGACCTCATATGTCTTCACGTGGCGTCCCTGTGGGTCCTATGATGCAGAGATAGTAAAATATGCCCTCACATGTCAATCAAAAAACTAGTTTCATGGAGAAAGGTAGGTAATCTCAATCACTGAGTTTTCCTTTTTTTCTGTAAATTTATATGTATATAAAAAAGAACAATAAAAAAATCTTTAAAAAGAGAAAGGAAAAGGAAAAAGACTCAAAGCTTCCCTCCGACGCAGGAGTGGTACTGATCTGTTGTTACCTGGTAGATGAAGCAGACTGTGGGGGCCTGGCAGCCGTACAGGAAGTGGACGTCGATGACCTGCAGCTCCTCCAGTCTGATGTTGAAGGCTTTGAGCTCGCGGTTGTCCCGGTCCAGAGGGATCACCTTGAACAGGCCGTCGTACAGCCGCAGGCCGATCATGCGGCACTCCGGGTCCACGATTCCGATGATGCCGGTTTCAGACGGACGCCCAATTCGGTCCTGTGGAAGGAGCACTCAGTGAGAAACTCACCGATCTGGCGCTGCACTTTTTAGGAAAGCATCATGGGACAGAGGTGTGGTTTTAAGCAACATCATTTTTATGTGTGCCCGCAGGATGGTGCATGAAAAGACCTTAACGAGGGTTTATCGATGTACTTAAGTGCTTTTCCAACTCACCATGACAGCACAGCTTTGTTAGGAAAAAGAAAAAGAAATCGGTTGCGGTTTTGGTCCACAAGCCTTACGTTCGACACCCGTGTGTGAAATCTGCCTGGACCGCTGGTGAGGAGTGTTACTATGGCTGGACTGACCTGCACGTTGCCGTGAGCGCGGGTGATAATGTCGATGCTCTCGCCGTTCTGTTTGTACTCCAGGATGCAGGCGTTGTATTTGGACGTGAGGATGAAGAGCAGGTCTTTGCTCTCACCCTGGAGAATACAGAGACGAAGACACATTCAGGATGAATCTCAGCTGCACTTCAAGGATGATTTGCACGTGGTAATCATCTGATTTACATCACATCACAAACTCGGTTTGACTCTTTAAAAAAATGTCAGAAAACAGTTTTTCCAAACAAAGAGGCTCATTTTTTATTTTTAGGATCAAAGTCTGGTGCTAACATGTATCACCCCAAACAACTTCACAAAGTTTAGAAAGTCGTAATCATCAATCAGTGGCGGTAATCTCTTTCCTCCCCCTTTAGGCTCATTGATGAATGACTTTAAAACTTAAGGAAGCCACAGAATGCATTAAAGCCGTAATAACAGACCCGTGTTAGAGCCTAAACGGGTAAAAATGGAGATTGGGAAAATAACGAGCAGCGAGCCAGCATCTGTAAGCCGATGACACCATTATTTATGCATCGAGTTCCTCCCTGACTGCCGCACTGTCTTCATTACAGCCAGCTTCCATAGCTTCCAACTAGCTTTTTCCAGTCTCCGTTTACTTTTGTTTTGAACACAAATCAAACTACTAAAATAAAACTTCAATAACAGATCTACTCAAAACTTTCTCCTTGGATTACTCTTATAGCGAGTACATTCAAAGCTACAAGTATCAGTATCTGGCTTGACAGCAAAGACAAATCAATATGCTGCTCAAGAGGGTCAAATCCTGCATTGCTTTCTTGACCACAACAAATCCTTCCTTTACAAATTCTGCCAAACAACATCTCGTCATAATAATGACAGTTGTCCTAATCTTAGATTAACGCGATATAATCCACAGATCTGCCTCAGAAACTCTCCCTCACTAGCTGGATGTTATTCACCATGCTGCTGTCCGCTCTGTGGCTGGAGCTCCAGTCAGCACTGCTGCCTGAATTCCCTGGTAAACTGCTCCTTTCTTCATGTGCACAGCGAAACTCACTGCTTCCGTTTCATATACAAACACACAGTTCTAGTTTTGGGGTTTTAAAGATGGCAGGTTGTTGCAAACAACTCACAGCCAATCGGCCATGATGGGAAACCCGACAGGAGTAAAGCCACCAGCAGAAAAGCTCCAATAGTGACAATATCCCTGCTTCAAGTCCAGCTTTAGAACCTTTTTGAGGTAAATCTGCAAGTTCTTCCTGTGCATGCACTGTTCCTGCACACAGTGTGAAAACAAGCATTTGAGGTTACTTAATAACTCCACATGACCCACAGGAGGGAAAGTGAGTGGGCGTGACTATTTGTTACGTGCAGGTGGTGATCTCTCGATACAGTCTGGATCAGATCCAGCAATCTGTGACCCAGATCAGTAATGAAAGCAGATTGAGCACAGTGGCGTCACTAAGGTGGCTACGGTGTCTGAAATAAACAAGTCTTTCCAGATGTACATTACAGTCCCACCACTGTTCTTGAGTGGAAACATTTCTGACAAACTTAAAGCTGCTGAAATTAATGAAATGGAACAAACTGACCAGCTAATCCTACCCAGCATTCACCTTGTTACCAGCTGCACATACCTTTGGCCTGAAGAGCTCCATGACAGCAATTTTGCCATACATGCCCACTTCCTTGACTGGCCGGAGTCCCTCTGCAGTGACCACATAGATCTCCAGACGAGTGTTTTTGGCTATCAGCAGGTTCAGATCTTCAGCAGAGGTGAAGTGGCCTGTATGGAAGTCAAAATGTTAATCAATGGATGAGTTTCACTTTTCAAAAACAGAAATCTAACAAGTACAAGAACATCTATCAAGTACATACAATTTCAAGAAAGGTGTGAATTATGTTGTCATTGTTGGACCCAGTGAGACATTTCTTTCAAATCACCTCTTATGAAAGAGATCAACTAGAAACATAACATACTTAAAGCTAAATGAGTAAAAGGGGTGGAAAAAGTAGAGTTATGAAAATAATTGAAGGAAATACAAACCACAATAAATGACATAGCAACTGAAAACTAAGAAAAATCCACCTCAGACGTTTTCAAGAATCATTTGATGATTTAAAAGAACAACCACGGCTGATTTTCAGAGGTATTCAGTCTAACTGAAATAGTGCAATGAAAAGCTGGAAATTATTTCATATTTTAAACATTACAGATGTGAATAGTTATTCAAATAGTTAATAGAATTTATTACCCACATAACGAATGACTGCTGAAAGTTACTGGTGCTTGAAAAGCATGATAGATATTCTAATACTACTGAGTGGTTGTTTCTTCTAGATTTTTGTTCTGAAATAGAAGCATTTAAGACTTGAACCCAGGCTCAAGACAACATGTGCTATTCTGCAATTAAGTTGCTATAGATTTAGACTGGGAGATTTTCTTTAATGCACCAGACTTCTCTCCTTATTCTCACTCTACATATTCAAATGCACCTCCCTCTGAGCTTGAAGGATTTCTTCTGTGATCTGTTCTGCACTGTGCTGATTAGGCTATCATCTGATGTTGCTCCTCTTTTCTATCTTACCATCTCTTTCCTCCGAACAACACAGATGAATAACCGTCATCACTGAGCCTCATGTTCAAGCGTTTCATTCAGTGCCACACTCAGTAAAACAGTCAGTGACCTATTAACCTAATAACCTAATTAATGCCTAAGAAAAAAATGAGGAGAATATGTCAGATTCTGGTTTAATACACATAATTGCATATAGTGCTTAGCAGAATAATGTAGAAAGATGAGAGATCCTCACTACAACACAGTGTGAATGAAAATCTAAGTGCTAAAAAATGTCTGATTTGGGCCTGTTCTAAACGTCTCAACATATAAATAACACGTTTTATATATCACTTGCACACAACATACCTATTGGTTTAAACAGAAAATTGACTAACAGGAAGAAGAGTCCATTATATGGTCTAATTTAATATATTTGATATTAGGGCGTATCTTAAAAACTAAGAACTTCATTTTTAAGGTAATTTGTTGCACTGCAGTGATATATATGTCATGAAAACATGATCTTACAAGCCTTAAGAGAAATCCGGTGACAATTGTCATTCAAAAATTCAAAGTAGAAATATTGGAAAAAAATTGTTTCGTCTTGATCTCATCAACATTCCGACATATTGAATTGATGGTAAATATCACATGTGTTTGAAGCATTAGCATTATTTCACCACAACCGTAACATTTTCAACAATCTCATCATCAAGTATTTGAACTATTTGCACTTTTGTTCGCGGTGTTTTAAAAAAGGAAGCTCTAAGAAAATGTAGGTAAGGAGAAAACGCGTCTAGATCCTTGGTAACCTGAATAGCAGGACAGTCGACAGCACGACACACACAAAGGCAGAAAGTCCGCCTGAATGTGTGCACGATGCAGTCGGAAATGTAATAAATGTGTGTCATGCATGGAGAGGAGAGAGAATTATTCGTAGCAGTGCGTTGCAGCTAGCAGCGGCTACAGGCCCGTTCGGAACTGTAGCGCGGGAGCTCAGCTAGCAGCACGCAGCTAGCACGCAGAAGGCTAATGCTGTGTTTTTAACTACAAAACTCTCCAAAAAAACAACACGTTTTTACCTGTTATGCAGGCGTTGACCGCCGTGGGTTTCTGGGCTGTCACTACGTAGTTGTACGACATTTTCGACACCGACAAAAAACAAACACCAATGCAGTGTTTTAATATCACACAAGTGCAATCATTGATATTAACACACTCCCGGAAGTAGTTAGCGGAACCGTGCAGGCAATCAGGGAGAATCAGCAGTCACACCGTCTCTTGTGGTACGGAGGAGAACTGCATTTATTACTGATGGATACATAGACAGATGGTTTAAAGTTGCAAAACTATACGAGTGTTATTGACGATGAATAAAGACTGGAAATTTTATGTTTCCATAACGCTGCATTTACAGTATGGTACATTTCCAAGAATAGATAACCACGGAACCAAAAAGTCAGTCCCAAAAGTCCAGCGTCGTTTTTTATACTTTGTAAGAGACATCAGGATGTGCCAACCATGATTTCATGTCAAACCTTGCTGTAGCTTAAATTACATTGAATAAAGATCTTTTGCGATTCTGACTCCTGAAATTTCCGATGTTCATGAAAGCATCAGAGCCGCGGGTTGGCGTTCCCATGGAAACGTGTCTCCACCATACACTGTCAGCGGTCTCCACACGCTGAACAGAAACAACACTAAACTATTCTTTTTTACATTTATCTACACAATGGAGACATTTGGAGGCGACGCAGGACCAAACTCATTGACAAAAATCTCAATTTTACGCGGAAACAACATACAAAGTTCGTCCAGCGTCAATGTAAGCGTAAGTGATAGATTTGTAGATGTTAGCTAATTTTAACTGTTGAACGCGGGCGAAGGTGGAGCTGCACTTTTTGTATCTGACTGCATATTATGTGTTTTGGCTGAAAATATTAAGGTCAAAGGGAACAAACAATATTTACATTGTGTTGCTGACAAAAGAGAAAATTAGAAACACTAATCATTATATATGCCACTTTTCCACATTTCTTCACAGGGTATACACACTGTGCTAATTTAATGTTTTCTTTATATAGAGTATATTTTCTACGAACACATTAATGTGGGATATTGGTGTATAGCTATGAGATGGAAACCAGATGTTAGAACCTTCAAACCCAGTGAAAAATCTTGTTTAGAGATATTTTAAGTTATACATGTTAGAAAAATATCACATTTCGGTCTGTTTTGAACTTCCCAAAATATTTCAATCAATGTAAATATATTTTTGTGTTCGTATTATCAATAATTCCTTGCAACCTCCCTTCTATCATTCAGTAATTCCTCAAAGTATTTTTAGTTTCCAAGTCTATGAGCATACCTTTTTGCTATCACGATTCTAAGTGTGAATTATTATTGCAATTGTTATTAGTAGTGTTGCTATTACTATTAGTCTTTGTATTAGTATTATTTTATAAGTTGTGGGACAGACACTTACTCATTAGTACTATTGATTACATAATCATGCTGCTCAGCGATTCAAGTCCATTTGGACTGGAGTTATAAGGCCTTAACGGAGATTGATGAGGTGCGTAGATGAAAACATCCATCTGATTGTCTTCTGATTTTTCCCTGACAGCTTGGAAAAAAGGCAGAAAGTTGGCAGAGTTTCTTGCAGGTTGCGTTCAATGAATTGGTGCTGGGCGAATCTGAAAAGAAGCAAGTCGACCCTGCGGAGCAGCATGTCGTCTATGACTTCACCTGCACTTTCCAAAGCCCGTGTGATGCTCAGGCCCTCAGTGACTTTGCCCACAAACCAATCACTGGTGAGCGGACACATTCTGCAAATCTAGCGTCTGCTTTATGGCTTACAATCAGATCAGGTAAACATGAATTAAAGGAGTTAAGTATGGTTGTGTAATCAGCAGTGAAGAGAAGACTGGATGTGTGAGAATGTGGCATGTGATGTTGAGGTGTAAAGAACAAAGAAAAAATTCCTGTGGTGCAAACACTGGGAGGTCTGTGGAGAGAGCGAGCTTCCTCCTCACATCACAGGAAGCTGGGCTTTCTTCCTCCTCTCTGGAGCTCCAGCTTCATATTCTCTGTAATTCATACACAAGCAGTGAAAGAGACAGACAGTCGCCTTCACAATTCATTGAAAAGTAACATTTAGTAGTGGAAGGTTATTGTCTGTGAGAGATATAATATGCACATGCTCATTTATCCATTCATCCGTCCATCTGATATCCCACTCTGTTATGTTCTGTACTGGGACATTCAGAGTGTTTTTATCAGTGATCATATATACTTACTGATAGCAGTATAGTATTAATATACTGACACATCTCCTACAATAATTGTCAACTACCATTCAAGTGCTCACAATTTTTTTAACCAGACCTAAAATAAGATCAGGAGTATTGATGTGTCTTTTATGTATGGACTTGCTGTGTGATGCTGTCGTGATCAGTGACGGTGATGAAGTTCCTGCCCGAGGAGAAGAAAGTGCAGGCGAAGACTTCAGTGTTAGGCCAGGCTGTGCTCGACCTCCTACCTCTGCTTCAAGGTGCGACTCTACCTGTTATAAGTGATGTAGTACTTCCCTTTGGGACTGAACAGCCAATCAGCTGTTTGTGTGAACATCGGGGGAGCAGAAAAAGCAGGAGCCTTGATGGTTGGAATGGTTTCCCTCTTCGTCCTCAGGACAGAGCAGCTTCTCCACCACAGTCTCAGTCAATCCCGCGAGCAGCCTCCAAGCAGAAGGAAGGAAGGTTGGTTCACATCATCATCATTTCTCACTTTCTGGGAAATCACTGACATACACAGAAGGCACGTTCTCGCTTTCATTTTGATTTCATGGAATGAAACAGTTAAATGTACAGAAACAGTCTAGATGATAGAAGTTTATGAGTAGGATTGTTTATAGGATATTTGGCTTTTGTGGAGATTAACCTTGAAGTTTTCACAAATAACCCGATGGAAGCTTCGTTTTTTTCCCCATGATGCCGACTGTCCATCCACAGCAGGGGTGTCAAACAGAATTTACAAACAGCCCAATTTCATTTTTCAGTGGGCCATGCCAGTAAAACATTTCCACGATAACCTTTGGATTTAAACTTTTTGTTGTTGTTGTGCCGCAGATCATACGTAATGGAAAAAAAATCCATATTTTCACAAAAGAACGACTACCAAAAATTACAACAATCTCAACATAAAGCCAGTTTTCATGAAACCTGGTGAAAAATGCAGTGAAATGTCCAAAAAATGATGCATGATTCTACAAACTCACTCTGAGAGCATGGCCTCGAGGCTTATGGTAGTTTGCTCGTTTTCATGGCAGCATCACCGATAGTTCAGCCAGTGTTGAGTTGTTTGAGCTACTCTTCAAAAAAAATGTTTAAAAAAATATATTTTCTTTGAAATTTGTACAATTTCCGGTATGGTTTGGCTGGATTGGAGCCTGTTTGGGGCCAATTTTGGCCCATGGGCCTTATGTTTGACACCCCTGCTCTACAGGATAAGTCAGTGATTGCATTGGCAGCTGTTTCCAGCAGTTTGAGTGAATATTCTGCCACCACAGAGCAGCAGCAGCGTGGAGAAAGCTCTGACAGCCAGACAGAAGCAGATGGAGAGTCAGCTCCACCTAAGCGGGTGGAGGAAGGTAATCACATTTAGAATATCTCAAGGTAGTAACAGCCACAGTAGGGGGAATGTAGCATTTCCCACATGTCACCAAGAAAGATTTCTGATCTCTGTTTTTAAAGCAGGCTGCAGTGCAGGCACTTTAATTTCAACCATGTTGACATCTGTTGCATGTGTCGAATACACAGTGTTAAGATAAAGTAATCAATGCAGAGGTGTAGAATATGCTCAAATGTCGTCTGGAGAGAAAACATCAGTCACATTTTTCTCCATCTTGCAAGCTTTATACACTTTTGGCCTCTAGATGGCCCCATTACTTTAGCACTTCAGTCCCTTTGCCGCCGTATTTACCATCCTGGATGCATGAATACAAAGAACCTTATGGTAAAATGATTTAGGCTGTAGTTTTGATTGTGAGTGATGTAGGTTTTCACAGCTTTTTTATTTCTGTAGATGCAGAGAGAAGAAGACATGAGAAAAAGCTGCACTTACATCATTCATAAATCCATCCATCCATCTTGTTATTTAGAAGACCACAGGTTAGTTTGAGTGAATGCAGGATGCAGCCTAGACAGGTTAGGCAGGTAAACAGAGATAAACAGCCACACGTTCACTCTTATGAGTAATTTAAAGTCAACAATTGACCTCAAAAATGAGCTCAAGCCAGAGACTACCACTACACCACTGAGCAATGCTCAGGGCAGCCAGAAGAAGAATTGAAACAGACATGACGTGACGATAAATTTTCATTTTTGACTGCTGTGTCTGGGAAATAAATGGTGCAGCACTTCAGTTTATGATTTGAGTCGTGTGTTTAGCCTTCATGCTGTTGGAGAAGCTGCATCTGAGGTTAACAGTTAAGATTTCAAGATAAAATTTCCTTTAATGTTTCAGGTGTATCAGGAATGAGATGAGGAAACCACAGAGGTCCCTTAAAAACCTGTATTGGTCTTCTTTTTTTTCCCCCACTCAATCTCCGTAGTTGCAGAGGGAAAAGCTCGCTCAAGGCTAACTTACATTAGCTTACTCAGCAGCCAGGAAGCAAAACACAAGACCAGACTTGTAACCTGAGGCAACACTCCAGTTGTTTATGCAGCTGAAACTTTGTGTCTCTTCTTGTTGCCACTGGAAACACTGGTGCAGCTGGACACTGGTTTGGTTCTTCATCTCTGTAATCAATCAGTCCTGACGAAAAGCAGCACACTCTGATATTATATTATGATTTATAGATAAGTGAAGTTGCACCAGTCTGTCACTGAGCTGAAAGGAAATCAATACATTTACAACCTCACGTCTGTTTTTACTCCCTTTATGTTTGTCCTCTATCGACCTCCATGTTGATTGCTCTAATTGAATCGTGTTGTTAGGAGGGTTTATGGACTTTTCATTCTGACTGATTGCTGAATGTAGTGTGATAAACTGGCACAGGCTGAGGGTCAGTGTCGGGACAGTGTGGTGCGAGCGTTAACAGAGCGCCATTAGTGTCTTCATATTAAAGTCTCCACACTTTTAGCATCTGGGTCAACGTCAGAGAGGGAAGACAGCCCACACAGAAAATTTTGAAATACTGAGCTGGAAAGCAGCTTTGACTTCACTTTTTGTGAACTAGTGTTTCAATTCCTGAGACAATACGTCCTGTCGTGACTTTGATTTGTGATTTGACTCCTTCTTTCAGCCATCAACCCTGGACGTGTGTGTCAGTGTTTCGAAGCCCCTGCTGTCTGAGGCCGAGCGTTCATCTTGCAACCTCATGAGGGTGACTCTGGAAACTGCATATTCGGTCCCCGAGTCGTGGACGCTGCCGTCCAACTCCTCCTCCACTCCTTACACATGCATCGCCGCCTTGGAGATCCCGCTTACCGCCAAGGTAAGGAGCTGTCTCTAAAGCTTCCTGACTGACCTGGAGTCAGAACATCAGAGCTGTGCGGTTCCTCCGACTCCCTCCGACTCCCAGGAAGATCAGGTGCTAATGTTCTGTGACGGAGAGCTGAAGGCGGGGGGGCAGAGGGAGGAGGGCGGCCGGCAGAAGAAGAGGCCCCACCGGGCCACGCTCATCCCCGGGAACTACTTCCTGCCCGGAACCTTTTTCCAGCCCGAGTCCATCGAACAGGAGGCCGGAGAGCTGACCAGCTCACAGGTGATCAAACTCTCTTTTCTTTTTCGGCTGGAAAGTGTCAGTGCCCTGATTCTGCAGTTTATAGAAAACAGAGTTACATGCAAGTATCAAGTGTCAGAACAGAAAATACGGCATCAAAAATGACAAAGAAGGCTCAACTTATCGGTTTAATTGACCTACAAATGAGACAGTTAGATCTTAAGGGTCAGAATATACAGTATGTGCTTTATTACTGTATCTAAAGGAATGTTTCTGGAGACTGTACTGTACCTCAATGTTTGCTTTTCCTCTTTGTTCCCCACTAAAATCTTTATTAGGAATTAAAGAACCAAATCCACTTTGGAAAACTACCTTTTTGATTTTAGCCTTAAAGAGAGTTCTGTAGTCTCTGCGTCTGAGGATCGGGTCGCCGGGCACCCTGCCGTCGGCTGCCACCCAATCCACAGTGGAGGAGTTTAAGTATCTTGGGGTCTTGTTCATGAGCGAGGGACGGATGAAGCGTGAGATTGACAGGCAGATCGGTGCAGCGGCCGCAGTGATGCGGTCGTTGTATCGTCCTGTTGTGGTGAAGAGGGAGCTGAGCCGAAAGGCGAAGCTCTCGATTTACCAGTCAATCTACGTTCCTACCCTCATCTATGGTCATGAACTTTGGGTCATGACCGAAAGGACAAGATCCCGGATACAAGCGGCTGAAATGAGCTTCCTCCGTAGGGTGGCTGGGCGCTCCCTTAGAGATAGGGTGAGGAACTCAGTCACCAGGGAGGAGCTCGGAGTAGAGCCGCTACTCCTCCACATCGAGAGGGGCCAGCTGAGGTGGCTCGGGCATCTGGTTAGGATGCCTCCTGGACGCCTCCCTAGAGAGGTGTTCCGGGCATGTCCCACTGGGAGGAGACCCCGGGGAAGACCTAGGACACGCTGGAGAGACGATGTCTCTCGGCTGGCCTGGGAACGCCTCGGGATCCTCCCGGAAGAGCTGGAGGAAGTGTCTGGGGACAGGGAAGTTTGGGCATCCCTGCTGAGACTGTTGCCCCTGCGACCTGGCCCCGGATAAGCGGAAGAAAATGGATGGATGGATGGAGAGTTCTGTAGATTGTTCATTGCAGTCCAAAAGATTGTAGGTGAACTAAAACTTCACCTCTTGTAGCTTCAGGGAAAAACATGAATATCAGAGACAAGATGACCTGTTTTTCCATGTGTTGATCAGATCGATGGCAGAATCCAGTTTTGTCTTGAAGTTAGTTTTCCGTTGGAAAGTGTGCTACTTTCAGACCTGAAACAGATTCCACACTATTTGTAGCATATGTTTCTTACTAATGTTGCATAAATGTGAAGGAAAAATTATGGATGTTTATTAACTTCCTCTGTGGAATTAGTCTCAGTCTTTTATTTTGCTCAAGTTAAAGATGTTGGAGTTGGGTGGGTCCTGAGAGGTTTTCACAGTTTTAGGTGGATCTTGTTATTGTTGCGTTTGGGCAGAGAATCACAGACAATAACAGGTACGGTACATGGTGAATGTAATCCTGAAGTGATAAACGCTCCCACAGGATCAGGCGTTTCGTAACGAGGCGGAGACCTTGAAGAGCAGAGTGAGCTGGGACACCGAGATCTGCTGCTTCCTGGATGCAGGCGGAGTTTCCAGGTGAGATACAAACAAACCTGCCCCCTGTGATTACTTTACATCACGTTCAGGAACAAGATAAACAGAAAGGATCTCGCACAGAGCGAGATAGTGAAACTTCTGAGCCAAAGCTGACTGTCTCTTCAGGATGCAGCAGAAGATCTCTGAGAGCAGACTGTGGCCGCTGGAGGTCATGAGGTCGCCGGCTCCTCTGGAAAAGGTTTGGAACTGTTTGGAGTCTCCAGTTTGTTTGTTGTTATTTACAAAGTAAAGGGATGTCAAACATAAGGTGTGTGGGCCAAAACCGGCCCACAAGAGGTTCCAGTCCTGCCCGTAAAACCACCAGGCAAAAAGTAATTCCAAATTTCTTAAGAGTAGCAGACACAACACAACAGCTGAGATATCAATGAAGATGCCATGAAAAGTAACTACTGCGCTGCTAGCAAACTAGCATTCCCTTCAAAGGCATGCTGTCAGGGCGAGTTTGTAAAAACACCCATAATGCAACAGCTGTAGGAGAAATTTTGTGGATATTTCACAGAATTTTCATTATAATATTTCATTAAATTGGCCTTATTTTGAAATTCTAGTCATTTCAGGTAGTAATTATTTTGTGAAAATATGGACATTTTTATCAGGCATACTCTGCAGCCACCCAAGATGAAATAGAGCTGGATGTGACCCCTGAACCGAAATGTGTTTGACCCCCCTGACCCTCAGTCCAGGTTGTAGAGGTAAACCATTGATGTTTTGCATATATTTATGTGTAGCTCGCTGATGAAAACCCAGAGATCCCCTCTCATGGAGTGGCTTTAGTGGACGTGGGGCGGCTGCTGTATCCCGGAGTCAAGCGCATCAGAGGGGCGTTCTGCATTCAGCCTTTCTCCGAGTCTGAGATGCTGAAGAAGGTCACACAGACGCCTCCATAATTCTTCAGTGCTCATTTGTTTGTACATATGTCTGATATGTAGAATCCAGATTACACTACGTCTCTTTATTTGGCTAAAAACAGTCGATTAACCACCCTTTGTGCTGGCTCAGTGGTTTGAAGTGAGTCTATCATTGATCTTTCCCTTCAGACCAGGCGCAGTGTCAGTGTGTTGAAGGAACAGGCTGTTTTAGCGGCCAGAGAGGCCAGAACTCGCGCCGGCTCAGCCCTCGGCTCCCAGAGGACAAAAGCTGGGAAGAACTCGGATGGAATCAACAAAGCATTAAAGGAGTCCAACCAGTCTGCCAAAAAGGTCGGAAATACTGGACTGATGTTCGCTATAAAGTTGAATTATAAAAGCAACAGCAAGTAAAGAATGTTTAGTTGGGAGTCAGAGAAAGCTTTCCAACTGGAGCAACACTCATTAGGTGTTTCCTTTGGTCCCCCAATCAATCCAGATTTAAGTAGTTAAAGAGCCTGTAAATCAATTTGTGGTGGAACTTGTCTGGAAAAAAGTGTGTGTTTAATTTATCACCATTAACGACAGTCTGATCACATCTCAGGAAATGTTTTCCATTCAAGCTGATGTTCTGGAATTCCAGCAATTAATGAATATGTTTACATGTTCCTAAACTGTAAAATCATGTTTATATCTCATTTTTTTCATCTTGATAGAGAGATGTCATGGATTGATTGCATACCGACGCAGAAGTGCTCACAATAAAATCATTCAACACTGTTTCTCTGAATATGGCATTATGATTGTTTATTATAAATTCTGTCATGAGTGTCGGATCATGATGCATTATATTTTAATCACTGCAGCAAACTACCAGTCAGAAGAGGACTTCCGTCGGTGAGAACATCACAGACAGTCTGACTGAAACCGAGCTGCAAGTTAATACCAAGGAAAATGTGAGTACGCCACACAACAACGTATGGTATCAGAGAATATTCATCAATTAGGCTCTATTCAGAATGTACTGTCAGCTGTAGTTTAGTCTATAAAAACATGCAGTTTGTGGACATATCACTGTGTTTTACATCAAAAGGTTTCATTAAAAGTGTCTTTATGTTGAGATTATAGTAATTTTCCATCACAGTTGTTTGGTTTTGTGAAAATGTCAGCATTTTCATCATGTTTACGTTGTGCCACAATAGAGAACTTTAAAGTTTAGATTTAAAGGTTATAATGGCACTAGTTTACTGGTCCGACCCACTTAAGGTGAAATCGGGCTGTATGAGGCTCCTGAACTAAAACGTGTTTGACACTCCTGTTTTCGCCTAATAGTATTCTGTATTGTTCCATTTGTACTTTTTATTTCCTGTCCATTATGATGCCCAATAGGATCAATAAAAAGTGATGTAATCTTACCGAATCCAATCTCATCTGCCGTATAACAGATTTACCTGGAGGCCAGAACTTATGTCATTGTTGAGATTGCCTTGGAGAAACCCCTGGTGCCAAAAACATCTCCAGAGGAGCTAGCCAAAAGGTAACGCTAAAGAGACCCTGTGGTCAGTGAGGGGGATCTGCTCCATTTGGTTATATTTTGTCAGATTATGGTGAAGAACTGTCACTTCACCCTTTGGCTCAGCAGCTACTTTCATGACTGTGATCCACTAAGGCCAGATTTATTGTTCGTTATTGTTAGTTTCCAGCTGGCTTATAACTGACGAGTAAAACTGGAAGGATGGTGCACTCAGATTATTCTTGTCCTGCAGGTTGAGAGCTCTGATTCCTCCCAGACCTCCAATCCCAGCGGGTCCCAGCAGAGCAGAAAGGGTAACAGATACAAATAGTCACACACAGACCGTGCTGACAAAAAAAAAAAACTGAAAAATTGCTTAGCTGTTAAATTCTCTCCTGCAGGCAGTACTGGACTTCCATAGGCAGGTGAGCAACGCAGCAGCAAACATTTCAGAGCAATATGAAGAATTGTTTGGACAGAGTCAAGAAGAGCACAGCAGAGAGCTGAGGAAGGTTCAGCTGGTGGAGGCGCTCAATGTGTCCGGGAGATACTTCACGTTCAAGGAGCGGATGAAGGTCAGATCAGCCGCTCGCTCCTCGACAGGGTCAGGAAACATACAGAGACACTAAAACTGTAGCTGCCTACAGTTTTTCAAGTGAAAAAGAAAAACTTTTGGGTGTCTGCTTACATGACAAGAGTGCTTGGAGTCATTGAAAACAACTTTTTGGAAATGGTTTCAACTTTATGAAAACGTAACTTTCTCAAAATGCTCAGACTTCAAGGAAATGCCAGAAACACTGCCACTGGAGATGTGCTTCGTGGCCGTAGTGAACAGTTGCTCTGCACATGGACAGTAAAAACAGTGTTTTCTTCATGATTGTGTAGCACAGTGTTCAGTTATTCATGTCATCTTGGATTTCAGTTTATTCTAAACACTTCCTGCTGCCATCAGAGATGAGATGAAGGTCTTTGTGTTTGCGGTGTGCAGCATGCGGTGGTGAGAGTCGTTCGCGATAAGATGCAGCGGAGCGAGGCGTTCACTGACCCTCAGGAGCTCAAGGCGTTCGTCAGCCGCCTCTACGTCTACCTGGTGGACGAGATGCACGTCGCTCTTGACAAGGTCACAGACATCCTTCAACACCGTCACTGTTTACTGTCACACCGTCAGTCTGCAGGTGGCTTTTTAACGATTCTTTTACTGTCTCTCCAGATTTATTCCGATGATGTTAATGATGAAGAATCCACAAATGAATTCCAGCCAAGTACTTCTCAGCTCAGACATTTTGCCAAAGAAGCACAGCTCACTGGGAATTATCCTCAAGCTTCTGAGTATTATAAAGAGGTACAAAGAGGAGCAGTGTGTTATTCTTTATAGACCCATCTATATCCTGGTCGGCATGGTTCAGGCCAGGGACCTGCGGTCAGTCCAGAGACAACCTGGGACAGAGCCTGCCTTCACTCATAGTGACAACCGGCCGTGAGACAAAGGATTAAAATGTTGTAATGGTTAAGTGACAGTGGTCATCTCTGTGTGGATAACAGTCTAGCTGGTAAAATAAACCTGTTATTTTGTATATCTGCTCTTCTTCAGTTAGTAGTGAGGAACCCCCGTGAGGCTTCTCACATGTCTGAATGGGGAAGTTTGTACATGCTGACAGGAGACTACATGAAGGCAAAGGAGTGTTTCCATAATGCCGTTTCCATCCAGCAGACTCACCAACCCAGGTTAGAAACTCTCCTCACTCCACAAACTCACCAACCCAGGTTAGAAACTCTCCTCACTCCACAAACTCACCAACCCAGGTTAGAAACTCTCATCCTCACTCTACCAGGACAAAATACCAGCAGAATTTCATATACACTTTTTATTGTTCAAGCTCAAAGTGAGCGTTATTTCCCCCATGAGGCAATTTGGATGAAGAGATGACTTTCATACAACAGGTGAGAATTATTATGAGGTAAAAAAAAAGAAAACTTTTCCCATATTTCAAGCAAATAATAGATATACACTTGAAATAAGTTCCTCCTTTGAAATTTGTGAAGCATCTAATAACACAACAACATCCATCCACCATTTTTATAGGAATGTTTCATTAAAACTTGGCAAATTCACCTTTCAAGGAACATTCACACTAATTCTACTGTTAATGGTTTTGACTTCTCTTTTTTAACTTGCACTCAGTCAATGTTATAATAGAATAGTACTGAATTTTAAATGTACTCACATATCACAATGTCAAAAAGACACGAGCCCTACCGTCTTTAACTGTGTGTATCTGTGTGTGTATATCCTCCTTTGTTTCCAGTCTGATGATGTGCGGGGTGTTAGCGGTGATGGCTGAGCGTTACGACGAGGCTCAGATCTTCCTGGAGCGAGCCACCTCTGTCGACCCGCCCAGCGTGGCGGCCTGGACTCTGCTGGGTGAGGAGAACCGGCTCCAGTCAGAAATCCCCTGGCTTTACTGCTTCAGGGAGCCGAGGAGCTCGTGCTGACGAACGTTCAGGGGAATCTAATTCAACATTTCTGGATTCGCTGCCCAGGTTTGCTCCATAACTGCCAAAACGAATCCATCCTCTGTGAGAGGGCGTTTCTGGAGGCCAGAAGGACGCTGAGGGCAGCAGAAGCGCAGGAGCGAGCACACAGAGCGGAGTGCAGTCAAGACTGGGAGGATCAGAGTGAGAAGGACCAGCAGGAGGAAGAAGACACTGATGCTCCTGCACAGTCTCCCAGTGGAAACACAGGTGAGGTGCAGCAGGAGGAGGGAACGTGTGAAAAAAGTTTGACCTCTCTGTCGTTTGGAGTGCACCGTTATAGAAACACACCTGAGGAGCAGGATGTCTGTTCATTATGCACATTTCACATGCATGGACTCTCACTGCTTATTCTGAGGCTACACTGGACTGTTTCCTTGCAGGCTTCGGGGTATATTGTATCATAGATTCCACATTCAGGAGTATATTGTCCACATACAGCGGACTTGACAATAAAGCTCACTTGTGAAACTGTAGTTTAATTTGAATTGTAATACACACAAATCACACCCTGTATAAATACACAGTCTCAGCTCGTATTCGATGTCCTGTTGAAATGCATCCCGTTGGCAGTAACCACCACAAATTAAGCAGCTTGAACTCTCCCGTGTTTCCCTCAGATCCAGAATCTGTCGGTCAGGATTTGGATCTTCACAGAGAGTCTCTAACACAGAGTGTCAGCTCCACATCAGCTCCCACTGAGCTCCCAGCCAACATTTACACACAGACGATCCACTTCCTGCTACAGAACAACGCCCTGCAGGTACAAACACACACAGCGCCTGCAGGCTGCGAGGCTGAATGTAATCTGGAGCGTCGTCAGGTCATGATCAGTGGGTTTGAAGACAGCAACGGGGATTGTTTTTATATTTAAAAATGGAATCTAATCATCCGTCCAGTCATAATCCGCTGTTGCCATCCGCAGATGGCCGAGCTGGCGTTGTCCCAGGAGCTGCTGAGTCCAGAGGGTGGCCGCAGCGCCTCCTACCTGGTTCACCTGGCGCAGCTGCAGCTGCTGAAGGCCGACTACTGCAGTGCCGCTTCCAGCCTCAGGGAGGCGCTGCTGCTCTCAAACCAGGTGCTGACTGCCTGCTGGCTGCTGGTGGAGTGTGTGGTTTGGTGTTGCTGTGCTCTTCTGTTGTACCAAGCTGTTAAAATCTGCCATCTGTGACTCAACATGTTCAAACTGCAGCAAAGATACACAGAAACTGAGTCACAACTGCTGCTATAGCCACTAATTTATGACTGCTGCTACCACTACTGTTTTATCAACTGCTACCACTAATAATACTGCTTCTACCATGAGCCCTTGAGCAAGACATCGAACCCCTGCTTTTACTACCGTTACCAGTAGAACTGCGCACTGTGCACTGACCTGACGTGTTCCCCTCTGATCAGGATGCTGACGCGTGGGCCCTGAATGGCCACTGTCACTACCTGCGCGAGGCGTTCACTGACGCTCAGGAGAGCTACGAGTGGAGCCTCAACGTGCTGCAGCAGCCGTCCGACTCCCACATCGTCTTCCTCCGCCTTGGATCCATCTACCTGCTGCAGCAGAAGGTCGTTTTAGTGGAAAAGACGAAGTGGAAGAAAATGCGTGTAAAACCTCCTCCATGAAGACACTAATGACTGTTCTTATTTCAGTTTGAGGACGCCAAACTCATCTACCTGCAGGCCTGTGAGCAGTCTCCATCCTGCCTGACCTGGCTGGGCCTTGGCACGGCCTGTTACCGGGTAAAACTCAACCTCCAACTCCCCGACCTCGATCTAAATACAGCAAATCTGACTGGAACAAGCTCAAACAAAGTTGTACCTAATGAAGATTTTTTTTTATGACTTCCTGTGATGATTACTTTAAATGGAGCTGGGTCTTGTGTGTGTTTACAGCTGGAGGAGCTGGCGGCGGCTGAGGAAGCTCTGATCGAGGCCAACCGTCTGGACCCTCAGAACGCAGAGGTGTGTGCGTACCTGTCTCTGCTGCGCCTCAGGGTGAGTGATGACTTCTGCAGAAACCCTCCAGCCGTGTCCCACTTCAGATTCCCCTCAAGTCTATTTGTCGAGACAGTTTGCCCAAAAGAAGAACCAGAAATGGAGCTTTTCTCCACCCAGCCAGCCTCAGTCGACCCCGATCGCCACCAGCAATAAGGAGGAGGCAGATCAAATCATAAGCAGCTCTGACGTCTAGCCACTGGCTTCCTGCAGCTCTCGCACATATTTTTATTGACAATTTTGCATTTTATAGCAAAAAGAAAGATCATCCTTTGAAGTGATTCTGTCAGTTTGAATGTTTCAGTATAACGTCCAAAACATGAATCATTTATGAGATAAATCGGTGGATGAGACAGTGAATATACCTTCAGGGTTATGAGCGTACGTCAGCATGCTTCCTGAACATGCAGTGCGTCCCATAGCTTCTCCAGATGCCTTCACTGATGGCAGAACTTCACCACCGGTTCGGATGGGAAGATAGAAAAAAACATTTTTCTTTAGAAAAGATATAAAAAGCGTTTAAAGTTTCCACCCGTAACCTTTGCTCTTTCATTAATGCAGCTCCTGAGTGCCTCCTTAACATTGGAATTAACACTGATTGAATTAATCTGATGATCTTTTTGTTTCAGTCTGGCAAGAAAGAGCAAGCAGAGCAGTTTTATAGATATGCAAAAATGGTGAGTAGCTTTAATGTGTTGATCAGGTGTGTAATAAGATCAAATCAACTGATCATGCTGTGACACCTATCGCTTGACACCACCTCCTCTGATCCAATCTAAACCAGGATAGGCTCAATTTAATCAGATAGTCGAGGTTACACACACAGTTTTGTTTGAATTATCATCTAATCTGAGTCCTTACAGTCCATATAGCCACTGACAGGTAGGACTCTTTGTGTTTTCTGGGGATACAGTTCAACCTGCAGAAGGAGTCGCTGCTGAAAGAGCTGGACGAAGAGAAAGAAAGGCTCCGACTCAGTCACCTGCAGTCCTGCTTCAACAGCCACACCCAAGTTTGAAACACACACACCAGTTTTAAAACACGTTTATTGTGCGAGTGCAGAATTTTGACAAGATGGGCAAAAAAAATGAGACATTAACAACAAAAAAACCCTCAAAGTATCACTTATATAAAACAACTGCAGTGTATTTCTTAAAAAATGTACAGCAACAACAAAGTAATACAAAGGGCATGTGGTGAGTGGTAACAGCAGGACATAGAAACATATTTAATCCCATTTTTCACGTCATTTTTTAATATGAAAACAAGAATTTCTGGCTTGTATTTAAAACACCCTCTCAGATTTTGGCACAATTCCTCCTGTGTTGAAAGGAAATGTTACGCTGAGTGTCGTCATTTGGAAATAAATGTTACCGAAATGTAAGAAAGTATGTTTGAAGTACATTCCTTAAATTAAAGTGGCCATTGTTTCAGCTCCACGTGTTATGGTTGTAACGTACACTATATGGGCGTTTTGTCACGATGCTGCCTCGGTCACATCGCTTGAGACCCTCCTGATCACTGACGGCTACGAGCGAAGGCGTCTCGGAGCCACGGCGAGTCCTCGTACAGGCGAGGGTCACCCAGGTACTCCGAGGTCCGCTTGTAGAAGTAGTAGTACAAAACTGAAGCTGTGAATGGAAAAATAAGTCAGATATAAACAGAAAAAAATCACTCGCACATCACAGAAAAGACACCTTTATCCCACTGTCAAGTTTCTCCTGGTGTCCACTTCTCAAATATCTTTCTCTTTGTGATGGTGAAAGTTTTCACATCACAAGCATCTTGAATCTGATAATGGACTCTATGCACAACTTCACCACTTCCTGAACTTCAGGAGGCTCCTTGTTTCCTGTCTTTCATGATAGGACGAGCTGATTAATGCAGGTGTGTCTGGCCTCTGTAACAACTTCAGACACACCTGTATTAATCAGCTCGTCCTATCATGAAAGACAGGAAACAAGGAGCCTCCTGAAGTTCAGGAAGTGGTTGAGTTGTGCATAGAGCCTATATTAGCACCAGACATCTAGACATCATTTTAATTCTTCCAATATGAAGCTGAGAAGCATTTTTTAAGAAAACATAACAATATACTTTCTGTTCATCCAAATGATTAAAAAAAATGCTCACTGCAAAACATTACAACTGCAATTGAAAAAAGAACAGCTAATAATAATTCAAGACATTTTTCTCTGTATTTAAAGAGTGACATTAACTAAAAAAGGTTAAGGATGGGATAACAAATATGCTGTATATACAAAAGACATTTCCAGTGAGAACGCATTGTTTCTCTGTTTTTATCTCAGAGAAGATTTGCATTTACACGGCAACATTTTGGAAATGAAGTCTATTTATTTTCCTTGTAGAGCAGCAGTGTTAAATAAAACTGTGTTTCAGAAAACTGTGGGTCAAAAAGTTGTGTTTTTAGTGATTCCATGTAAATGGACCCCCAAAACACAATGAAAGTTTTGCGTTGTTGTGTAAATGTGGCCTGAGGGCAGTAAAGTGTCTTATAAGAGGTTCACTAGTCTAAAAATAGAGGAACAATTTCATTGAAATGTTTTTGTAAATTCCAACCAAAAGAAATTTAGATCCCACATTTAGATCCATCTTCTACATCACATTATGGACTCAGTCACACTTTCCTAAAACCAGCGTCAGGGAGCATAGTCTGTGGGGCAAACTCTGCAAACTTAAAAGGGGAATCTGAGAGAAAATGTTTTGAAATCACTAAGTTACAATTACCTTTTTAGGATATCCATCAATACTGAAAAAAAATCAACTCTGCAGCAGTTTTTAGAAGATATCCCAAGACTGCTTGGTGAATTTTTAAAATCCTTGCACATCTTTTCTGTACAGTAAAATCTGTAGGGAAGCGTTAAAGTGATCAAACTGTCACACAATTAAGTTTAAATTAATGCATAATGTATTTCTATGTTGATGACGCTGTTTCCTATAATCCTCTTCCACTGTCATATCTTTAGTGAATGAATGCACTAGAAGGGTACAATGAAGATAATCAAACATTACGTAATGATCATTCAGGTTTCGCTAATATTATACTAATGATGGGAATAATGCAATTTGCCAAAGCTTTATTAGTGCAGAAGTTAGTTGTGAATATGTGAGAGATTTCAGTGGATCCTTGCTTTTGAAATAGACAGAGAAAAGAGATTTTCCCAGCAGCGTTTAAACCAGCGTGGGACTGTGGGAGAAGAACTCAGCATGGGAGGGTTTTACTGTGTCATAATGAAAGAAATGGTTCAAACCCACTGAGTCACTGTGTGCACGGGGCTTAACAAGCAGACAAAACAAAGGAGGAACTTCAACAGAGCTGTAGTGGTTCTCACACTGTCGCATCTCATGCTGAGAACAACACCAAAACAGACAAAAAAAAAAAAAAAAAAAAAATTTAAATCCACTTATGAGCTTATGTGAGAATCACACCGGTGGTGATGTGCTGCCACAGCCTGGAAACTCAGCACAATTCGTCCACTGGGGGCACAAAACCTCCAAACAAACCCACCACTAAAGCTTGCTTTAGCATTAGCATGTACGTTTGGGATGAGTGCTGCAGTTTCCACATGCAATCCAAAAACATGCATTCCAGGTGAACTGGTGACTCTGGATTATAGAAGGCTGGATATTCTGTCCAAAAAGAGGTAGCAACTCAGCATCTTACCAGATCTTTGGAGCACAAACAGAGTCTGAAGACCGTCCGTCCAAATAAATCTATTGGAATTCAGCCAGCGAAGATTCTGGAAGGAAAAAAAAAGTTTTCACTGTGTGGCCTCCTGTCTGTACCTTCTTCCTTTTATTTCATAGGCGGTTAAAAAAATAAAATAAAATAAAATAACTGCAGTATTCCACCAGTACCAGAATAGCATTTTGTTGTTTTTGTCTGTGTTGTTCTTGGCTTTTATGAACATATTCAGTTCAGAAAAATGTCACATTTACATCACCCAACTGTTCACACAACATCGTTTTCAAGTGAAAATGGAAACCTTCGGTCTGAGAGTCTGTTTACATGACAACGGTGCTCAGAAACACTGATAAATACAGCTTTTCTGGAAATGCACCGTCTCCGTGGAAACAGGGAGGAAACGCAACTCCATATTCTCCTGGACTTGGTAGTTTTAGAATTAAGAGTGAGTGATAGCAATCCAACCTGGTCGTCTGTCCATACTGATGTCCGTGTACTCGCCATTGATAATGTTTATAATGTGTTGTTCTCTGCATGCATGTGATTTCTTTACAAATATTTTTTTTTAAATAAAAACACAAAAACAATGCATTTTCACTTGAAATGTTGCTTAAACAGGGTCTCAAAAAGACAACAACTGAAATGAAACTAAACTGTTGTCCAAAAATGACAAATTAATAACTGTTAGCTTTCTAAATAAATGTGTGCTGAAGGCTATTTAGATTTTTTTTCTCTTTATAATTGTTAAAAAGTTTGCAAGAATCTATATTTTGCTCCTCTGTCAGCCACTTTTCAACCTTCATTCTTACTTTCTCTTTTAATAAGAAAATTCTTAACCGTGTCTCTTCAGCTGTCTTTGGATAGAGGACAAACAAATAATTTAAATGCAAATTGTTATTTTGATGCTGAAAAATAAAACAAACCCAGAAGCCTGTGCATTTGCAGCTTGGGCACGCACTCACCACAAGCCAGGAGTGGAGTATGATACTGAAGGTCAGGTAGAGAGCAGAGAGCATTAGCAGGGATCTAAACCGCTCCAGCAATATGGCAACCAGGCCAACCTGGAACACGTAGGTGTTGAACAGCATCAACAGAATGATGATCAGGTTAAAGAGGATGGAAATGTCCTGGATGCTGTTGAAGAGAAGATAAATTGAGTCAAGAGCAGGAAGAAAGAGGACAAAAAGATGCAATTTGTCTGCAAGATTTCTCTGTGGATCACGCTCATTGTATTCCAACATCCCAAATGACTCATATAGATAACTTAAGCTGGCTATTTTTAGCCGCAGACTGTCTGCCCCTCCAGCTGGAGACGGTGTTAGGAAACAGTGGGAGAAAGTGTGTCTCACATGAAGAGAACGAGCTGGACGGCCGGCTCCGTCCTCAGCAGCTCGCTGAAGGAGTTGACGAACAGATCGAAGGACAGCAGGCTGAGCTGGATCAGCAGCACCAGGGAGTAGTTGCTGGTCTGGAGCGTCTCCGGCCCGAAGGCCAGACGCCCGGGCGGACTGTGGTTCCTCGGCGGATCCAAGGCTGCAGTGCACACTCACACACGCACACTACATAGAAATCCCTGCACGGCAGCTGTGACGGTCCGAGGGTCTCGGGGAGACCTTCACATATTTCCGATTTGACGGCCGAAACCCTGGTAACGTTGGATCGATACAGCATGAGGGGTCCTGTTGTCTGAATGAATCCTCTTTACTCTGGAACAGCGGCAGAGTTTGCTTCAGGGGTGAACCGTCGAGAAGACGTCATGTCACAGCTTCGGTTTCGATCCTACCAACTTGGAGGCACGAAGAAGAACGGCCTGATGAGATGCGACTGCGGGAGCAAAGGTCGTGTTGGAAGACGTGAGTCGTCAGCGTACGAGTGAACCCCGAGGACAGCCTGCAAACAGAGACAAGACAGACTTCATGAGATGCGATGAAACAGTGTTTTGCATGTAGTTCAGCTTTCGCTCTGCTACTGGGAGCATCTATATCAACATCCAGAAGTTAGAAACGGCCCAATTCAGTGACTCTAATGCAGTGGTTCCCCAGCTTTTTCTAGTGGCTCCCTTAAAGAAATACCAACATTTCCAGGACCCCGCATACAAACAAATGTCCACTACCATACTGGACCACTGGATATTTTACTTCTTTTCAATGACTCAAAGTGCAAAACCCAAAACCAATGAAGTAGGCACGTTGTGTAAATTGTAAATAAAAACAGAATAAAATGATTTGCAAATCCTTTTCAACCTATATTCAATTGAATACACAGCAAAGACAAGATACCTAACATTCAAACTGGTAAACTTAGCTCATTTTGAATTTGATGCCTGCAACATGTTTCAAAAAAGTTGCCACAAGTAGCAAAAAAGCCTGAGAAAGTTGAGTGATGCTCATCAAAC
The DNA here is from genome assembly GCF_902148845.1 of Salarias fasciatus. NCBI lineage: Eukaryota > Metazoa > Chordata > Actinopteri > Blenniiformes > Blenniidae > Salarias > Salarias fasciatus. The sequence continues at coordinate 37,286,479 of NC_043745.1, read as the reverse complement.
ACTTATTTGGAACATCCCACAGTTGAACAGGCTAATTGAGAACAGGTGGGTGCCATGATTGGGTATAAAAGCAGCTTTCCGGAAATGGTCAGTCATCCGCAAACAAGGATGGGGCGAGGGTCACCACTTTGTGAACAAATGCGTGAGCAAATTATTGAAAAGTTTAAAAACAACATTTCCCAACGAGCTATTGCAAGGGAGTTTAGGGATTTCATCATCTATTGTTCATAATATCGTCAAAAGATTCAGAGAATATGGATAAATTACTGCACGTAAGAGGCAAGACCAAAAACCAACACTGAATGCCCGTGAAGTCCGATCCCTCAGGCGGTACTGCATCACAAACTGGCATCACTGTGTAAAGGACATCACCACATGGGCTCAGGAACACTTCAGAAAGCCACGGTCAGTAACTACAGTTCATCGCTACATCTGTAAGTGGAAGTTAAAACTCTACTATGAAAAGTGAAAGTCATTTATCAACAACACTCAGAAATGCTGAGTTGACTTCGCTGGGCCCGAGCTCATCTAAGATGGACTGATGCAAAGTTGAAAAGTGTTCTGTGGTCTGACGAGTCCACATTACAGATTGTTTTTGGGAAGTGTGGTCGTTGTGTCCTCCGGACCAAAGAGGAAAAGAACCGGCCGGACTGTTACAGGCGCAAAGTTCAAAAGCCAGCATCTGTGATGGTCTGGAGGTGTATTAGTGCCCGAGGCATGGGTAACTTACACATCTGTGAAGGCACCATTCATGCTGAAAGGTACATACAGGTTTTGGAGCAACATATGTTGCCATCCAAGCAACGTCTTTTTCATGGATGCACCTGCTTATTTCAGCAAGACAAGGCCAAGCCACATTCTGCAGGTGTTACAACAGAGTGGCTTTGTAGTAAAAGTGTGCGGGTACTGGACTGGCCTGCCTGTAGTCCAGACCTGTCCCCCATTGAAAATGTGTGGCGCATTATGAAGCGTAAAATACAACAACTTAGACTCCGGACTGTTGAGCAACTTAAGCTGTAAGCTGCAAGAATGGGAAAGAATTCCACCCGACAAGCTTCAAAAATTGGTCTCCTCAGTTCACAAACGTTTACTAAGTGTTCTTAAAAGGAAAGGCGATGTAACACAGTGGTAAAAAATACCCCTGTGTCAACGTTTTTGCAATTTGTTGCTGCCATTAAATTCTAAGTTGATGATTATTTGCAAAAAAAACAAAATAAAGTTTCTCTGTTCGAAAATTGAATATCTTGTCTTTGCAGTGTATTAAATTGAATATAAATTGAAAAGGATTTTCAAACCATTGTATTCTGTTTTTATTTGTGATTTACACAACGTGCCAACTTCACTGGTTTTGTGTTTTGTAGCTCAGATAACTGAGAATATAGCTTAAGAAAGGCAAATGCACTGAAACTCTACCAGCTGTGCCCCCGGCTGGATGTATCCGCTATCTGCTCAGTTTATTAGCGTGACCGGGTAAAATCTGTCCCGATCACAGTGATGGAAGTTACTGTAACAGCAGGCTGATCAAAGCACTGTAACTGGAAATTAAATCTCAAATGGGGATGAACTGCCAACTCTCTGGAGCAAATTAAGGTTTGGTCGATTTCAGACTTCCAATGGTATTTTACATTAAATCAGCTGTTGGAATCCATCCATCCATCCTTGGGTATTGGGTTATAGAGCGCTGGATCCCAGCTAACTATGGGAAAAGCAAGAATTTAGAATTGCTCATTACCCTCAAACTCATGCTGTTGGATTGTAGTGGTGTGCCCATATCTGGAGAATATCCACAATGGAAACATGCAAATAACACAGGAATGTCCGCAACATGGACTAAACTGGGAGTCTTCTTGTCATGTAGTGAGAGTGGGAACTTCCACACCACACCGAGGCCCCTGTTCTTCAGTAAGGTCTTTTTATAAAATAAGGCCTCGTTACAAAACAACACTTTCAAGTGGAAACACAAAACGTTAGTAGCATTTTGGGCAAAAATGGAGGTTGTTGAAAACGCTCTATCTTCGACTCTTTGTAGACGGAGGAGTTGCTGCCAATGTGCATGAGCACCACAGCCATAGTAAATAGGTTTTCTGCACAATAACAGCATTTATCTCTAGAGTGTCATGACTTCTAGTCATTGTTCTCCAGGGACTCGGTGGTTTTAGAGTTGAAATTAAAGCAGCACAGTCTAATACTAACTACTGAGGGGATGTCGGCCCAAGTTAGACCTGACTGACATTCAGTTTACTCCCTTGCTGCCTCCTGGATACAACTCTGATTGCTGTGTAAGGCAAAAAAAACATAGTAATATACCGTTTATCTTGCAACAACAATGATTTGTGTCAATAGTGAAAATACATTGGCTTGAAGTCAAACATATTCGACACTGTGATAAGAGCAGTGGCAAAAAACATTCAGAAACCTGTTTGCTCTTCCAGTGTAACATTAGCCTTTACTGTGACGGGTAACCGCTACCTAAATAACCACAGCAATACCTTGTGAACAGCCCACTTTCCATTGTTTGGCTCCTACAGTCATCGTGTTAACAATCCAACTTGGTCAAATGAATGTTTTGTCATGATTTCTTAAGAGAAAAATTACAGGAATCATGTTTTAACACCTGTGTTTCATACAGGACGAGCCAGTAACCTTCAGTCAGTTTATTGTCTGGTTTATGGGACTGTAGTACCTGAGATTCTATATTCTGTTTTTCGACTCATAGTTCTTTCATTCCAGTTGCTTTTCCACTCATCCTTTATCCTTCGCTCACCTTGATTGTGCTTTAATGTCTCACAGCGTCTTGTTCCGTAAACTAGTTTTCTGATTTCATCTGTCCTTCTGATCGTCCACTTCCGCACCTCCACTGACCTCCTGTTTAGAAATCATGTTCTCGGTTCCTTCTACCTTTACCAGTTCAGCTCAGTTTTTTAAACAAGTAACACATGCAATTAAATGATCTGTCTTCCATTTTTTTATGCTTTATTTTTTTAATGTTGTATTCACCGATAAACTGGACAGACAGACTGACTTGCTGCTTTCATTTCTTATACAAAACTTCTCTATATCGACCATCCCTTCTCAATATTCACAGCACATTTTGCAGCCTTGCAGCTGCTTCAGTTCAGTCACACCCAAAGCCTGAACCTTCTTCTGTTTCTGTTTTCTGCTGCAAATGACTGAAATCATCTGTAACAGACGACACAATGTTGTACATTTACTCCATGAAGTCCGTACAATCAGTAATGAAGAACCACTGCACTCATAACCCCTGAATGAGAACCGCCTCTCTATTGGCCTTCCTGGTAAGAAAAAGTTAATCAATATTCAAAGGCCCAATAAAAACAACAAGGTACTGGAGCATAAGTTTGTGCAATGTCCAAGTGGATGTAAACCACTCCCAAGTGAGCTTGAACTGAGAACTCATGCATCCTGGTAGCGTTTGGAGCAATGCATGCTGGTAATCATTGGACAGAGTGAGTCCTCCACCATGTTGTGAGGTGGGATCGCTGCTCCTCCTGACACCAGGCGGATCCTCTTATGACCCCGTATTTATAGCTTGGCACGGCCATGGCAGGTGTGAGGGAGATTAACAACCGAACCGTCCACCGGGAGAAGACGGCTCAATCCTGAAAGCTTTCCCACTCAGTTTCTGGGTTATTGATCCTTTTTAGGTTCAACAAGCACTTTTCAAACAAAGACAATGGAGTGCTGACGGGGAAGCATCATGGAAGCGTGTTCTCTTTAAATATACCTCTGACACGAACGTGTTCTGTTCAGTTTTAGCTCAGATGTTTTTAAAAACACATCAGCGTTGGATGTTTGTGTTTCTTAGTGAAGAGTTCGCTTTTGAAAGCCGTTGTTATTATTGTGCTTCTAGCTCGTAGTTCTTAGGACTTAATCTTCTTAGAAACCTGCTTGTTGCTCTACACAGAAACAACAACACATTCCTATATTTATTCTGTTTTTATGTGATAATCTACAAGCAGCTACACAATCTGAAGAGAAAAGCACCCACCTGTGTCTGAAGGCGTGTTGCTGTCAGTGTGTTCCTTCAGATGGTGCATGTGGTCTCCACCAACAACCGTGTAGAGCGGCAGATTGACAGCTTGTGTCTGTCCTACTAACAGGTTTTATCCCTTCTGCTCTCTAATAGACAGGCGGGAGATTTCCAAGCCCTGGAAGAGTGTGCTTTAATTTCCCCACTCCCTGGCTTCTTCTTAATGCTGTTCTCTGACATAAAGGTCCTGCTCACACTCACACAAACAGACTAACTGAAATGCCAAAGTGAGTTATTTTTTTTCCCCCCTCTTTGCGTTCATTAGAGTCTGCTTCTCCTTTCCTGCCTGACATTTACTGGAAAGGACAGCAGGTTAAGGCTGCAGCCTCCAGCAGGCTGGTGATGAAGCTGCTGTGTGGAGGAGGTGGATGCAGTCTCAGCCTTTTCCAGTCACAATTTATTCAGCATTACGGTAATGCTGTGAGGGATGTGGCACTGGCCCCTGGTGGTCGATCTGTGCTACTGCACCATGGACCTGCGGCCTAATCACACCGATGACGAGATGTCTTGAACCACCTGATTGAACAGCTATTATATTTAAATAAAAAGCCAGTTTTCCTATTTAACAAATCATCCAGAATCTATGCAGAATGCTTTAATTCTAATTTTGACATAGGGTCTTTATTTATCGGCAGATTTTAGAAAATAGATTTTTTTTTAAATTGCTGCTTTGTATCTTGAAAACTCTCTCCATGCAAAACAAATGTATTTTGGCAATTCACAGCGATTTACAAAGAATCGAGGATATATATTAAAACAAGGTAATTAAGAATCTTTTTATTTAACAATTAATATCATGAATAAGATTAATGGATAAATAATAAAGCTTTGTTTAGATAAATGGAATCAAATAAATCAAATCTGTCATTTATTGGAAGGTCTGATCCAGTGATAGTGTTGTGAAGTGTGTGTCAGCAGGAAGTTTGTTCCAAGGTGAGGAGCGTTGAAAGAAAACAATTGCTTCATCTTGTTTCTTCTGAATGTGGGAACATTTAGTAAACCTCTTCCTGGGGACCTCACTCTGCAGGTTTCATATTCTACTGTTAAATCTGAGATATATGTAGGACAGATCATTCAAAGCTGTAGATTTTGTATTGGACCCAGACTGAAGCTCAGCTTTAATGCTCTCCACCCTATTTTTCTTGCTGAGGTCCAGCAGATTGTTTTCTTCTGAGATCTGCAAACACACCATTGCAAGAATTTCTGACCAAGTAAGTCTTAGGTAAACTTGTTTTCAGTGTTATTAGTGTTATTTTTCAGATGGTGAACCGATTTTGTCTTAATGTACTTCTTGAATTTCAGGTCTGAGTGAATAATTACACTCAGACTTGTGCTTGATCTGATGAGTGACACGGACCTTTATGCAGATGAGTGCTGACCTTTATGTCCATTTTCATTTTTTGAGACATTTTGACTGTTCATGTATAGTTTCGGTTAATCATGTGTTAAGTCTGTGAAATGTCTTTGACTGCAAGCAAATTCAGTTCCAGTCATATTGATATGATGATATTATGATATAAATGGACTACATAAATGGGAGGTTGTTAGTGTGATTACTGTCTCCACCTGTCTGCATGTCGAAGTGTCCTTGGGCAAGACACTGAACCCTAAAATGCCCCCAGATGGACTGAATGCCATGGTGGCCACCTCCACTGGTGTGTGAATGTGAGCGTGAATGGGCAGATGTGATAATGCAGTGTAAAGCGCTTTGGAGTCTGTTAATGCAGAGGAAAAGCGCTATATAAACGCAGTCTATTTACCATATTATGACATAATAGAAAAATAACTGATGCTTTTAAAAAAGCATTTCATTGAGATTGCTGAAATCTAAAGTGCTCTACAAATAGCTTTTATTATCATTATGTTATCTTTATGATTATTTTGTTGTTGTTCTTTGCTGTTTTTTCTATTTTGCTTTGTTTTTATTCAACATTTGTTTTATTATATTATGATTACTGTTACTGTCTTGATGGTTTTACTGTCCTGTTGAGCTCTGTGGCTGGCCATCTGACATTAACATTTTAACCAGTAAAGCATTTTGACCTTGATCTTATCTGTGTATTTCAGTGGAAATCTGATTAATGTGGTTTCAAGTTGAATTTTTAGTTGAAGCATATTTGAGCTCCCTTTAAAGTAGGAATAGGATGTGTTTGTTTCTTTGTTTGTGAAGAAATCTGAAATTTAATGAATGAAAGCATCTCTGAGGTTGTTTGGCTGTGAACTGTTAGGATGTTTCACCTTGCTTGTCTCAGTTGATTATAGCAGCGCTTCTTCTTGAGACTGATCACACTTCAAATATGTTTTTAATCCTGTGTTGTCTGAATATGAAAGGTGAATAAAAGGTGTCGAAGTGCGGTGGATCCGCAGCATCGCCGCGGGACATGAAAAAAACAGAAAAGCGGAGAAACGAGTGAGGTGTCCGGGGTGGAGTCAGCCGCAGCTCCCCCTCTCTGCCCCCGAACGATCCGCAGTTCTCCGCTCACACACTCTCCGTCTGGCCCGAGACCGAGCTTCCTGACCCGGGATACGAAGCAGAGGCCGTCCGGGAGGATTCGTCCAGCGGTTCATCGTTCGTTTCATCGTTTTTCCTAGTTTTCCTCCGGAGGCAGCGGGAGCAGCGAGCGACAGGTAAGCGGAGCAGGAAGTGCTCCGAGCCCGCTGCGTGTGTTAGCCCGACGGCCAGCGGGGGAGGAGGAGGTGGAGGAGGAGAAGCAGGGTTTCGTCCTTTTTAAATCGAATATACGCGTTTTAATGCTCGTTTAAGCCGAACACACGGTTAACAACCTGTAAATATCCGTAAAAAGTGATGGTTTTCTCTCCGCGTTAGCAGCGGTAACTTTAGCTTCAGCTAGCGGAGAGATGCACCTTCACTTCTGATCAAAGCCCGCCAGGAACTGAACAAAACTACTTTTACCACTCTCTAATAACTCCAGTAACACTCAGAAATGCTTTTTTTTTATGTTTGAGTATGAAATAATTACCAGAGAGAGGTCCCCAGGTCAAACTTTGAACAGAAACACGAGATGGAGGTGGTGACTTTCAGATTAGCACATCTGTGAAAGGTTTGAAGCACTAAAGCCAAGAAAAGTAGGACTAAAGTGCTGTTATAAGGCATAAATTATACTTAAAAGAATATGTCAAAGTACTGTTATTAAACTTGTCCTATTGTGAGCAACAAAGCTGTTATTAACATCACTTATTTTCCCTGAAAGTCCTATTCATTACTTTGTAATTACATGCATACTAACTAACTAGAACTTATTGAAGATATATGATATCCATTAAAACCTGAAATCTCACACAAAGTATTAAAAACATATCATGGCAAACACGTTGAAGGAAATTTTTCCTCAGAAGATTTAAACAGGGGTGTCAAACATAAAGCCCATCAGCTCATTTTACACTGAGAGAGTACTGAAAATTAATAATCAAGTAAAACTGCAGTTACTCAGTTTGAAGTAAAAGTACTGTAATCAGTCTTTTCACTTGTAAAATAGCACTTTCTGTTATTAAAGACTCTCCAGTGAAAGTCCTGAAAATACTTCAACTGCGTTTCTGTTGCGAGTCGTGAATTTCATTCAGTGTTTCTGTGAAATATTCACATTCAGTCGTTTATATAACATGTTAACCAGTTATTTTCCTCATTGAATGACTAACTTATCAGCTGCTAGTTCCAGCTATACCTCCACAACTCTTCTGACTTTTACTTTCTTGGTTCTGGTAATATTTCTGGACTGAAAGTACATTAGAAGGAGATGTAAGGCAGTATCCAACTTTATCATCTATAATACTGGAACTTAATTACAATCTGAGGATGTATTATTCTCAGTTGTTACACTAAAGCAACACAAATAAGATAAATTGTGTCTGTATATGTTATGTTTTATACAAGATGACATGTACTGTATATCCCATATTAATCTTAATTTACTGTTTGAACCCTGCTGATATTCAATAAGCCCTTTCAAACAGCTGTTTTAGACAGATAACTCGACTTATTCCTGACACATTGACTCACTCTGAGCCACTTTAGTGCCTCTGGAGATAAAGTTAATTGTTTTGTGGTCTTTATCCGGACAGTAAAACTATTACTTGTCTTTCCTCGGCTGGTTTTCAGTTTAAAGTGAAGTCGTGGCAGGTGTGATAAGCTCGTCTTCCAGCCTCCGTTATGAATCAGAGCCAGTGTTCACATGACACAACTTTTCCACATCACAGTGAGACTGATGATTTGGATGTTTCTAACCTTTTCACAGAAAGTGTTGAGGTTTTTTTTCTTTCCTTTTTTTTTTTTTTTTTAACAAATGCAACTCCCACACTTTGAAATTATACCTCTCAGGTGGATAAATGACTAAACCGCATCGTAGAAGTGAATGTGTGTGTGTGTGTTTGTGTGTGTGTGTGTGTGTGTGTGTGCTTGTGTGTGTGTGTTTGCTTTGTTGTCACGTAAACAGATCTGCACATTGAAATTCTCCAAAATATGAGATAAAGTTTGAAAAACAAAAGCATTCTGTACTGTCTCCAAACTCAGACCCTGTTTAAACGACAATGCTTCATGTCGTCTCATCATTTTTGAGTTTTTATTTCAGAAAAGTTTTGCACTTGTCTGTTTCAACAGAGCTGGCAGAAATGCCAAAAATGATGTGCAAAGTGCAGTGGCATCATTTTGAAAAATGTGTGCTTTCAGTGACTCTGAGTCGTGTAATTAGACCCTCAAAAATACAACTAAACGTTTCCATTTTCAGTTGAACTCATCATTTAAACACTTCCATGTTTAAATTTCAGAAAAAAAATGAAAGAACAACTTTATCTTACACACAATTTTTTTCAGCCTCTACTTCTGTTATTGGATTGATACAGAAGATGAAATATGTAAGAATGAAGCTGTTTAAAAGTTAAACATGGGTAAGTGTTGGTTTTGGGGAAGACTTTGTGTCAATGTTTAATAATCATGACTCAAATTTCCTGTTCGCAACTAATAAACAACAAAGAAGTACAGAATTAATCATTTACTAATATTTCAAAAGGTCTGAATTTGAAAAGTTTATCCCAACACCTTTGAAGCTTCCACAGGTGTGTCATATTATTAACTTAAAATAAAGTTGACTGTTTGCCTTTCAATCATATTGATTTGGTCGGTATTGATTAGAATAAATTATTTACTTGGAGCAACATCAGGTATTCACATGTGAGAACCTCTGAGTCAATGATGACATTTTACTTCATGTCTTCTAAATCATGTTTGATCTCAAATATATTTGTCTTTAGTTTTTAAAAAGTGCAGCTACAGTACAGCTTATATTCGTCTGACTGGCTCACAGAGGAAACTCCGTAACGATCCAATAGATGAGAGCAGCACTTAATCAACATTAAAACTGCATGTATTCCACTTTTAAAAGCATCTTTAATCATCAAGAGCAGCTAGGTTTGGATAAATCAATAGCCCGAGGCTGTATGGTAAGACTGGAAAACTCCCGACAGTCACTAACTTGCAACATACCAACACTTAAATAAATGACTTTGTTCTCGCCAATGATAAAACCCTTTTTGGAGCCGATCCAAGTGTTTCCCCACTCTAATTTCTCAGCCCACCATTAGATCACCGAATACAGTTTACAGCGAGTGTGTCAGACGTTTAATCACCAGACGACGGCCTCGTTCTGTTTTAATGCTGAAACACCAGTAGAAGCATCTCTGAGGGTTTTTCTATTGTGACGTTGGCAGACTCAGAAAAGTTTGCTGACACCTCTGAACTCTTCACTCTTTACTCAGCAGGTTCCTGTTTGAGTTGGAGAAGTAAAAAGGGGACTTGTGCATCATGTCCTGTTTGAGTTTAATTAACGAGACGGAGCTAAGAGCGGCCGGGAGGCAGATGGCTCGCAGACACAGACACAGACACAGACACACACAGACACACTCACTTATTCATGCAGTGCATACAGCTGAACCGAGGAAGAGGTGGGGCCGCAGACAGGGAGAGTCCGCCGGGGTATGAAGGCAGGCAGAGGAGGGCGAGTCCGGGCTTGACTCACAAGGTTCCTGAGAAAATTCTGGGTTAAAAAAAAACAAAAAAAAAAAAAAAACAGAAGTGAGACTCAGGGGAAAAAGATTAAATGGAGGCACCAAGTGTTTGAACCCAGTCTGATCTGAAGTGAAAAATTGGAACTTTAGAACCTTTGAATACACATTTTTAGTGCAAATATGTGCTTTTTAAATTTACCCTCATGATGCTTCATCTCAGTCTGATCCATCGGGTTGAGTCCCACTGTTAATTTATTAACAGTATATAAATTCTTATCAGTAGTTACTTGTACAGAAAAACTTTAGTCATTGTCGCCCTGTTTACACAACAACGTTTCATAAATGGCACAAACACTGAAAACGATGTCGTTAGCATGTCAGGTCACTGTTATTTTCAAGTAACTGTTGAAGTGTACTGTTATTTTAGTTTGATAGCTTATATTTAACAGTGTTAAATGAATTAATATCATTCAATTCAGTTCAATTCAATTCAGCTTCATTTATAAAGTGCCATAGCGCGAGAGCAGTTCTGAGAGACAATATCACCAAATCCGAGAATGAAATCGATAAATGCTGCCCTCAGATGAATTTAAAATGCTCTTGAATTTTAATAGGGAATTCATTCCATATTATAGTGTATAGTAAAATAGTCTGAAAGTAAAACTTTGGCTCAGCATCTCTTGTAATACCACTCCAGACCAGTAGGTGGTGTAGTGAGCTACTCTACCTGTCAGTGTGTTGTCAATCCATCAATAGAAAAAGATACCTGTCCTTTAAGAGTAGCAGTTTGGTTTGTAACAGTGCTGGACGTGTCTTTGTGTGTGTGTGTGTGTGTGTGTGTGTGTGTGTGTGTGTGTGTGTGTGTGAGTGAGAGTGAGGTGGGCGTCTCTCCCTTCCAGCCTCACTGCTCCCTCATGGATCTCTCTGCGTTCACATGTAATAACTGGGCTCGGGCCGTCTGCTCACCCACTGCCTCGACACACACATTAACATCTCATTCGTTAAAAGCACGACGATCACGGCTACACCAGCTTTTATTGGCTCTTTTAATTCTTACATCCCACACACACTTTGGCCCGGAGCCACTTCCGTGTACCAGTAAAGCTGCGCTGAGAAGTTGATTTACTGCCTCTTTCTTTTTTGTTCACAGCATGGGGGCTTATGAAGAGAAAAAGGAAACATGTGGAACCATCTGCCTCAAGTACCTTCTGTTCACATTCAACTTTCTCTTTTGGGTAAGTTCCCCTCCGGCGGTGTTGAGCCAGCACAAAGATGGAATTGTTGGAAGTTTTTGGTCTGAAGCTGGATGAGATTTCCTCTGCAAATTCCATCCATCTTCAGTACGGCTGGAATCAGAGTGGATCTCCGCTGTCATCACAGACACACTCAGAAGCTTTGTACAATTTCAAACATTGTTTAATACTTTCTACTGCATAAAACTGCAAACTGTTTGCAGATCTTTTTCCTCATTCTTACAAGTCTAACTGAAATATTTCTGTGAACTCACAAAAAACAAAGAGAGTTACTCTCTTCTGGCAGTGCAGCGAATGGGGAGCAACATCAACCATGAGATTATTTCTTTCTTTTTTTTTTTTTTTTTTAATAAATAGCACCTAAAGTGATTCAGATCTGTACTTTACTCTGAACAACACTAAGGGAATGGGATGCTAAGTGGCTGCTAAGGAATGCTAAAAGCCGTGTGTTACGACTCTTCAACATCCAGACTTAGACTCTGAGTCGCCACCTGCTAATCACATGAGTTTGCTTCAAGTGTTGTAAACTGAGGTGTTTCTGGCTGCAGATACAGAAGCAGCTTCTCACACTGTCATTACTGCTTATTATGCAACTAGAATCTGTGCGATTTATTTGGCTGCATTGGAAAGACTAGAAAGTGAATCTCAGGTATCACCGGAATGAATGTTTGTGAAAGATAGAAAGATTTTAGTTAGATTTTGTTTAAACTTCGTGATGTCTGCTATCAGGACAGATTTCCATTTACCAAGACAGCAACAAACAGCTTTTCAACAAATTGAGACACATCAGTCAAAATGAAGATCTTTTTTCTTCGTTAACAGGTCTCAGAATCATTTTTGCTAAAATTGTTATGTAGAACCAGATTTCTGTCTGATCATGATTCCGATTCACTGAGATGAAGTAAGAGCGCTTCATGGATATTGTTTTTTGATTTCTACGTCTGTCTCATGAGATCTTCGGTGTGTCCTGCGAGGGGGATAGCCTCCTCATGTGATGCAGGTCTTTGACTTCACGTAGTATACGTGATTTGTATGGTGGTTTATCGTCCAAAAAGGTTCATTGGTCTTCCAAGTTATAATCCAAAACAAAAGTTCTTTTCCAAAGACCTTTTGTTTTGGTGTATGGTGGTTTGGCGTTCTGGATTTTAGCCTCTTGTGGGTCGGTTACGGCCCACGGGCCTTATGTTTGACACATCTGGTCTAGATGAAGGCTGAGATCAGACCTGGGAAACAGTCAAAACCAGTTTCCAGCAGAATCAAACCAGATATAATTTGCAACATCTTGTGAAATTAAAAAAAAAAAAAAAAAAAAATCCTAATATTTATAATTCAAACACTTTCTTGTTGTTCCTATCATTAAATTAGTTGCACTAATTTTCATGCATCCCTTTTGGTAGAAGTACTGTGACAACATTGTGTAGCCCCACAGAAATGAAAGTCTCTCATCCATTGATACTGGACATATGTTTGATGACAGCTTTCTGAAGCAGCGCTGCACCATCTGCTTGGATTGTGTGACTCTAATTGTTCCGATATTCCTGTTAATTATTGACTCAGATGCGACTGGGGGTGCTTTTATTATTTATGACAGTAGCTGCGTGCATAATCGATGATGGTGAGTGATTACAGCTACTAGTCTGATTAAGACTAGTCTAAAAAAAAAAAGAAGGAAGATTTAGATCAATTTATTGTGAAGTATTGTCAACATTATAGGAGAAATTATTGTATGAATTAGGAGTGGTTTGAAGCCTTTAATGACAATATTCAACAAGCGTTTCATATTTTGATTAATATTTAAATCCAAGGCATCTCTATTCCATCCACTGTTATCATTATGAAAATGGCAGCAACTCGACCTTAAACCTCCTTAAACTGTCCTGAAGCCTTTAAACCTTCACAAAAAGATATCTAAACCCTTAGCTAAAATCTGCTTGAATCACAATTGCCCTTTTCTTTAAACAATCAAAGCTCAACATATCCCATTACCTTCTTCTGACTTTAAAACAGGATCAGGACCTCAGTGTCTCAGGGTAAAGGATGTCGAGTCCTCCCAAGTTGGGCTGGTTATGCTATTCTTTGTTTTTTTCTGACACAGCCTTCAGGCTTGTTTTCACTTGTGCAGATGTAAGCATTGATAAATGGTGCTGATCTCGCTTACTTGCAGCCATTTTTTAAAACTGAAGTGTACTGGTCTAAAGGCTCTGTACTGTAAAAAAAAAAAAAAATGCTGCTTTTACAGGAAAACGCCGGCAGCTGTGGTTACCAGAGAATTCCTGTAAAATATACAGCAGCACAGTAGATAACTTTACAGACGAAAAATGTAAATTGATTTACAGGAAATGAAATCACAGCTGAATTAACATAAAAAAAAAAAAACCTGTTAATTTTGTTTTAATTATATATTATGGTACATCAAAAATTAACCATTTCCCAAGCCATTTTGTCTTTTCAGGGTCACAGGGGGCTGGAGCCAATCCCAGCTACTTCAGGCAAGGGCGGGGTTACCCTGGACAGTTCACCAGTTTGCCATAGTGCTGACACATAGGGACAGAGAGCTATTCACTGGAGGCAATTTAGGCTCACCGCTTTACCTGGCAAGCATGTTTTTGGACCGTGGGATGGTCCAGACGGTAGCTGACACACATACAGGGAGAACATGCAAACTCCACACAGGAAGCCCCCGGTATTTGAACCTGAGACTTTCTTGCTGTGAAGCAAGAGCGCTAACCACCGCGCTACCATGCAGCACAATGTCACAATTTTAGCGAGCTGTTCTAGGATATGCTCATGCATTGTACGCACTCCCCTTGTGCTCCAGTCAATCGATAACATTAAATAACAATAGCTGATATGTCACTGTGAAATATTGGTTTTCTTTGAGACGGCAGTGGTTCAGCGGGGAGAGCAGTCGCCCCACAATCTGGAGGTTGTGAGTTCTGTTCCTGTCTCCCACTTTCTGGTTGATGAAGTGTCCTTGGGGAAGACACTGAACCCTGAATTGCCCCCACTGTTGTACATCGCTTTGGACAAAAGCATCTGCTAAATAAAACGGTAATTAAATCATCAATATATGGAACATCCTTTTTTCTGTAGAAATGACAGTGTATATCATGCTGAATGATTAAAGCTAGGGTTGGCGGTCTGAATGAGATATATTTTTTTAAATACTGGTTAAAATGATCTTTATGACCTGATGGGAAGCAATTCATAGCGTGTTTTTAAAGTAGAGCGGAAAATATCCGCTATCTACTGCAGGAGTAAAACGGGAAAAACAGCAACCAATGGTCTTGCTGGGACACCTTTTTTAAAACCAATCAAATCCCTTCACAGTTCGACCTGCCCCCTGCGCGTACATGTCAATGGAGTGCACTGACCCTGGTTCAGTGCGCACGTAGAAGGACGGAGCGTCGTTGCAGAATAGCGGAGAAGGGTTTTACTTACCGTTGAGTGTGCCATAACTTGGCGTAGTGCAAATAAAGAAAAACGAAGAAACAAAGCGCTGAGGACAGCGGTGCTCGTGCATGTAAGCGGGTGCATCCGAGCTCCCAACGGGAGCTCCTCCAATGGGGTGGGAGCTGGGCGGAGCCAGGCGGAGCCTTGCGGAGATGCTACATTCGTGCTACATGCTAGTTTTCCAAGATCGCCAACCCTAGCTTTAATGTTTTTTCCTGTAAATTTAAATGTACACATCAGTGGAATCTGTGATTTATACTGAATAATACTGCAAATTTTAGGCTTATAATCCACTTTTGTCTTTTGGTATTTTCTCATAAATTTGATAATTGTTTGAAGAAATCAAAATTAAATTGTGTTGTTGCTTTTTTTTTTTTACATATTGCACCCATGAAATTCCAGTTGTGCACTGTTTCTTGATTTACAGAAATTCAGTGTATTTACTACGGTG
The DNA here is from genome assembly GCF_902148845.1 of Salarias fasciatus. NCBI lineage: Eukaryota > Metazoa > Chordata > Actinopteri > Blenniiformes > Blenniidae > Salarias > Salarias fasciatus. The sequence continues at coordinate 37,271,253 of NC_043745.1, read as the reverse complement.
ATGCACAATTTTGGAATTGACGGTGCTTTGCTGTTGCTCTTTGACAGTTTTTACTGTATTTTTTACAGACGTTTTTTACAGTGTAGCACCAACTAGTGGCAGGAGACTGCATGACAGTGTAACAATGCTCTGTGTGCAAAAGAAGCGCTCATTAAAGGAGGAAAAAGGGGAATAAATTGCTAACATTACTGCTGCCCAATACATAATAGTTTTGAAAAATGTTACAATCAATATTTCACATGAATAAAAGGACTTAAAGTCAGCTGCTTTTCAGTGTATGAAACTAACTTGAAAACACAAAGCTCAAGAGAAAACCTGTCCATCTGTTGCTAACATTAGATAAGACTCTATTTGTAAGCTGTGTCCACAGCTTAAATTCACTGGTCCCTCGAACGTATACGTTGAAATAAAAGAAGCTGAGGGGGATCAACACAAAGACTGCGATGATTTATTCGACCTCCAAACAGACCACGCTGTGATATTGATTAAACCAGAGGCTACTCAGAGGACACTTTCATTCCAGTCCTGATAAAGATGAGCAGGACAACAGTTTTAATGCGCCACAGTTGTGATACGGTTCATCCGCTCAACAAAGGGACTGTAATGCACTCTGCACCCAGCGAGTCATCCATTTGGAAAGAACAATTAGCTTTTTACAAGCCGTGCATCGGAGAATTTCACTGATAATCTCTTTGTGAACACAACAAACCCTCCCTTTTTTTTGTCCCCCGCCCGCTGCTTTTCCAGTTGATGGAATCAAAGCCAGGCTGCATACTTTCACAGAGGACATAGACGGCGCTTTCAGAGCCTCCAAAACTTTCCAGTCCCGAGAATGTAGCATTCCAGCAGAGAAAAACACACCACAAATAGCTGATTTAATAATTTTTATGTGTAAAAAGAAAAAAAAAGAAGTGTGAGTCAAACGGTACTGTCTATTGGATTTTCGCCTGTTCTCAGTGTGAAATCACACTTGCAGCTCTGTCCATATGTGATCATCATCTGTCTGCCAGAGAATGTGATCCCTCTCAAATTGGCAGACCAACAGTACGGCGTCTTCCTCGTCAGAGCTATAAGCGTATGGATATCCCAGTCTGCATTCCACTTTCTCTTTTTGTACATATGTAGTAGAAATTTTGTTACTGTGCTTCTGTAGTTGTTGAATTATTGGTCTCACTCCATAATTACACCCAGATTTCTGCCTTGATTTATTATCTTGAGTGACATGGATTCAAGATGAGCGCTGACTTCTAACCTTTTTGGGACTAAAAAATAATGACATACATTTTTTTATAGGTTGAAAAAAATTCTGACACACCCGCTCATTGATTTAATGTACGCGCTTACTCAACAGATATAAGAGGCTGTGATATACTGATATATAGAGCTGTGTGTCATCTGCATAACTCTGAAAGAATAAAGTTCAGTATCATGCTCTGAGCCAGAGGGGTCATTTAGATGTTAAAAAAAGAGGCCCAACGATATGTTGAGCCTATGTTTCCACTCCTTTTCAAGCACAAATGAATAGATTTGAATTTTGATTTCTGAACTTCTATGGATTTGAATGGTTGAAATGAACTAAGCAATACAATACAATAATTACCCGGTAATTACCTGTAATAATAACCTATTATTGACACAGAATAGTCCCTGTCTTGCAAATCAGATTTAAGCCAATTTAGCGCAGTGCCAGAGTTTCACAACGATCCAGTTACACTAAAACTGAAGCTGCTTAAATAGACGTCTTTTAGCACTTTAATAAGCACTGTCACAATGCTGTGGTTTGTAATTCTATTGTAATATAGATTGTGGTTTTAGATGTAGATGTGCAAAAATACTTGGCTGTGACTAATTTCCTTCATACTTAGTTTGTGTGTTTACATGTGTGGTGTCTGATCCTCTGTGTGCCTGAGTAGTGATTATTTGATGGAGTCCTTTTGTACTTAGGAAAATAATTGTGCATTTCCAAATTGTTTTCATCAGGATGTCTTAGTAAGTGCAAGTAGTCGTTTTATTGTCCTGCATCTCTATGGATCTTCTCATTTTTCCCAGTAAGAGCCATCTCAGAGCTATTAAATCTTGTCAGCTGGACCTGCTCATAAACACACTGAAATAAAAAAACGCAATGACTGGTTATGTCTTTTTTTTCACTAATTCTTATTGTCTCCATTCAGCTACACTAAAGTCACTTTACAAAGTGTCATTTTAAGTCTTGCTGCTGACAATATCTTCTGCAAATAAGCCTATTAATGTGCAATGAAATATGTTTCTGGTTCATTATTACAGTATTTAACCAAGAATGAAAGATTTTAATGGATCCAAAAGCTTTAAAATTCAGTTTTTGCTGTCTCATAATAATTTTTTATGAGGTTTCTCTTAAAAATGACATTGGATTTTCAGATCAGAAGCAGAAATGAGAACAGCCTGGATCCATGAAAAAGTTTGTGCACAGCTTCGTTTCACAGATGATTTCACTCGAGTGGCCATCGAGCTTGATTTGACTGAACCATGAAGGTCAGAGTGAGCCGCGTTGGCATTTAAACAAAAGGCTTTTTTTAGGCATTAACATAAGAAATGATGGTAAATGTTAAAGATCTCCATGAAATGCTTGAAACATTGGAGCGTTTCTGAATCTATTCCACTGTTAAGGAAGCATCATTTGAAAAAGTGGAGTCAGTTGGATGTTCCTGTGGCCACTGGAGGTCGCCAGAGTTTGACTTTGTCTCACATCCTTTGAGGAGGTTTGGATCGTTTCCACCAGCTCCTGTGCCTCATTGAGTTTTAACAGGTGAAACAGGCAGCTTCATTTTCAGCACATGGAGAGTTGATCGCACAGATTAAACCCTCTGCTGCCTCATTCTGGATATCCTGGGGACAGGATTTTACAAGAACCTGTGCAGTCTGTCCCTTTCAGCTTGTGAAATCATGAAGCTGCGTGTCTGGGGTTCCACTCTCTGAAAGGTGTTTTAATGGAGTCTTTTGCTGGACGGTCACCGATGTGATGCGAGTCCAGACTTTAGAGCTCTTGTGGGTCGGCCAGAAGAAGTGAACACTGTTGATTAAAGCATTTGAGCTGTGGCGGTGGTGTGTTCTCCAGCCGGGCGGTGTCTGGGTGTGGTGCAGTCTGACTCAGTGTGGAGCTTCCGCCGCTTCTCCTTGTTTATTAAATCTAAATTAAGCAGACGCTCAGATTGACTGTTTTGGCTTTCTGACAGATTTCTGATGCAGCGCTGCACCATCTGCTGACTCGTCCCGTCTCACTTTGATTGTCCCCATATTCCTCTTAATTATTGACCGAGATAGAGACGGGGATTATTTATTTATCACAGCAGATATCTGTGTAATTGATGCAATTCTTTATCATGATGGTTTGTGGTCACTAGTGAATGAGAGCAGTTATTGATACATGATATTGGCCAGCTTTTAAAGGATACCTACAGAATCAGTCCGTCTTCTGCTTGCAACTCTTTTGACTAATTTCTGAAAATTAAACTTTAATGTGCAATTTACTTTACATGCACCGTTCATTTATTCACCTTCAGAATGGATATGAAGAATTTGGACATGAGGGAAAAGTGAAATTAACTTATAAATATGGTGTAATTAGCTAATTTTAAAGATTGATTGGACTAACAGCTGTAATTATTTCATACCTGATAAATCTGGTGGTTTGTTTTTAGGTTCAAGGCTGTGAATTCATCGATGCCGGTGTTAACATGCAGAAAAAAAAGGAGAAAAAAAAAGGAGTGACTAAACTGCCGTGAACTTTCCATGCATTCATTCAGCAGAATTTCCAAATGAAGATTTTAAGGATGAAAGAATCAAGTGGTTCATTTCAGTCAATTCACAAAAGTTGTGGTGGCCACAGGGCAGGAATCAGAAGAGCAAGAATCAAATAAAAACTACCCCAAAAGACCAACATCAAGAGTTCAATGTTCAATTCAATATCAATTTGAATGACGGTGGATAGAAATGCATTTTATTTTAGCATGTGTGTTGCCTTTGTTATGTTGTTGAAACTGACCTCAACGTGGAATCTTTTGACCACTTTCTTACTCTGTCTCCTCGGAAACGAGGGAAAATGCAGGTTTTCTGAAATGTTGCCACTGCGCAGTGGCAAGTTCTGCACATGCTCAGCAGATGGACAATAGGAACAGTGTTTGAGTGCAGAGTGTCATGACTCCCAGTCCAGAGTCTCCTGGTCCTGGTCCTGGTCCTGGTTCCAGTCCAGATTCTCCCAGACTTGGTAGTTTTTGGGCTGACAGTCATTTAATAACAATCCGTCTTCATTGTCTGTCCATGCGGATGTCTATTTACAAGGAATTGTTGGTGTTTATAGCAGATTGTGTGTATTATATGTATATATGTATTATAAGAACAAACAACAGCGCCCACTAGTGGCCCAACATGAAAACCACCTCGTTTTCATTGTTTCTGCCATTTTCATGTCAGTGGACATCACTTTGAAAACTTTGCCATGTAAAATGTGGAAGTTTTGTGAAACGAACACACAAAATCGATGCTTTTCCACTTGAATGGGTCTGAGTCTGGGCGGTCGCTGTGAAGGAGTGAGTGTGTGTGTGTGTGTGTGTGTGTTTGCTTTGTGTACAGTAATTGGCCACTCATCCATATTAAGCCCTGCACCCCAGCGTCTGTTGAATGGATGGACCGTCAGTGTGTGTGTCGTGCGCGGTGTGGTTCTCCGCCTCGTGCTCGCCGTCAGCGGGGTGAGCTGCAGCAGCCGGTGACCCTGAGCTGGATAAAGCCTTATAGAAGACGGACGGATGACTAATGGATGAGTCGCTGCTGCAGCCGTTGCTAAGTTCCCATGCGTTTCCACACCTGTCACAGCCACGGCAACAAGCCGAGACGAGTGACCCGAGCAGCGCCGGTTGTCTCTCCACAGTTCTCATGCTGCATGAACTGACTTCACACTGGCTCCGCGGTGGCAGCAGCGACTCGTATTTAACAGCTCACACTGATTCATGTTCAGCACTGTGAAGCCGATTCATAATTCAGAGCCTTTCTGTGTTGCTGCTGTGTGTTCGGGGGGGCCGCGCCCCCTCCCCACCCCCTCCCGACCCCCTCCCGACCCCCCGAACAGACTCCAGACTGACCGTGTGCTCCTCTCCCAGCTGGCAGGGGGCGTCGTGATGGCGGTGGGTGTTTGGACTCTGGTGGAGAAGAGCGACTACATCAGCCTCCTCTCCTCCAAGACCTACGAAGCCTCCGCCTACATACTGATCCTGGCTGGAGCTATCGTCATGGTAACAGGCGTGCTGGGCTGCTGTGCCACCTTCAAGGAGCAGAGAAGGCTACTGCGAGTGGTAAGAGAGCGTCACGTTAAGGTAGAAGGACAAAAGAGGCTGCACACAGTCAGCGGCTGCGTTTCTCTGTTCCCAGCAGTCCTCATTAGAGCACAGCCTCCATCAGAACTGAAGTTTCACTAATGAGTCATGGAGAAGAAGCATCAAAACACATCAAGTCTCTATAGCAGGGATGGACTCATCTGGATTTTAACACCCAGCACAACTGATACTTTTAATTATTAAAGAGTTTATTGTCATATGCACATCAGAAGAACATGTTTTCTCCCTGTACAATGAAATCCTTCCTCCACTGTCTGGAGAGAATGACAGCAGTAACATCGAACAGGAAGACAGGTGATACAGTATGTAAGCAAGTAATTCAAAAAAGAAAAGGCATGTCTATTGAGAGTGAGAACCAGCATGGGAGTGTGCCGTGTGGCAGTCAGGTGGACTTGTGTCAGTCAAAAGCTTCATTTATACAAGCGTACTTTATTGAAATCCTTGTAAAACAGATTAAATCAAAATGTCCAGAATGGTTCAAAAGCTTATTTTACTTGGACTTGGTGCAGTTTTTTGCCTTAAAGAACTGAAACATTTAAGGTCTCAGGTCGACTTTATGTGGTGTGAATGACGTCTCCTGAATGGTGACAAAGAATTTAATCCAAAAACATGAATAAACACATCGCAGTCTGAATCACAACGTTAACTGAATGCATTCAACAGATCACTACCATCTCTAGTATTTTTATCCATTACACGCTCAAGGATTTCTACCCTTTTTTCAAAGTCTCGCGTGTTGCCTGAATGTCGCAGCCTTTCATCTGTTGCTTCAGTGAACTCATCATACTCCACTGTACATCTATTTTTTATGTGTCCAAGTAAATTAGTCATATTAAATGAAGCTCTGATGAAAACTCTTGACATATTGCAGATATTAGGATTTCAGGTGTTAAAAACCTCTTTTAACTCCAAACCACTGTGTGAAGGTTTAACGCCTCAGTATCAGGTAGCCTTGGCAAGCAAGCTTGGTTTGTTTGTTTATTTATTTTTTAAAGCATTGTCACTGCTGAAAGGCCTTCACCGGGACAAAGGAAAACATGGCCGAGCATCTCACTCACACAAACACACTCCTCACATGCTGCCTGCCTTCTGCTCTCCTCCAGCAACGGGCATTGACACTGGTTCACTCCGGCTTCCTGTCCAGTCCGTCTGCAGTGGGCTGCTTAACCAGGAGGCTCACATGACACACATGATGGAAAGACCTTTACGCTTCCAATTATCCTCGTTTTCTTTTTTCTTGAAGAACCCAGTTTGAACCAAACACGTGCACATTTGCAATTCCCAACATATTTTTGAATTAGCTTCCATTATTTTTTTTACTTTGCAACTTTTCCCTCTGCTTGGATAGATTTTCCTCAGCAGGTCCGGAAACATGCACTGGATGTTAATTCCTGAATCTGAACTGCTTGTAGGCATAAATGTGAGAGTGTCCTGTGCGACCTGCCTTCACCTCATGCCGACCCCCCCAGCAGCCACCCTGAGTTGGATAAAGTCCTATAAAAGATGGATGAATGGACTGAGGTGTCTACCCATTTTCCCTGATACCTTCCAATATCTTGCGGTTCTTCAGTGTGACCGAGAAGCTTCTTTTCCAAATGCTAATCGCTCTGCTGAATCGAGTCTGTGACTTGATGGTCATATCGCAGAAGTCCTGGGGGCCGCTGTAATGATGTGAGTAAGGATGCAAAAGCTTGATTTTCACTGCTCTCAGTTAATTTTTTGTTAGAAATAACGGACTTCTGGTTATGAGAAGTACGCATGAAAAACACCGTCAGCAGAGACGAAGCACGGACATGAAGGTCAGCAGGGTAAAAATGAGCAAGATGTGCAAATGTGCACAAGCTTCAGCAACCAAATGAGTCGGAATTAATGAGTGTGTGTGTGTGTGTGTGTGTGTGTCTGTGCTGTGCTTGTGCTTTTTATTACCGCAACTAATACATTTGTCATTGCTGAGGTGCAGAGCAAAAGATAGTGATTAATTTAATAATATCTTTGGTTTTATCTTAGTGTTACCCTATATTTAAGAGTTTAACAATAGAGATCCGTGCATTTAGACTATCTCTAAGTTCTTACAATCTCATAATTGTAGTCATAAAGTAACTGTATATACGATGCATGATTTAACTCTAATATCCAGCAGGAAATACGTCCACAGGTGCACGAAAAACAGGATTGTAAATTGTAACAGTAAAGCATTTAATGCCACTACAGAAACATTTTGAAACTGAAAGTGAGGTTTGATCCTTCTACAACTCGACAGTTTCTTCTTTCTGAGTTTGACAGGGCGGATGCTTTCTGAATTTTTCCTGACAGAATCAGTCAAAAGAGCAGAAACAGTCCCTTGTCTTCCACATTGTTAGCAGAAGCAGTTTTTGCCTGTTAACACTTGTTGTCAGGTGACTTTTTGAACTGTGCTCATAATGTCTCTGAAAACAGAACTGAACTGATTATTGTCATGTGAGAAAACCGTGCTGCTTAAGAACAAGACAAATTATAAAACAAAACAAAAAAAAAATGGTTTTATTCACAGTTTTGCTGGAAGGATGCTCCTCAGTGCCGAGGCCGTTGGCTTCACACAAAAACAAAAGCTTGTCCACGTTTGATCTCTCTGCGCGAGGTTCTGCCAGCAGAGGCACCTGCATGGCCCGAAACTCCACTCCGAGTGCTGCTCACGCTCTCGCCATCCTCGTACAAACCTTTCCAACATGCTCAGGTTATGCAGGCACAGCGCTGTGTCTCTCAAGCTCGGCCAGAGCAGGCGTCATGTCTGGATTCACGCACTTTTCACCTCAGACACGTTCACAAGGATGTTGACATACTTTCACGTTTTCAGCCTCATAGAAAATACAATTCGACTCGGGTTTATTGGCACTAATTATCTTCTCTGTCAGCACAGCACAAGGTTTCCTCAGAAAACCCTCAGAACGCGTCTTCAGGTTCAGCGTGTTCTGATAACTTCCTGGGAGTTAACTGGAAGCAGATCTTTTGAGGTCAGTGTGGTTTCTCCTCAGGTCGGGCGGATCGCCGTGTCTCTGAGTAAATCAGGTCAGATTGAGTGGTCGAAGCTGCGAGCAGCAGCAGGTTAATACCTGAGTGTCTGTGCCGAGCGGGGCAGCAGTGGAGGGATTGTCCAGCAGTCTGTCCATCCCAGAAGAAAGACTTAAAAGCTACGTTTATGCAACGATGTTCATCGAGAAAGGCGAAAAGTTGTGTTTATCCTGTTTCTACGGAGACAAAGTCGAAGCGTTTTCAAAAAGTTGTGTTTTCAGTGTATCTGAGCACCGCTGTCGTGTAAACAGACACTCAAAACAACATTAACTTTTTTTGCTTCCCCTTGAAAACGCATGAATGGGCCCTAAATCTATGTAGCTTTAAATCTCCGATCTTATGTCATATAGTGTGAAGTGTTCATAAACGGTTCTTATCATCGAATCTGATTTTAATAAACTTACAAGATATTTATCTATCACGTTCTCTTAACCTTTGTCCACAAATTTCTTGTTGATTGTGCCCTTTCCTTTCACTCATTCTGCTTTTATAGAAGCTTAATATTATTATTATTGTTGGAGACCTAAAGCATATTCAATTTACAGCATCGATGAAAATGAACATGCAAAACATTATGTGATGTTGAAATAAACGTAAAAAAAAGTAGTCATCGGCAAGTGCAGGCTTTTCTTTTTAAAAAAAAAAAAAAAAACTACATGCCAAATCAAAATACTTAGCAATTTATCAGCCATCAACCACCCATCCTTCTTTCTATCCGTTTTCTCTTCATTTTGCTTTAAATGACTTTTACACATCAAACATTTTTCATTAGAAAATAGAAAGAAAGGCAAACATCTTCTTTCTATTAAACTTTATTTTTCTGAGGCATCAGCCTAGGTGCGTTGATTTTTTTTTTCTCCTAAGGAGCAGGAACTCTCTGAAAACATGTTTTTGTATCGGTTTTTAATGTTTTCAATAGGTTTGTGTGTGGTTGTTGAGACAGACACTCAGGTTCTCAGCCTGTGTGGGAATCCCAGTTCCTTAAAGCTTGGATTATAAGTGAAATAGATTTGCGTGAGATGAATGAAGATCCCTGCTTTTCACAGATGATTTGATTTCAGGGCGCTCGCGTGTGAATTTAGCGGTGTGCACGGCCGTCCTCTCCTCTGCGTTGTGTAGTTTTCTCGCCGCATCCCGAGGAGTCGAGATTAGAGCCATGAATCACCGTGAAAGAATGAACTTGTCGGCAAGGAGAGATGCTATCGAAATTGTTAAAGAGGGCAAACATAAGGGCGGCGGGGGAGGTAAGGTGAGAGAGAGGTGGAATAATTGTCTTTTTTTTTTTCTTTTTTTTTTTTTGTATTACATGACGAGTAGCTGCATCTTGCGTGCGGCGATCAGAGCCACAGACCTGCAGTCTAAAGGTCACAAGTTCTCACAACAGAAGAGGCTGATCCAGCCGGAGCACCTCGGGGATGTTCTGCAGCCATGAGGCTTAAATAAAGCAGCCACCGCCACCTCTTGATTAAAGGGAAGGCTTGTCAGACTCGTGGTGAGCATGTCGGAGACGTTCACGCTGCATAGAGTACCAGAGAGGTCGGCCAGACGGAGAGGAAGAAGACGGAAACCCTGCGGAGTGCGTAGAAAAGCACACAGCCTCATCCTTGCTTTGGAAAGTAACAGAAGAGCGCGATGAGTCGGGCGGAGGAAGGAGAAAGTTTTTCCTTCCAGGGGACAGAGCCAAATGGAAAGTGGCTCCAGAACAGTTTGGATCCACCTGTGGAGAAACTGAGGTCATACACAGTGCTGGTTACAAGCCTCGGCCCTGTGTTTAAGACCATTCCTCTTGTTTTTTTCAGTTTCATCACTTTTATAAATATCGTAGTTTTCTCCTGGTCCTTCATGATAGATTGCACCCAGTGGAAGTCCAGCACTTTGCCATTTACGCGTGAATGTGTCTCACAGTTGAACCATTCATTCAGTCTGACCTCATCGGGCCGAGGCCGTCCAGCTGTGGGTCTGGGATGTTTCCCTGTTAAGGAATCTCCCATTTCCCAGTTTATGATAGTAAACAAGCAGCGCGGCCTCAACCTGCAGCACTGGTGTGTTTCAGCTGTCAGAGTCCAGGAAAGGGACAAACGTGCACACTCATCAACAAAGCAGGAGCTACAGTTTATGCTCCCACCTGCGTCACAGCAAAGGCTGGAATGATTGCTAAATGTGCTAACAACAGAGAAAAGGTACCCTGTAAAGTAACGGCTGAAATAGCTCAAGTCGTCTCGGGACCTTTGGTTCCAGTTACTTGATTTTAAGCCAATAAACATGGTTGTCTCTGCATCATGTCATCCATACAGGTAGAAAGTGTCTCAAAACAAAATGGAATCCTCTGGACATTTCACCCTTCCATCAATTTATGCATTCCATTTGACTAAAATGCTTAAAATTATTTCTTACTGAAGCTGTGAACATGTGAACAAGTCACGTGAGCAATAAGCTCCTCGCCACATCTGTCAAACATAAGGCCCGTGGGCCAAAACCGAAGCACAAGAGGCTCCAGTCCAGCCAGAACCACCAAGGAATTAGTCACTATTTTACCGATCCGGCCCACTCAAGGCTGCATGCAGCCTCTGAACTGAAATGTGTTTGACACCTCTGACTTAAAAAAATATTTAAGGCAGTGGTCACTTTTACAAATCTCTCTTTTAAGTGTCTTGTTCTGCCTTTCTTTAAGATGTATAAGTCACATTTTGAAAACGCTCTGGCCTCAGACAAGCCTCTGGCTGGTTGTTTATGTAGAAGTGGTAGTGGTTGGCTTCTCATGGACTTCTTAATGTGCCAAGAAACATGACTGATTGTGGAACTTTGCCTCTGAGGAACTGTGACACTTTGGGAGCCTGTTCATCCACCTGTGTTGTAAAAAACTCATCATCACATAGTAAATCTGGTTTTGACTCAATAACCTGTTGGAGAATTGCTAATAATATTTCCTATTCGGACATATTATGAAATATGTGCAGTTTTGTTGAGTTTTCTGTTTTTTACCTAAACAAATGGCATTTAATGTGATTTTGACATATTCTTTATAATAAAATACAACATGCATGGACTTGTTATTTTTACCTTGAAATAGATTTTTTTAGTGGGCGATTTGGTGAATTCATTTGATTAATTACTCAAATAAGTTTCAGATCTCCATCAAACCAGTGGCAGACCTCCACTCCTCAGTTTCAGGCTGTTGATGTACAAAAAGAAAAGTGAAAAGGCCACCCACCTGATTATTTTCCAAATCAATCAAGCTATTCACATGTTAACTGTCAGCATTCCTCTTTCTTTTTATTTCCAGTCTGTAGTCCCCTCACTCCTTTATTTCATTTCCAATTCACTTCACATTTGTTTGCAATTTTCTTATCTAATAATATTTGTTGTGTGCCTCTCTTTTTCCCTCTATTGAATTATATTTATCTGACGCAACAGGCAGACAGAGCTGCCAGCCGCAGCCGAGGTTGAAGGGACGGCTGCTCGGTAATTCAGTCGGCTCGGCTCTTCTGCAGCCTGACGAGGCTTTTCATGACTCAGGCGTGATCAGAGGAGAAAACTCCCAAGACGTGGACGATGGGGAATTTACGACGCAATTAAGAGCGGCTGGTGAAGTTGTGGAGTCCTTGTCGTTCCTGTGGTTTGAAGCAGACTCGGTCTGAAGCCCCTCTCTGTCTGTGTGGCTGTTTTTTTTTTTGATGCACGCTGCATCTTGAGGAGTCGAGATTACAGCCATGAATCACAGCGAAGGAATGAACTTGTCAGCGGGGAGGATGGGTGGGGGTGGCGGGTCGCGAGAGACCGGCAAAGATGGATAAGACAATAGAGTCAAGTGCGTGCGTGTGTGTGTGCATCAGTGTGTAAAACTGATTTTATTTCATTAAAAGAGGGGGGAATCATTAAAATGACATGTTGCTACATTCCCCAAAACATTACCATCTTTAACAAATTACAGCGTCTCAAACATCTTTCATTTATGGCTTTTAAATCCTCTGAAAAAATACACTGGACATCTATCATTTTTATGTCATTATAAATTTGACTGATAGTTTTGTTTTTCTTTCCAAACTCATAAAAGTTATATTTGTAAGTTTTTATTTTTAAAGTTTCCTCCTCATCTTGACCGCATTTCAGATATTTAAGCTCACAATTTCAGTCACATCCGTAAATGCTTTGACATTGATTTCAGCGTTTTCGGTTAAATCTGCCACCACAAACGTCCTATATTGTGTTCAAGCATAGCCACAGATGTATTATTTTTTCCATTTCATTTACCAGGAGCATGTAACAGTTGTAGAGTTGAAGTGTGAAACGGCTTCACCACATAAAAACATGAAAACTGAAAACTTTCATTGTTTTTCAAGGGTCCGTTAAAATGTCTTCAGTGCTCAAAGATGCAAGTTTTTTTAAAACAGTTCCATAGTGGAAATTTTTCAACAGCTATTATTGTTTTCTTGAGTATATTCATTCAGTTTTGGTTAAATGGAAAAGTCAAGAAGTGCAAAAGTCCTGTACAAACAGCGTTCCTGCACCGTTTATCTGATTAAAGATAGATCCTCAAATGATTTTCGGAGGAAGTTCTGCCACCAAATCACAATCATTCAGCGAGGCGATCATTTGATCAGTCATCCGGCGGGACGAGCGGGATGTTTAGCTAAAATGTGGCAGGTTGGGTTCCTTCAAGAAGCAGCACGTGCTCAATCATCATCAGTCTGATTAAAGTCACCTTCGACGCCAGTCTCCGCATCACTCAGTAATTGTAAAGGCGGCGCTACACTCCTAATGAAGTCTGAAATACAAAACACGCTGGAATAATGACCTGCATACAGATCTGTGTTTCCACGCTGCAGCTTCGTCTGCCTCCTTTATGTGTAACTTCTCTCAAGTGGAGGTGTATTCAGATAACAGAGAGAAAAAAAAAGTTAGTCCGGGGAGGCAGAAAAAAAAAGGGCACAAAAGGCCAAAGAAACTGTTGAAATATTTTCTAACAATCTCAGTGAGATGAGTGCAAGTTGACCGTGAGACGTTGGCTCTGCCCGTGCACGAAAAGTGTGTACTTCAGCCAGGCTGCCTACACACACATCGCACGCTCGGAGGAGCCAATGCGGCGGTTTGAGAAAGCTTTCACACATGAACCTGCAGAGAGTCATTTTGTGGTAATTACACTCTGCCCTGAAGTCACCCGAGAGAAGAGTGGCACCTCGGACCGAAAACGAGTGTAAAAGAGCGTGAGCCTGAGATCATGAGGATTTGCTGCAGTCAGTAATTCAGGCGCCTCGATCTTTACACCCGACAACAGGTTCTCTGTCACACCGTGTACACATCACGGCCGGTGTGTGATCGGATTGTGAGAGCTGTGTGTAGCTGTGTGCAAACAAGTGAGAGGACGCCAAATAATTACGGCAGATCTATAGAAGCCTGGCCCTGAAACGCTTTGTTGCGCAGGTTCCTTGTGTTGTGTAACATGTCGGCCTTGTTCGCCCAGTGGTAATACCTACATCAAGTCATTTCGAAATGTGATTTGAAATCCCTCCCTTAATCAGCTGAATCTGCTTCATCAGCGTGGGAGCAGAGAAAGCTGGTAGCCTGTTGAAGACAACACTGGACGGAGGGTTTTCTTTGAAAGTCGTTAC